>NC_056738.1:534128763-534185346 GCF_019279795.1 Protopterus annectens | reverse complement strand
GTGTGTGTGTGTGTGTGTGTGTATGAACACACACACACACACACACACATATATATATATATATATATATATATAATTATATGGGTTCCCTTCAGAATCTCAAAAAACTGAAATACTGAATTTCAGTTTATCGAGATTCTAATCCCAAATGCTCTGAATCACGAAACACCAGAAGCGGGAAATTTGAAATCCCGAAGTTTGGAGCTTCTGGTGTTGCGGTGTATGAATGGATGTAAGTGCAGGTAAATTTGTATGGTTGTGTAGGTTATGTGCTGTAGTGTATGTTAGTGTGTGTTTTGGTTGTGATGTGTGTGTGCAAGGGCTGTGAAATGTGTGGGTGTGAGTTGCCTTTGTGTGTCTGATTGTGCGGTCATGGAATTAAAATATATAAGTAGGGGGGTGTATTGCTTCTAGTGTAGGTTAGTTTTGTTTGTGTGTGGGGGCCAGTTGTGTGTATGTCAGTGTGTGTATGTAAGTGTCGGGATTTTGAATTTCGCAGTTATGGGTATTTGGGATTGTGGTGTTTTGGCTTTATGATCTCGATAATCTGAAATTTGGTATTTCAGAATTTTGAGATTATAAAGTGAACCCATATATATATATACATATATATATATATATATATATATATATATATATATATATATATATATATATATATATATATGCATACATGTCTCTAAATGCCCATATAAACATATGCTGCTGATAGACCACCAATGACTGGGGCAGCATGCACAGTTGGATACAAAAGGACCCATGACACTCACATCTGCCCCCCAGTCCAAATAATAAGTGAACAGTACGCTGCTACAAACCATGATAGGCCAGACACAATGACCAGACATATACAGTGACCTCTTAGCAACACAACTACAATGACTGAAGATAGTAAGCAAAAATACAACCAGGAATTCACACAAGTTCATTTTACTCTGATGTCTTTGCCAAAGCCTTCAAGGAGTAACACATTACAATAAATAATTGCCTTAAATAGAAGAAGCAATTAACACTTAAGTACATTTAAATACACAGCCTCCAATTACACTCCTCAGTCAACCCTCTAGGGGATAAAGTATCACATTTAAAAACATGCATTGATTCTGTACATTACAAGTGTTCTTTTATGACTGTTTGACCAAACTGAGAAACAGACTTTTTCCAAAGCAGTACCTTGTAACCCATTACAGTTAATTACATGTATATACACAGCCTCCAATTACACTACACATTCAGCCCCCTAGGGGATAAAGTATCACATTTAAGAATTTAAACCGATTCTGTACATAACAAATATTTTTTTCATGACTACTACCACCATGGTGAGAATTATTGAACTGTACAGCTATAGAACTGTCTTCTTCCTCATCAGTAATATGTCTCACATGTTCTAACAGCCTAATTTTAAAACACTTGTTACTCTTCCCCACATAAAATATGTTACAAGGGCATCTAAGAATATTCTCCATACACCAACCTCTTGAATGTACAGAGTCCCACATGTTGTCCAACCTTTCCCCTCAGCTGGAATGACAGAACAAAATAATGGTAGACCCTACCTATCAACCTCCTACTGTATGGCATCTGTACCAAGCCTGACATAATTTGAGACTGAGACCCAAAATATGGCCATACTTGAAATATTGCTGTTCTGCACTAAGAAAATTGCTGGAGTTACAGGGTCTGTTGTAACATATCTTTTCTAAGGGATATAAGTCTGAAACAAAAATGGATGTTGGCATGTGCTGATTGCAATCACCAGAGTAAGCTACTGATTTGCCAAGGATAACACCTGTCTGGGGAAACAGACCAAACATAACAGGCAAACCTCTGGCCATTACGTGGATAGCTCTACAGTTGAAAGCTATGCAGACACAGAACTTTGTCAGACTGAAACCCATGCACAAGTAGCATGTTCAGACAAACACTGTTAAACAAGCAGTATTCAAAACATATAACAGCAATACTCACATTCTGTCCCTAAGTCTTGAATCTTCTTCATTTAGTTGGCTTGTCTCCACAGGTCTTGTTGTAAGGAGTATTAGTTCACACATGTCCAGGATCTCTTCCTCACAGATAAGGAAAAGGGCCAATGCCCACATGGAGTACTCAGTTATAGGAGTGTGTTGCCATGACATTGGCTATTGGAATAACTACACAGCTGCTCTGCATGCAATCAACAACTGGGGAACACCAATTGGTGCTCAGGTCATCACATGGTCATGAGCATCACCTACAAAAGACAAGCTGCCATCTATTCAAACCACCTCTGTCATAGACAGTTCATCAGTGCAAAGCTGAAATAGTGTGAGAAAAGAAAATTAGAGAAGCTATATCTGTGAAATATCCAGAAAAAAAATGTATTTGAAACAAGTAAGCATGTAAATGAATGCAGTAGGTGGTATGTAATAATGGAAAATAGGGGTTTGAAAGCATATGTCTGAACAAGACTTGCTGTACTGATGTTCTGCTGAACAGCACTGATGGCCGTAGCATGTGGCTTTGTCTGTAGTGACTAGGCCAGCTACTGGGATGTTGTACATACCCACATGTTACCTGTGCATATAACTACGATACACATTTTGTCTTGCAAATGTAAGGCAACTATACAGAGGATGTGCAGAGTGAAGTACCGCTGTAGATGTGTGTGTTGAACTGCATGTTATATACTGAGCTCATACCATTCAACTGTCCAGTGTTCTGTACACTGACCATATGTGTGCCTCATATTTGTAGTCATTTACCCATAGAGATGTGTTATGTCAGTCAAATCCTTGCCAAATCTGTGAAGACTTGCATTACATCATCCCCTTCATTGTCTGCTGGCTTTTCACATTCAGGATTGCCACAGTGTATCATATGTTGCCATTTCTGTCTGTCCTTTGAATCTTGCTCTCTCACACCAACCACCTGCATGTCCTCTTTCACCACATCAAGAAACCTTATGTGAGGCCTTCCTCTTTTCCTCTTATCTGGCAGCTACATACTTACCATCCTTTTCACAATATACTCAGCACCCCTCCTCAGCACATGTCCAAACTGATGTAATGCTGCCTCTCCAACACTGTCTCATAACCGTCCAACATAGCCTGAGCCTGTCATATACACATTGCTAAACCTGTGCACCTGTGTCACACCCAATGCAAATCATAACATCTGTAAACTCTGCCATGTGCAGCTCTGACCCCTGCCTTTTTGTCAGTGCCACTGTCTCCAGCCCATATAACATAGGTGGTCTCATGACCTTCTTGTAGACCTTACATATCACGTTTACTGGTACTTGTCTGTCACATATCACTCCTGACACTTTTCTCCACCCTCTACATCCTGCCTGTGCTCTCTTCTACACCTGTCCTCCATAGTCCTCATTACTCTGAAATGTTGATCCCAATCATTTGAATACATCCACATTTGCCAACTGTACTCCATGCACCCTCAACATTTCGCTATCCTCCCTCTCATTCACACACAGATATTCTGTCCTAGTGCTGCTGACCTTCATTCCTCTCCTCCCTAGAACATATGTCCACCTCTCCAGGGTTTCCAAAAGCTGTTCCCTAGTCTCAATACAGATCACAATGTCATCTGCAAACAATATAGTTAACGGGGACTCCCGTATGATCTTGTCTGTCAACCTGTCCATCATCATTGCAAATCAGAAAAGGCTCACAGCTGATCTCTGATGCCATACCACCTCCACCTTACACACATCCATCAATCCCAATGCTGACATCAATGCTGTCACACCACTCTTGTACATATCCTGTACCACTCTTACATATATTTCTTCCACTCATGACTTCATCATACAATTCCACAACTCCTGTCTAGGCATCCTGTCATATGATTTCCGTAAGTCCAGAGAGACATAGAGCAGCTCCTGATCTTCTCTGTATTCTACCAGTAACAGTCTCAGAGCAAACATTACATTGGTACTGCCTTTTCCATGCATGACACCATACTGCTGACCAGTACTCCTCACCTCCCTGCGTAACCTAGCTTCCACTACTCTTATCCATAACTTCATGCTGTGACTGGTAAATATTATCCCTCTGTAGTTATCACAGCTCTGCATATCAACCTCATTCTTAACACCATAATCAAGCATTTTCTCCCCACTCCTCATGCAACCTCACACTTCCCAAGATATCAGTAAACAGTCTGGCTAACACACCACTGCCATTTCCCCTAAACAACCCCATGCTTCCACAGGTGTGTAATGTGGACCAATCGCTTTCCAGTATTCATCCTCTTCAAAGCTATCCTTACATCCTCCTTGTTAAGCCATTGCACTTCCTGATTCACCATACCCACGTCACTGAACCTTCTATCTCATTCTCTTCATTCACCAGATTCTCAAGCTACACTGTCCATGTGCTCAACACACTCTCCTTGCTTGTGAGTACATATACCTCATCATCCTTTATCACCCTTATCTGCTGTACATCTCTTCTAGCTCAGTGCACCTGTCCAACCAATCGGTACAATTCCTTTCATCCATCCTTAGTGTCCAACCTGTCATTGAACTCTTCATATGCCCATCCTCAGCCTTTACCACCTCTATCTTTGCCATGCACATCACCTGCTCATGCACAACTTGGAGACAACAAACATGCATCAAACAAGGTTGTCAGGAATCCTCATACTATATCTGTCACACATACACTTCACCACACATACAATGTGTATTATTCTGAGGCACTTAAGAGAAACCTTCCCAAATCTCAAAATCCTCCAAAGTCACCTAACGGCAATACTGCTCATCAGCAATCACTAAAGCACACACCAAAAGCAGTGCCAAACATCTCACATAAGCCTACACATAATGGTCCCCCCCAGGTGCAAAGCTCATAAGGCAAGCATAAACTTTACCTGATACTCTTGTAATTGGGGATGCCATTGTGCAACACACAGATGCCCCACTCACCAGGCTGGAAAAGGAGAAGTTAAAGGTCATCTGTCTTTCTGGAGCTGGGACCCCCAATATCACACATGCACTTAAGTTACTGCACACCAGGTACCAGTTTGATTCTGTCATAGCCCCTGTGGGCGTAAATGACCTGAGACATATCTCACTGGACTATGTGAAAAGAGACATAAAGGATCTCTCAGAATATGTGTCACAGATAGGTATAAACCTTGCAATGAGCAGGATTCTACTTTCACCAAGGATGATGACACAGTATAAACATAAAATGACTGATTTTAATAATTGGCTTAGTTTCGGATGTCACTCCAGGGGATCCACTATTTGTTAGCATGAGAGAACATGGTCAAAAGACCAGATTGCTTGGCCAAGGATGGGTTGCCCCTGTCCCCCCAGGCTTTTTGATATTGGCTAAAACTTTATCCATCCCCTTAGAACATGTTTAGGCAATGCAAAAAGACAAAACTACCAACATAGTGAAAAAGCCTACAAGCAACCTTAAGGTACTACTTCTCAATGCTCAGAGCCTAAAGAAAAAACTCCAAACACTTTAGGCCCTCCTCATTCTGGAGAAAGTAAACATCTGTGTTCTGACAGAGACATGGTTTAAAGCTATAAAAAGTAGTCCAGAAGTGTAAGGCTACAGTGCCTTTCACACATTTAGACTAACAAAAGCACAGACTGAGGACAAAGATGGAGGTATTTTGACTATGTTAGCAACAGGCGTACTTCAAGGTTTGTTAAACAGTATGATACTGTTGTCCTCATCCACATGCAAGTCACCATAGGTAAGGTCCCTGACCATGTCATGGCTAGCTACAGGTCACCATCTATGCCCCTAGAGTCTAATGACTCTTACTAAACCTACTAGAGTTGCTCACCATCCAAGCACACACCTTATTCATAGGTGACTTTAACCACCCCTCTATGGAAACATACACAGCTTCATGACCAGATAGTGCACACACTCACCAGAGGTTCAAACATACAGGATCTGCTACTCACCAACATGAGAGAGAATTGCACCTTCCCTCAGCACACACACACCATGTCATGTCTTTAATAGTGAGGTCAGATCACAACAATGTCTCATTTGAAGTAATAATCAATCCAGAAACTCCAGCTAAACCAGTAACAGTTGGGAACTATTCAAAGTTAAGCTACATCCTATTAAGTGACAGTTTTTCAAAAACTTAAGGCATCCCCCAACCCTGAGACTACTCAGCTACCTATGCAGAATTATTCATAGAGTCACTATACATACATGTGAATAGTTGCACAGAGGCTGCAGTACCTACCAGAAACAAATTCTGCTGGTTGTCTCACAGATAGGATCCAAGATGTCAGGATCGGTGAGACCACCTTTCACCAACAGACTGGTCAGCAGTGGTGTACCCCAGGGTTTTGTGTTGGGCACAGTCCTGTTTAGCATCTACTTCTCAGAAGTCAATGCTAATATTAAAGGCCTCTGGCTCACTAAGTTCATAGATGACTGTAAATTGGGAGGTATTATAGATTTTTCCCAAGACATAAACATCTCACAATTGGATTTAACACAGACAAATGGTGGTGCCAAAGCCATAGTTTAAAACTCAATGCCCAAAATGTTAATTATAATGCCCTTTGGGAAACTGTCAATACAAGTTAATTATTCCATCAATAAAATGCCCCTAAGAGTCAACCCAGTGGTAAGGGATCTAGGAACATATGTAGATAGCAATCTGGCCTTTGACCAACATGTAGCTAAGATAATAAGAAAATGATTATATGTTACCCAACTTACAGGTAAGGGTATTGCATCCAGGTCCAAGGAAGTTATAACACTTTACTCTTTGGCCCTTATCATACCTATCATTTATTGCATTGCCCCCCTTTGGCATGTATCTAACCAGACACAGACACTTGCACAAAGATTTCTCACCAGCAGAATTCAGGGCATGAATACCCTGTCCTACACTGGTTTCCTAAAGGTTCTGTCACTGTATGCATTCTCTTACAGGCTGCTGAGAGGGGATCCTTGCCTGGCTTACAGAGTTTTCTCATACCAACCCCTGATGGGCCTGTTGCAAATACATAAAACAAACAGCACCAGAAACATCAAATCCAGGAATCTGGGCTTCACTTCTGACATAATTAGAAACATGCTGGAGAGACTGACATGTGTCTCAGTGAATCCTTGCACTACAGAATAGGCACTGCATCCATGTAAAACTGAAAAACAATCCTTAAAAATCCTTAGCTACCTCTCTACTAACATGTCCCTTCCATAAGATACTTGGGACCCAAATGGTTTGTGGTGTGCGACTAAGCTTGTAAATGCCATAGTTGTCATTAATCTAGTAACAACCTATGAATCTATGAACTGTTGCCAGAAAAGACAAGTCCACAGATTCTGCAAGCCCTGCACAGCATGCAGAACTAGTGCAGGAGCTCCAGTAGGCAATATGTATGCCGTACGATCCAGGAATAACCTGTAGGGGCGTGCATGTGCGCTCCTGCACTAGTCTTGCACAGAGTCAGCCCCTGTATGCAAATTACCCCATTTGCAGGAGAAATCCATGCAAATGAGGTGAATTTGCAATCCAGGAAGCTGGAAACCGGCCGGGTAGGGCTAGTGTAATCTGCAGAAATGTACTCTGCCAGTAACGGAGTACTTTTCTGCAAATTACAAAACGGAGCCATGACAGCTCCAAATAAAGGGTGACTATCATGTAGAAAGCATGCCAATGGCCAACTATAAGGCCACTGGCATGGAAAACACTTGCAAAAATAAAAAAAAAAATCAACTTTTATTTTTTTTAGCAAATCTTGGCTGTTTAAGCATAGGGCAGCAGTGCTCAAATGGGATCAGGGAGAAAATAAGAAAAAAAAAATAAGCATTCTAACCAAAATCACTATTTTGCCATTATACTCAATGGCAGGCAGAAGACAACATGGCCAGTGAATAGTATTTGCTAAGGAGAGAGACTCAGTATGGGACATGTAACTATGCATTAGCAGGCAATCCTATGCAAATGAGGGTAATGATACTCAATCCCAGATTTCCCCTGCATGCTAGTCAGCACCCAACAGTGTAAGAGCAGGAATAGCTTGGTTCAAGCCTAGGAGTTAGCTGACATCATATGGGGGGTGTCAGGCGTACTGTAAGCGGATTGGAGCCCTGTGGCTCAAGCTTGAACCAGGCTTAGCAGAGCTAAGTAAGGGTGTGTGTCTGAGGCTACCTAGCACTCTTTACATTGCCTAAGAGGGAGTGTGTGTGCTGCGCATCGGGTTTTAAAGGGAAAAAAAGTAAACCAGGAAATAGCAGATCTGTGCACATTTCAGCACTCTGTTTGCATGGTATGCTCCCCCCCCCCAGCTCAAACAGGAAGGCAATGGGAAGGGAAAACAGCAGAAGGAAGGTAATCTAGGAGAACTAGCATAGCTGGCAGGTGAAATGTATCAAAATCTGCCAATTACACAGGCAGCAGACCAGACCAGCCCAGAACACTTCTATAAACTATGCAAACACCTTTCCCACTGGTTTTTCCCACACTCTACACCACCGGTGTATACATGCAGGGAACTGTTAACAAACAAAACAACAAAATGATAGGGGCTGCAGCAGCTATCATACAACAACATGTGGAAGAGGCTGAGGGTGGTGAGGATGAGAATGCTGTTGACCAACCCACAGTGAGGAGACGGAGAAGAGTGTACAGATCCAGGGTAACCTACTATGGGCTACATGAGCTGGAGATAGTGGAGTGCTATAGGGTGGACAGGGACTTCCTACAGCAAATTGTTGAGCTGTGCCGGCCATACCTGACACACAGAACTAACAGAGGGGAACCCATCCCAGTGGATACCAAGGTATGTGTAGGCCTAGGAATACTAGCCACAGGTACATCCCAAAGCCCAACTGGTGATATCATGGGGATCTCATGGGCTATTCCACCAGTTCCTGCATGCCATGTCAGCATATGCCAGTGAGCACGTATATTTCCTCAATGCCTACGAGGTGTTGGCCAACAATATGCATCTCTTCTACCAAACAGCAGAATACCCTGAGGTGGTGTGTGCTATAGACTGCACGCACATATGCATCAAAGCAACACCCAGTGAGCGGGGTAGGGTCTACATCAACCACAAGGGCTTCCCCTCCATTAACTGACAGGTTGTGTGTGATGCCAGGGCATTATAATGAATGTGTGCACTGGCTGCCTTGGAAGCTATCACGATTCCCACATTTGGCATCTGACACAGCTGTAAAAGAAATTTGCCAATGGAAACATCCCTTATGGTCACCTAGTGGGGGATGCTGGTTATGCACTGGAGCCATGGCGGATGACACCCATCAGAAATGCACACACACCTGAACAAGAATGCCATAATGAGGCACATGCACAGACCAGAATCATAACAGAGCATGTGTTTCGGATGCTCAAGTCACAGTTCCGGTGCCTGCACACATCCAGTGGAGCCTTGCAATACTCACCAGCTACATGTACCCAAATTGTCATCGTATGTATCATGCTACACAATATGATCCTGTGGAAACAGCTGCAGCAAGAACAGCACGAGGCAGGGCCACACAACCCCCCATCAATGCCAAGCCCTGCACAGGCACAGAGTGACTCAGAAGAGGAACAACCTGAGCCTTTCCCAGAAGGAAGATTGAGGTGTTCCCAGTATGCCATAGCCTTGGCAAAGAGGCAATGCATAGCACATACACTGACATGGTAGGGACCCAGGGAATGACACCTTTCTCTGACTCGCACATACAGTAAAAGGGATGCCAAACATGACACTACTTGTGCTCAACCATGTATAGGGAGTATACTATATGAATCCAATATAGGCAGCCTTCAGCGCCATCCTCAATACTGGCACACCCACAAGGTAAGTTACTCCCCTTACTGATTGCTGACTGGAGTAGTATGTATAGTCACTTGTATCTATGGTATGGGTATGAGCATGCAAGGGAATCGGGTGGCTGAATAGGATGCCAACAGATAGTAGACACCTATAATGGCACCATGAGATCTGTAACAAATACGGGAGTCATCATAGTAGCCAGTACTACACAGGGTGACAAAACCCACAGCAGAAAATGTGCTGGGCCACATGTGTGTCCATATGACTCACACATGCCAGTCAGGGAGGTTCACATACCCAACAACAGTCTCAGTCAGCAGGACAGGTGTAGACAAATACAAACAAAGGCTGTGCTATGCCCTCTGAATGATGCCAGTGGGTAAACCCTCCCTCAGGCCTACACAGACAGACTACATCAGGTCAGGCTGTGGAATGTTAGTTCTGAAGGGTAGGAAGTCAGAAACTAATATGAAGGTCAATCAAACCTAAGATCTACAGTACATTGATGTTCCTCTAGTCAGCATGATAGATTAGAATACAGAATGAAATGGAGTGCCTGACATACCAGTACAGTCATAGCAAATGTGTACAAGTGTCAGGTGCGCTCCGCCCATCGTATGTAGAAATGTAGAAACAGTCAGGTGTGCCTCCCCCAATCCTGTGTGGAAATGTAGAAACATTCAGGTGTGCCCCCCAATCCTGTGTAGAAATGTAGAAATAGTCAGGTGTGCCCCCCACAACCCTTTGTAGACATGTAGTAACATGTATGTGTAGGTATAATACAAGTGGAGCACAGATGCCCAGAGTTTGCCAAGGTAGCAGGATAGATTGTAGTATTTGCACAATATGCAGGTATGTGTGTGTTAGGTTGGTGTGTGTTTCACATTGTCTGAGAGTTGTCAGTATGTATGCATGTTGAGGTATGACCTGGTGGTCATTGCCCACTACTGCTGATGACAGGGCCAAGTCCTCACAATTGCAGTGCCAAAGACAATTCCCACCAGTATAACAGATGCTAGCAGTAAGCCATTATGGTGGTAATTTGTGTCACCATCTGAAAGATTGACATGGCATGGTTGTTGGGCTAGATATACAAGCAGTGCACAGAGGAAAGTACCCGAGACATACAGTATATATTGTATAACTGTGAAATGGACACACCCTTGGAATTGTACAAACAGGTATGCATCGCGTTATTTGATCCCGTAGTAGGGGATAGCGGTGTTGTCTGCCAAAACACTTGCAGATCACAAAGGAGGTAGGACTTATGCATTGGGAAACAGCTGATGCACCTGCATATGCCAGCATAACTGGAATGCCCCATGCATATCTGTGTGTCAGATGCAAGTAGTGTCCATAGCACACATGTACCCAGCTCACCCAAACACCACCCACAGGTACCTCTCTGGTCATATCCCTGCTGTGGGTAATAGGTACAATATGACCCCACCTGTACGTGGCAATAGCGAAAGAATGCAGCATGAAGTGCAGGTGTCCCATGCAGGTGTGTCCCTAGCCATAGGTTGCACCCTGCCAGCATCCACACTACCTGGTCAAATCAAGACTGATAGAAGGTATTGGCATGAGCACCTAGCACACCTACCCTGTCACCCCAGGGGGAATATACTGTATGGCGGTCTGAGACAGTATGAATGACAAAATGCAATGGCCTGCCACATCTGACCTGCATCAACACCAAATGGCCCACAGGCCTCTGCCAAAGGTCTGTGTCTCACACATACTGCCAATGCATGTTATGTCATGGACACCCAAATAACAACATAACACACTCCACATAAGCCATATGCAAGGCTGTATGGACAAGCCACAGTCACATGTCCACCATATACCACTGCATAAACTGTGGAACAACACCAAAACACAGCTGTGATGGGATGATAACCTTAGGAAAAGTATCAGAGAATGTATACATATTGTATGGAAGAGGGTAGAATAACAGACGGGGGTGTGGGAGCATGGCCAGCATGGAATGTGCAAGGTCCGACACAAAGCTGTGTGCACATACTATCCCTGGCTGCAAACACATAAATGGGTGGCTACATACCTGGCCGTACACCACAATAGGGGTAATGTCCTCATTCATGGCCCCTGCCTCTGGGTAACCTGTGCAAATCTATACAGCTGTGAGGTATTGCCACAGCAAGATAAGGCCATACTGTCATGTCAATGGATGTACAAGTATGGGATCCTCTGCCAGCACTGTACCAAAGTGCTGAACCAGATACACAGACCCAACAGCAAGTGTCTGCAGCTCCCCCTCCAGAATGGTATAACTTACCATGAATATGTAGGTGCCTGCCCACAATACCAGACACAGCTGCAGACCCCCTTTTCCCCCAAGACATCACTGTGAGCAAGAATGTCTACCTGACAGTACATGAGGACAGAAAAGATCACAGTGTATAACAGTACATATGTCTGAATATCTCTGCTAACAGCAGTACCATGTAGCTGAATCAGCACAGACACAATCACCTATAGTACACACTATCCCCTGCACAGTTTGTCCCCATATTGCCAAATGATTGATGGATACCCTGCAGAAACAGTTTGCTACCTGTAGGTGTACAACACATACGTCTGCACTGGAGTACAAACTACCTGGAATCGATCCACACATTCAATACAGAAGGGCATACTGGGCATGCTCACACACTTAAACAAATGAAGCCCATGTCTGCAATCAACAGTGGACCATACATATCTGGCAGTTGCAGATGTTAGTGCATGTATTCCTCAGTATGCACCAGTCATGCTTTGCACACACAGTGGATAGGAATACAGACATATATTGAAGGACAACACACTATAATAAGCCAAAATAGACATACATAGATGTATGGAAGAAAGTGACTGTGACAAGGAGCCATCCATTATGAGGCCTGTCCCACCCAGCACACAGACAAATGGCTACAACCATATGAGGTGTAAATGTCACTCACTGTAGACATTAGCCACTGGTATCGGTCAGCATTACAGACTATGTGGTGCAAGTGCTAGCTGTGCAACATGACTGTACAAGGAAATAGTCATCTAGCAGCTGTATACATGTACCTGCAGAATATAACTCTGCATGTGCCAACATGTGGTATGTCAACCTCTAGATGAATGGGTTATGGCTCATGCACACACTGCCCTCCCCATAGCCCTACTATGACAAGCCTGCTGAGGTTATCCATTTTGAAATACACCTTTGGGAAAAGTGCAGCCCAGTAATTGCTGTGGCATGTCCTATAACTGTGTACTGCTGTAGTGTGACAAACTAGTTAGGTAGGAGTTCTAATCCCAGACATGGCAAATGTGTGTCTCTGTCTGTGTATGGAGCACTGCTTTTTAGGCTACTCATGCTCACTACAAATCAAATGTGCTACTTTGACAAGCCTGCTGATGTCATTCACTGTGAAATACACCTTTGGGGAAGAAGCACTCCAGTCATCCCTGAGGTGCATCCTATAACAGTGTAATGTTGTAGTGTGATATAGAACTTGGGTAGGGGTTCTATTCCCACACATGGCAGGTGTGGATGTTTGTGTGTGTTTCTGTGTAGGGAGCAATGCCTTTTTAGGCTAGTCACACTAACTACAATTCAAATGCCCTACTTTGGCAAGGCTGCTGCTGTCATTCACTGTGAAATACACCTTTGGGAAAATTGCACCCCAATAATCTACAGGGTGCACCCTATAACTGCGTACCGCTGTAGTGTAATAAGCTAGTTAGACAGGAGTTCTGATCCCAGACATGGAAACTGTGTGTGTGTCGCTGTCTGTGTAGAGAGCAATTCATTTTAGGCTAGTCACACTCACTGCAATTCAAATGCCCTACTTTGGCAAGGCTGCTAATGTCATTTACTGTGAAATACACCTTTGGGAAAGGTGGAGCCTAGTAATCTCTGTGGCGCATCCTATAACTGCATACTGGTATAGTATGATAAACTAGTCTGGTAGGAGTTCTAATCCCAGACATAGCAATTGTGTGTGTGTGTGTCTGTCTGTCTGTGTATGGAGCACTGCTTTTTAGGTTACTCACGTTCACTACAAATCAAATGTCCTACTTTGGCAAGCATGCTGATGTCATTCACTGAGAAATACACCATTGGGGAAGGAGTACTCCAGTAATCCCAGTGGCTCATCCTATAAAAGTGTAATGTTGTAGTGTGATATAGAACTGTGGTAGGGGTTCTATTCCCACACATGGCAGGTGTGGATGTTTGTGTGTGTGTGTTTCTATGTATGTGTAGGGAGCACTGTGTTTTAGGCTAGTCACTCACTACAATTTAAATGCCTACTTTGGCAAGCCTGCTGATGTCATTCACTGTGAAATACACCTTTTGCGAAAGGTGTAGCCCAGTAATCTCTATGGCGCATCCTATAACTGCATACTGCTGTAGTGTGATAAACTAGTTAGGGAGAAATTCTAATCCCAGATATGCCAGGTATGTGTGTGTGTGTGTGTCTGTGTTTTCATTTGTATCCTGGGCAGAGGTGACTGTGGGTGTGTAATAACTGGACTCATTGTGGAGTGGGTTTTGCAAATTTCTTATATGGTGGCCCTAGTATATGTCACAATGTCTACCTTACAAGGATAACAGATGTGAAATACCTGAGAGGCTGCGGTGCAAATCCATACCACTACATGTGACATCAAGGCCTGGCAAACAAAGTTAGCAACCCTTGTATTACACAGAGAACACTCTTAACCCATGTCTCATACACACACACACACTTGCCTAGGCAACAACCGCTATGTTGGTAGTACCCTGCATATTGCCCATTGATAATAACCATGGTCTGATTGCAGTGGGCTACAGAGGGCATGGCACCCTCTCCATCAGTCCAATAGGCATGTACATGCAGACAGTGCACCTTCCCTATGTTCCCCACTGGACACCTGCAACACCTGTGGTGCCATCAAATGTGACTCACAAAGGACATACCATGCCTTAAACACATGCCCTGTATGGACAGATGCCACTGACACCAGGGAATACCTGTATCATGCTATCAATGTAGGTGCAGGGTCAACCTGCTGTCCATTAGCAGTTCTCACCACATGAGTCCAGGACTGGCACATCTGAAGATAACATTCTGTGTACAAAACATGGGCGAGACACTCCACGTACAGTTCCACATGTCACTGTACATGCATGTGGGATGTGTGCACATCCCAGTCACTGTCCATGTCATGGACTAAGGAACACATACATGGCAAGCAATGCACAGCAATTGCCACAAACAATAGTTACCCAGGTGACTGGATGGTGAATACAATACCCACCTGTGTGGGCCAATCCAGACACTACACCCCTGACCCACACTGCAGACCATTGTCATGTGGCTTGATGCCAAGGTATAACCTTCACCTAGCCTTGTATAGCCTTCTGGCACAGTCAACCACTACACACCTGTGAAGTAATGGACCCATGCATGTCAGTACTAGCACCCTGTGTCTGTGTGTGTGGTGTATGATACCTATGACCACATTCCCACTCACTACAACCCCCACTGGCATACTGAAGCATGCTGTCTGATGTCACACACCTCCACATACACTTTGCCCATATAACCTCTGGATAACCCCTGTGGTGCATGCGATACATGCACAGTACTGTATTGTGGCAATCTAAGTAGTGATGAGTTGTATTCCTGAACCTGCCAAGTGTGTCAATGTGTGTGTGGGTCCCTGAGAGACACTGACACATGTTCATGCAGACAAGCATGTGTACTACACCTACCATATATCTACCTAATCACTGTTGCAGATGTCACACATATACGTTTGGAGGGCTTTTCATCATGTAACCTATGTGGTGCTTCCAATAACTGCATAGAAGTGATAACAGTATGTAGTCAGTCAGGGGTTTGTTACCCTGTACTGGTAGGTGCATGACACAAGCATGCTTAAGTTTTACTCTCCCATCCCTCCCAGACTTATCTTTGCCTCTGTCTGCCTCTCTCACTCCTGCTCTGGTGGATGTGGAGAGTTACACCTGCTTTGCTTAGGCAGCAGCATGTGTATTCTAAGTGATGCTTATGATCAGCTGATGGCCTCTGCATGAATTGCAGTCCTCCTCTAGATGATTGCATGTGGAACAGCTGTGGTAGCATTCCCATAGCCAATTGCATGGAAACACACTCCAATATCTAGGAACATCATGTTGGTGTTGGGCCTTTTCATTCACTGTGAGCAGGACCTAGATCTGTTGTTTGGCAAACAGCATCACAGATGGATTGGGGATTTACCTCTAACAACAAACACTGTGGAAACAGGCCAACACAAAGGAGGGGGATGTGACTGACTTGACTATAGACTGTAAGTGCTGCTTTACTGCAATTGGAGTAATGTTGGTTTAACAGGGTGTGTGTGGATATGGCTGCCCTGCATGTTCTGATACCTGTCATATCAGTGCTATGTTTATGAGGAAAATCCTATCTGTAGGGTCATCTGCAGACTGGGCAGTGTGTGGTGCCTTATATTTCTTGTGTTACTCACAGAGCACCTATCTGTGAACTGCAGAAGCATAGTGCGAGGATTGCAGTCAGTACATGGTGACAGCCATGAGAGTTACTGACTTCATATCCCTCATAGGACATATGTTGCAACAAACCCTGTTACAACAGTAAATGTATGCGGTTATCACAGCAACATGTCAATACTGGCCCTGTGTTTGTGCCTCCAGCCACAACTACATCAACCTTTGTACATATGTCATGCAGTAAGAGGTGCATATGTTCTGTACACCATATTTATTGACATCATATCTGATAACAAGCCAGTGAGATATCAGACTGCTACACATGTTATATATAGTAGAGGTTATATTTGAGGACATAACCTGGGCATTCTGTGGTTGTGTGTACAGTACTGAGGTCTGTGTACTTATGGTAATTGTTGACAGCGTTTGTACTGTAAATATGTACCTTGGCCAGTGTACAGACTGTGGTAGATGTCATTGTTCTTGGTCCTGTTCTATCTGACTGTATGTTACCCTATCGTCTTACAAGTTTTAGGGCCAAACACACACATGTCCCATACCACAGACAGGCATTGGACCACACTGTGTAGTGGCCCACTCTATGTAGGGTTAGTGTGTGAGTGGCACATATGAGGATTGTGTTGATCAGAGCCCATATACTGTAGTATTATGCTAGCTTACCATATGTGGCTGTGGCTGTGTTCACATTGGTTGTGGTTATGCACTTTCACACTTGTGTCTGTTACTCTGTGCTGTGACATGCCTGTAGAGCCTGCTATATATGCAGGTACATGTGTATTCCCACATAGGAAATGTAGTCCAGTGTTGTGGCAGTCTGCCTGTAGCCTGCACAGTGCTTTTTTCCATGCCTAGCAGCGTAGTGTATTTGCCCAGTGAGATGTTATGTCCAGATACTTGTCAGATGTACTGTTGCTGGGCTACCATAACAATCATGTATGTCAGACAAAGAAGTGGGATGCTGTGCAGAAGTATGTCACTAACTAGTGGCTCGTATGTGGCCATGGCACCTCTGTACCAGCAGTTATTATGTGTCAGGACAGACAGGGGTGTGTGAATGCATAACCTGTGGGGGCAAATGTATACCAGTATTTGTGTGATATATCCATCTACATGGCTGTTAACATCCACATTGTCAGGCTTGGTCCACATGTCTTGCACTAAGGGGTTTTGTGTATACCTTTTATCTGAGCAGAATGTGTCAGACTGTCCACATATATTGGCCATATCTCTGCTGTAGTCCACAGCAGCATTACTGTGCTAGCAGTGGTACTGTATTATGATGTTCTTAGGATGTCTGTCAGTAGCCAATGGCACATATGTTAAAAGCAGATGTGACCTCCCACACATGTCTGTGAAGACAATCCCTACTACAGTAGCAATAGTCTACAAATATACCTGCAAAACATACCTGACATCCCCTTACACTAAGAGGTTGGGAATACTGGGGCTGAGGTAGGGCTCCACTCCATGTTCACGACATATGGTGAACATATATGTATATATAATTATCCATATATGTGTATAGATATATACACATATACATATCGACATACATAGATGGCTATGTATATGTGTATATATATATATATATATATATATATATATATATAAACACTCAGATATATACATATACAGAGCAGTATATGTCTACACATATTCAGACACAAATATATATACACATATACATATGGATATTTACATATATATTGACAGCAATAGGTATATAGGCATATCTGTACACATAGGATGTACATGCATATATAACTATATATAATATACATATATATGTATATTTTTATATATATATATATATATATATATATATATATATATATATATATAGACAGATATATATATTTATACACATACAAAGAGATGTACACATGGCCATATATATATATATGTTGCACTATACAGATGTGTATACAGACATATGTATGAGTATACATGTGTATGTACATGTAGACATATGTCAACTTATTATATGTATATATCCATATTTCTGTCATGTGTAAACCTCAAAGTTGTGTATACCTTCCCAGATGTATCTCACCATATGTATCTGCTATGTGTACATTATGATAAAACAACATATATGATGCAACAGTCATATTAATAACAAATACTACACAATTGTGGAAGTAAAGGCAATTGTTCAATACTATGCAATATGTGTATTGACAGATATATTGGTAAAACACCAGCTGTCTGCACAGTGGTCATGGTGTAGTAGTTAAATGTTGAGACAATAGTGTACAGGGTCCTGAATTCAAGACCTGCAAGGGCTGTTCATTTTGTTGTTGGATACAGAGTGGTTAAGGCAGTTTTGAGCAGCTTTAAGCGGGTATACGTGAAGCTAAGTGGTGCTAAGTTATGGGTAAACATACGGGTGATTACACAGTGTAGGCTTCGCTTACCAGTGCGCAAATCAGCTCAGTTGTTATATTGCAGCAATGTTGATATTTGCTAAGCATGGC
The DNA here is from genome assembly GCF_019279795.1 of Protopterus annectens. NCBI lineage: Eukaryota > Metazoa > Chordata > Ceratodontiformes > Protopteridae > Protopterus > Protopterus annectens. The sequence continues at coordinate 534,166,571 of NC_056738.1, read as the reverse complement.
TTAGCCCTGATAACCAGTTCACACCACCCAGTCTGATAACATAGCAGGGTAATGATGTCTGTAATAAGTGTATGTAATGCCATATACAATACATGCACCTATGTGCTGTCATTACAGTAGCAAGGGGTGTGAGTGTCATGTGTGGGACACAGATGTATATGAGGCTTGTACAGCACTGTCATCTGTGTGAATGTGTTACATACAGATGTAGTAGCTCAGGATACATGCTGTCACACTGGTATGTAGTGTATCATCGTGGTACTATTGTTGACAGTGCTTACCCAGGCAAGAGCAGAGTGCAAAATGTAGTACTGACAACAGGCACACCTGCAGGCATAGCTGGACTCTGAGGCCTCCCTGTTGTATCCCTGGTGTGTGAGCTGTGTCACAGTATATAACTCCTACTGGGTAATGATCTGACATGTGGAATGTAACTGCAGACTGCCGCCTGTACAGCACATGTTAGTGAGGGCTTCTGACATGTAGTTATGGCATACATATTGTTGTAAACATCTGTCACCACACTCATCCTACTGCATAGCTACTTGCCAAGCTGATGACTGTCAGTCCCTGTACAGATGTGCAAATGGCAGGTATCCAGCTGGGATATGTACAGGCAACCGAACTTGACTGACACTGATATGTGTGCTCAGATGTGTAAGAACTGGCACATATAGGAGTTGACACCCTGTACGCACCACATGCCACAGGTTCCTCCACTAAACTATCACAGTCAGCAGAACATGCTTGGGTACAGGTCTCCATCCCAGACACTACCCATGTGTTGTAATGCATGTTCCATACATGTAAACTTGATCACCTCAGCGGCCATATGCAGGAGCCACCTGGAGGATTGGCTGATGCATGTCATTCTCACCCTGAGGACCACCACAGTAGTGTCTGTCAATAGATTGCCTGCTGTCACATGGCAGGTGTCAGGATACCACTGTACACACAAGCCCTACACAAACCATCTCTCCTTGGACAATAGCTAGGTACACAGCTATGACCACCTGCAGTGATGCACCCCTGTACTGACACATATGTACATGTGCATGACTGAGTATAGCAGTGTCTGTGTGTTAGCACACCTGTACTTGGGAATTCCATGAGTGGAGTTATGAGTAGCAGTGGGTGGGTGGCTTGTTCCCATTATGTCCATATTGGGGCCCATGGGGCATCCACATCAATGACCACACACACCATCCAGGGTGTTTACCCACCACATGTGTCACATACCACCCCTGTAGGCTGTCCTCTATATCTACCAATCCTGACCACCTCCACAACTATACCTGCCATACATCCCCATATTCCCATTCCATACTTCACAGACAAGGGTAATGTTGTCCCAACAAGGGGTTCACATGTGATATACCCATCTATGTTGCACACACTGACATCTGTAGATATCTGTGTGTATTGCTATGTGTGCTGTTTCCTCACATATAGCATGCAGCACTGTGGTAGTAATACAGGGGACATGTATTTACATACATATATGTTTGTGTGTGTGTGTTTGTATATGTGTAGACATGTGCATATAGGTATATATCTATATATGTGTAGATATAGTGATGTATATATGTGGTCATATATATGTCTACACATGGGTATCTATATATTTGTGGACATACATGTATATATATATATATATATATATATATATATATATATATACATATATGTGTGTGTGTACACATATGCATACCTATATTTGGGGTACATTTAGACATCAGGTTCACAATCTCACAACACCTTCCTGCACAGCTGCACTGTTCTGCCTTGCTATAACAAAGACGAGTGCCACATATGGACACAGCTTGACATTAGGGGGGTATATGTAGGGCCAGATTGCAGGTAACCCTATTACATACCTATGGCATTCCTGCATACTACATTACAGATTAACCTGAGTAACCTGCAAAAAGTGAGCTGTGGAATCCAGATGTCCATCATAATGGTATTACTTCCACCACCAGCTATTGGCCACTTAATATACATATTTCCCATTACACAACACACACTATGATGACTTGTATCTTATCAGTCAGTGCTGCTCTGCACTGTTGACGGGTATGGCCCACTACCCAGAGGGACGGACTCTATTGTCCTTCATAGTTGTTCAGCTGAACGTCATTACAACAACAACACATGAAGGCACATATAAATCATTCCACATCATCTATCCCATTATTGTGGACCAAGTACTAAGGTCAGTTACATACATGTATAATTCACATACCTGTTCTCGGAATGCAGACTCTTCGGGATGGTTTTCTTTTTTTTTCATGTGCCTTATACGCACACTCTCTCTCTCTCTCACTATCAGTCTCTCTCCAGTAAATGGAATGAGTTGCTTTGCATAGATTGCAGCATGGAATTTGTAGGTGATGCAAATGATCAAGTGATGGCCTCTGCACCAATCAGTGTCCTCTATGTGCTACCTGCATGCAGCATGCTGTGTAGTGCTTCCAATTACCAATTTCATGGCAACCAACTACTATAAATCCCTACATCTTGTGGGCGCTGTCCCTTTATCTTTCCTGTATGATGGACATCATTCCTGTGTGTGGGCAGCAGTGTTACAGACAGCAGGTAGCAATACCTCTTACAGGAGAACCTGCACACTCAGGCCAACTACATATTTGTAGGAGATTCCAGAACTAAAGAGTGTGAGTAGTGTTGTTGTATGCAGTGTATAGCACCGGTGTTACAGGGTTTGTGTATACATACTAGTTTAACTTGGAATGCAGTCTGTCTGCATAGCTCTCATCTGTAATGCCTATCCTCGATGGCCAGAGGTTTGCCTATTATGTTTTGTCTGTCCACCACACAGGTCTTGTGTCAGATATATAACTGACAGTGTGTGTGTTGAGTGCTAGCAGTACATGCCTACATCCATTTCTGTTTCTAACTTCATATTCCTGACTAAGGGTATGCTGCAGACTATCCTATAACACCACTGTCTTGCTTAGTGTATGACAACAGTTTTACACATTTGGGTCTGTGCTCCAGCCTCTGTCCACCACCTATATACCAGGCTTTGTACATATGACATGCTGTCAGGGGTTGTTATGTAGTGGGCTGTGAGTATGTCATGCTGCCATTCCTGCCATCAGTCCACTGCTGTTGTGTCCCCCACACATACTGTGGGGTTGGGGCCATATATGTGTGGGCTTCACCTACACAATACATGTGTGCCCTTATGCACTCCAGAGACGAGTGTATGTAACAGTGGTATATGCCCCTGTATTACTGAGTCAGGGAGATGCAGCATAACTAACCTAGGCTGTTACAACATGTGGGGGTATCAGGGGTAAGCTGCCTTCTGGATGTACATTACCATACAATTCACTTTGGGTAAATGCAGGCCTACTCCCTCCAGCCACACAGACTGTTCTGTTTGTCAGTGTGATTGTGATGGTGTCATTTATGTCTTGTTATGCAACAGATACATCTCATTGTGTCACCTGAGGTCTTTACCCCCTAGGGATTGTGTACAGAGAGTAGATAGAGGCTGCTGAACTATACATCTGCATTACTTACTGTTGATTGTTTGGTATCCTGTGGCCCTGTCTGTCTTTACTATTCTACTACTTGAAGGCCTCAGCCTGGACAGCAACATATGTAAACCTTTCCAGACTACTGTATTAGTATAACTGCTTCACAGTTGCATTACTCTGTTTATATGGATGTTGGTGTCTAAACAGCTATATGACATGGCATATACAACTGTAATAGTACACAAATAAAGCTTTCCCATGTATGCAAACCTGTGTGTGCTGTTACATTCTTTGACCTCTCTGTGGGTATATGTTGCAGGCAACGATTGTCATTTGTATGGGTGGCTCATTCAGTGTCCAGTTGGTAAGGTGGTAACTGTAGGCATAGTGGCTGTTCCATATTGTGTGCACCTTCTACATATGTATCTTCATATACATATCTCTGTGTGTGCATGTGTAGTTAAAAAAAAAAAAAAAAAATATATATATATATATATATATATATATATATATATATGTATATCTGTATCTGCATATATGTGTCTGTGTATATGTATCATAGGGATGTTGATTGCTTCCACATTGTACATTCCCTATGGTAGCCAGACTGCACTGCATGATATGTTACTGATACCAGCCTGACGTCATACAGGTGGGATGGAGTACTGTTAACATCTTCTTCCCATGTTGTGTCAGGTAATGGTTATGGGATATGCAACAGTTGTTAGTGTATTGCAGGGCAGATGTGTTTGGCTGTGGGGGGGGATAACTATTCATACAAGACGTATGTTGTTTGGACCCCCTCAACCCCATTAACAGTGCAGGTGGACATATATGTTTTTGTTATGTTCCCATTTTCATCTACAGATTTATGTCTGTATATACCTATATAGATATATATATCTGCTTACATATATATATATATATAGATATATATATATATATATATATACACACATATATATATATATATATATATATATATATATATATATATATATATATATATATATATATATATATATATATATATATATAAATATAGACATATAGATGTAGACATATATATCTATAGACATATACATATGTTTGTATGTTTATATATATATATATATATATATATATATATATATATATATATATATATATGTATATATTTATTTATATATTATTATATGCACACACACACATATATCTACATGTTTAAATACATTTATTGTACTGTTGAATGACTGGGCTGGATGATATGTTTGTGAAAACAGCAGGGTTATGTACATCTGACATGGCTTAGTGTTAAATCACTTTGGCTATAGTGTGCAGGGGCCTGGCTTCGAGCCTTGCAGAGGCTGTTTACTTTGTTGCTAGGCAGAACAAGGGCTGTTGGATACAGAGTGATTAAGGCACTTTTAAGCAGTTGTAAGCGGGTTTGTGCAGAAGTAAGCAATGCTAACTTCTGGTTACAGTTTCTTATACTCAGCTAGCTTTTCAATTGCTTAACCTGTGTAGGCATTGCTTACCCCCATGCAAACAGGCTTACCCTTGCTTATTGTTGCTTAAAAGTGCTTACTCCCACTTAACCCCGTGCTAATTTCTTTAAAAGAAAAGAAAAAAGGGTTGATAGGAAAGTGGTGAAAAAGGGGCACAAAGAGGGAAAGACAGTAAGGAAAATAGCTAGGGATGTGAAGGAAGGGTGCAGTGGCAGCTGGTGACTTCAAATCAAAGGAGGGCTGCAGGAGACAGCTGAATGGGTGTGATCAGTGGGAAGGGGTGCAGCCAACTAGAAAGGGGAGGGGCTATGCTCAAAACCAGAAAAACTGTAACTTTAATTAAATACGCTGCCCTGGGTGTCAAATCGTCATTATGAGTGTCCAATCAAGACAAAATAAAGTGTAGAAGAAAACATATTTCAATGCACTGGCTGCATGACAGCTTACCTAATATCTAGATAGAAACAAATAGGTTGTGAGGCATGAAAAAATAAATTACTTTTTAAAGACATTACTGGAATGCCAGTCAAAATCAAGTATAAGAAAAACAAGCAGCACTCAACTCAAACCACTTCTCCTTGCACTGCAGTTCCAATTATAATTTATATTCAACTTTATTAAAGTACAAGTAACATGCTGAAAGTATCAATCTCTGTGATACTCCCACTTGTAAAAATGTTTCTTATCCAAAAAAGACCTGCTGCCTGACAACAATTATCTACTTTTTTCCTGCGGTAAACATGATTAAAGTAAAAAAAATGAAAAGCAAACAAGAAGCAAGCTCAGGTTACACTGCTTAAAGGATTACTGTACAGGTTATGGACCACACATGATAGACTGGCATTCTGTTTAGTTTACAGGTAAAGCCTGCAAAGATGACTGCAAGTCTCCAACAAATGTAATGAGCTTCTTAAAATAATATAATCATGTCTTTTATTAAAAATACTGTCCTATGCATTTCAATACCCAAGGTTTATACGTTATCTAGTTATGCAAGTATTCTCTGCATGGCAACAACAGAAAGGCTTTCAATGTTGGCAGTTTTTTAACAGTATGCTTATTAAAGCTTACTTGCATCTTACAATCTCAGACAAGCTTACCTGATGGTCATTAAAGCATTGCTACTTAAACACAGAGCAACAGGCCCTTTCTGAATAATAATAAGCATAAATCAACAGTATAACAATATGACAGAAACCAGAACATTCTGCAAAATCAAGGTCAGATGAAAAGCCACTGTAGTACTTGTGTCTACCTTGGATGGGGGGATACTCTGCACATTTACACTGCATAACTGCTGCTTGCCTTGCTTGGACACATCCAGAGTCACTACATGGAGGAGTGAGGTGCAACAAGTATGTCACAATTTGAAATGTGTCTGGCTGACTGTGATGGCCCTGAGACATTTGTCATGCCTCTCAACCTCAGAACAAGAAATCTGGACAAAGCCATACATAGAAGTGGGACAAAGACCCAAAAATAAGGACAATTTTTAAATATTGTTCCTATAAACTTAGAAAGATAATAGAATAGTAGGTCTTGCATTAGTATGAATTTTCTGAAGGGTATGAAATCTGAAACTCAAATGTCTTGTCCTTATTTTCTAACTTCAGTCTTTAATGATTTGCCAGTAATTTGCCAAAAAAAACACAATTTTATGAAAAATGGACCAAAAATGTGATGCAAAAATATAAAATAGCCATACAATACAGCTGGGAACCTGTCAAAGAAGGGACACTTTTTTAATATTAGTACTGTTAACATGAGCAGCTGTCAAAATAAAAGAATCTACATGCATTTATGAAATAAAAATAATCTATAACTCTGATTATTACAATTATTTATTCATTGTAAACCCTCTACGTTTTCTTCCAAAATTGCCATTTTGCGGAGGGATTATTAGGGGAAGAGCAACATTTTGAGCCAAAATCTGGGACAGTTGAGATGTTTGGATATGCCTAATTTTATAAAGCAATTTATTTGCATGTACCTCTCAACCTGTTAATGTAGGAAATCTGGACAAGGCCATATTGGGGAACATATAAACAGTACTAAAAATTGCTCTTGCATAAACTGAGATGGCTGATAGAATAACAGGTCTTGCTTTAGCATGCATTTTTTCTGAAGGTTATTAAGTCTGAAACTCAGTGCCTGTCATTATTTAGTTCATAGGGTTCATAGGTTCATAGGTTGGTACTAGGCTATCTGCCCTAGAGCCTATACAAGCCTAGCCATAACAATTCCATGGATATTTCTTCCCACAATATTTAATTCCCTGGACCCCTGTCTATCAGGGCAACTGACATGATAACCATGGTGAATTTCCTATCTCCCATCCAGTTGTCAAGTTCCTTTTGAAGAGGGCCAAGGAGGCGCTCTGCTTGACATGTATGGGCAGTCTATTCCAGAGTATGGGGAGTCTCTGGGTCAGGAACCTATCCCTCCAGCATGTTTTGTTCATTGTGATGACAAGATTTAGATCCCTGGAGCATGTGGCTCTGAGGGAATGGGATTTCTTTAAGTGGAGCATGTCCAACAGCTCAGGGTTTGACATCTCCTTGTATGTTAAGCAGAGATCACCTCTGAGTAGATGATATGCCACAGAGTATAGCTGGAGTTTTTTTAGACGGTCAGCATAGGGCATCTGCTTTAGGCCTGTGATTCTTTTAGTGAGGTATTTCTGCGGCCTTTCCAGCTGTTGCAGATGTCTTGTGAGATACATACCAAACGGGGAATTGTACTCTATAATGGGTCTAATGAGGGATGAGTACAGTGGGACAATGACCTCCTTTTTTCAGGATGAAAAGCCCTTAGTGATGAGGTGTGCCACATAGAAGGATTTCCTGACTGTTGTGGCAATGTGGTTATCGAAGGTGAGACCACTGTCCACCTGTGTCCCTAATTCTCTCATCACACTTTCAGTGTTTAGTATACTGCCACCTATGTGGTAATTCATGGGTACATGTTTTTTCCCAAAGGGGTTAACTATACATTTCTTGGCATTAAGCTTGAGCCCATGGCTCTGGCACCAAGCATTTGTTTCTGTAAAGCCCTTTTATAGAATATCCACATAATTTGGGGATTCAATAATGGCTCCCAGTTTGCAGTCATCTGCGAACTTTGTTAGCCAGAGTCCCTTAGTGTTGGCCTGTACTTCAGAGAAGTATATGCCAAACAAGAGCATTCCCAGGACTGAACAATGAGGTACTCCACTTGTCTCTTGTCTGGAGCTGGATTTGGAGTCGGCTACTTTTACAGTTTGGGTTCTGTCAGTAAGCCAGATGGCAACCCATTGAGTGCCATAGGGATTTATGCCCAGCTTAGTAAGTTTATCTATGATTCCAAAGTGGGGGATGGTGTCGAAGGCCTTGGTGAGGTCCAGATAGGCTGTGTGGACCGACTTATCCTCGTCCACAGCTCTGGAGACTGATTCAAAGAAGTCAATAAGGTTTAGGAGACAAGATCGGCCCTTCACAAACCCAAACTGGGTGGGGTCCAGTGTTTGAAGGTTGCCAATGTCTTTGTTTATAAGTTCCATGATAATGCTTTCCATGCCCTTACAGATCAGGCTTGTCAGACTGATAGGATGGTAGTTCCTGGGATCCAAGGTGGATCTCCCCTTGTGGAGAGGGATAACTGTAGCTGTGCACCACTCAGTGGGCACAAAGTCTGAGGTGAGGCTATGATTAAACATGGCACTTAGGTGAGGTGCCAGTTCATTTTGTAATTCATGTAGTACACAGCCCGGGATGTCATCTGGTCCCATGGATGCTGCATTCTTAGCTTTGTAGAGTGTGGTTTCTACCTGTGTGGCCATGATTACCAGAATTTGGCAATTTTTGGTATTGAGATGGGCCCTTTAGTGACTTAATTCCTAAATGATTTGCCAGAAAACCACACATTTTATGAGGAATGAACCAAAAATAAGAAGCAAAAATCTATTAATTCTGTGAAAATCTAGACAGTTGAGAGGTATAGTTCAGCCAGGGCTGTCTTTCAGTTTGCCACACTTCCCCCTCACAAATTCATGGTCAAATGGAGCCTCCCCCCTGCATCCATTCCAATGAACCATAACTTAGCTATTTCACCACATTTACCATAAACACTAATGTGCATACTGCTTTAATTCTATGATGATTTGGACTTCAGTTGAAAGTTTTATTTTGCATTTTACAACACAAACACTAAGACATCTGCTAAACGAAGCAATGCAGTCTCACAATGAAAACAGACTTAGCACTAAAACTTCTCTGCCCTTGAAACTCACATTAATTGAAACAGCATTGATACTCACATTCAAAGAAAATACATTTGGCTAGTGGCAGATAAAGATTAACTGTGGGCTATTTTCAAATGATAGGCCCCTTGCACACAAAACATACATGTGTTCTGTCATGCACCCTCCTAATTGCATTAAATTATATCCCTTAAAATACAGTACAGTTGTTAAGAGGGTGTTTTAAATTTATTGTTTTGAACAGTTTTCCAGTCAACAATGAAACAAAACGCATGCACTAATAATGACAAAACTGCCCATTTGAGAACATTTCCATCATAAAATTCTACTCAAACTTCTGCAATCCACCAGTATCAGTAAATATGCACAATCTCTGAAGAAGTAAAAGTCATCTAAATAATTCCACATTAAAAAGATCTATAATTAATGAAGAGGTTGCTGCTAGCAAACAACTTTATATTTCGTTGTTTCATCTACAAATAAAGTTCCTGTTGCCCTTGAGGAATAAATTGCCTATATTACATTAAAAAATGATAAGCTAGTAATATTGCAATAGGGAATGGATGGCAAATAACAGACGGGTTCATAGTTACTAGGTATCTTTGCCAAAGAAGACATTCTCAAGACAGCAGCATCCACCCTCGTTTACAACACAGTACAATATCAGCAATGCATCTGCAGGTGTAGAACCCACAGGCTTCTACATAAAAAGCAAGTATACTACCTGTTGTGCTATTAACAATACAAGCAGTCTTAGCATAAGCAGCACTAAACGTCTCATCCCCTGCAGCTCTCAGCTCCTTGTAAAATCTACTCGACACTCAGCTGTATCTCTCAGCTTTGCAGCACAAGAAATCAGGAAAAAGCCAAAATGTATTAGGGAGGGACAAAAGCCCAAAAACCAGGGACACATTTTTAACATTGCTTGTATAATCTTGGAACGTTGCTAGAATAAAATGCTGTATTACCACCATGCATTTCACTGCCAAGTCTTGAACCAAGAACCCTGTGCAAAACAGTCAGAGCAACATACCACTATGCCAAATCAGCTGTTTTGTGCAAGAGAGGAAGACTGAAACTTAAATGGCTACCATTTAATGACGTCAGTTCTCACCATAGCTGTCAACCTCTTAGCACAAAACACCTGGACAAAGCCAGTAATGGGGGAAAACAGCCCTCAAACATATTCAGTTAGTTCAGTTTTCACCATAGCTCTCAACCTTAGCACAAACAACCTAGATGAAGCCAATAATGGGGCAATACAGTCCCAAAATAAGAACAAATTTCAAATATTCATCTTATAAACTAAGACAATTTCTAGAATAAAATGTTTTGTGTTACTATGTACATTATGAAGAATATGAAGTCTGAAATTCAAATGCCTGTCAATTTTATTTATTTAACATTTGTTAACCAGAAAAGTCTGACTTGGAACAAAAGCCAGTTTTCAGCAGAGGCCCAGGGAGAAATACTGCAGACACATGTCTTTGTAACATGGGAGGACACCAGAGCAAACACACGGAGGACATGCAGACTCCACACAAAAGGCACCCTAGCCAAGAATCAAACCAGAGAACCTCTAGCTCTGAGGCAACAATGCTACCACTGCACCATCAACTATTTAAGAAATTTGAAACTCAGAAACCACAGATTTTACGAGGAACAGAACAGAACAAAATATGTGGAAAAAACTGCAAACATTTCACAAATGGTGGTGGGTAGGGAATTCAGGATCTTGTTACCTGCACCCAAGGTACAGGATTCAAGCCCACCAGCAGGTATCCTGAGTTCTCTCTAGCCACCAGTATAAACCAACTGGGGCATTTCACAGACACACACACACACACACACACACACACACACACACACACACACACACACACACACACACACACACACACACACACACACACACACAGTCCATATACTTTCTCCTGCAATCACCCACAGCTTCAGTACCAATCCACAGCTTTCTCGTACCTGCAGTAATGATATAATCAATCCACATAGCTTTCTCCTGCAACCCACAGCTTCAGTAATCCTGCGTTTGCACCAGAATGCACACTTCTGGTTTCTCTGCTCTTTCTTGGGAACGTTCCAAGACTGTTGACTCTGCAGTCCGGGCCCCTTCCAGTCTATGTGGTTAGCACTGCATAGACTTCTGGGGAATCAGCAGTCTACTTCCTGAATCTGGACTGGTAAGCCAGCGGTCCGGATTCACGTGGTATGGAGCCTAATGGAGAATTTGTTGGACTGTACCATTGTGGTTCACAGCTGGGGCTGCAGTCCTGCAGTCTGATATCACGAGCCACCACTGGAAAGGTGTAGGGAAGGTCCATAGCTGCCCATTTCTTCTACAGCAACAGCTGTTCATATAACACTGAATCTGGAGGTAGATTTGGACACTCAAACCTCTTTGAGAAGGGTGAGGACAACAATAATATGCTGTGATGACAATTAGACCAGATTACATGTGTCCAGTGGACACATGTGAAATGGACAGCTATGTATGGGGCAAGATTTTTTTTGGGAACCGATTGACATTTTTTCAGGTGAGAGTGGGATGTTGGGGAGGGATAGTAGGTATATTTGGCGAGGTAGGTTGGTTAGGTTAACATACAAGACAAACAAGATGCATACAGGGGCGGTGCAACATGCAGCCCTCGAGCTTGTGTAGAAGATCTCCAAACTGCTGATCAAGCTCTGTATGCACTACAACTGGGGCCTGGCGATGGGTGACAGCTTCCTGTCCGTGCCAGCTCCCAGGGTGGGCGAGCCCCATCCCCTGAGGTGGTTACACCTGAAGGTGGTGCAGGACCAACGGATGAGGAGGTCCTGAGTTGGGCTCCAGATGTGCTGGTGCCTGGTGCCATGGCCAGCTGAGGCGGGACAGGTGGGTCTGCTGGGACACACATTCCCATACATGCTATGGTGTGTATGGTGTATCAACATATGTGGGTTAGTAATAGTCAACACATTCCAGGGTTAGGTATAACATCATGCATAGATATTCCATTAACCCAGACACCAGATACGGAACAGTTGCATAGCAAATGGAACACATGCATATATAGGACCATAGTGATAATAACAATAGCATGCAGGTACATTGATGGCACCATGCCACCAATGTTGGAGTAATTCAACATAGCACATGCATGGAAACAGATTTAAATAATTACCAACCAATAGGACATATGTCCCAACAGAACAGTGAAGTCATCACATACCGGTTGAGGTGGGTATTTAGTTTATTGTTGGAGATATGGTGGGGGGGATGTCAATTAATAACTAGCATATTCCTGTAGTTTGCATTATTTTCCTAGTCAGTGCTATGTGTACCTTACAAGTATTACTACACTACCCTATTGCCTTAGTTTGGACAGTGACATTGCTGTCATCATCTTTATACATGAACTGGTTTTACCTGCAGTATACACCTCTTACCTGGTATACCTGTGGAGGAAATGTTTAACACTAACTGTTTCTACACATACTCCTAGATTCCAGGTTGATGTGCATATACTTGTCCATCTCTTTCTACATGGACTCTGGCCATGTCTTGACCACATGCAGGTGAACTGGGACATATCTAGACTTTTGCCCTCTTCAACCTTGAGTGACTTACAACACTCTTATACAGGCTTTCCTACACAGTTATATTATGTAGCACAGTGTGGTTGATAGTGATAAGTGATACCTTATTATTCCATGCAACTGCAACAATCACAGTTCCATACAATACCAGAGTAAACAGTACCAGTACAGGGTATCAAGCGTTTTATTTCTCTGTGCAGTGTTCATATCCGATGTACCTGTGGGACCAATGTTTGTTAGTACTACTTGAATGTTGCCAGAAAAAGTACCAGATTACACATTAGTATTATGCACATACATCTCACTCTGTTACTGTACACACTCTGGTCACAGCTTGACAACATGGGGGTGTAGATAGGACATACTTGGTTTATTACTCTCATAACAGTTTTGGGAGTTGCTAGAGTGACAAGTTTGTTCTCATAGAAGTGACAATCAGTTGTATTCCCTGTTTGATACCTAAACATCTGGGATCATCCCACTGACTTCCCAGGGGGACAGGGTGACAGCAGATATGGGCCCATATACTGGACATTCTGGTCTTATCTGTACAGTTGTGGGGTCTGATTCTATAAGCAGCCTACTTCCACTCCCATGATTCAGACCATGGCTGTGTCTGCTAAAACTAAAACACTGTCCATCACAGTTGTGTGTGCTATATAGATATTGCTATATATCTCCTATCTGCTTTCTGTCTTATAATTCCCTTGTGGTTTTACATTCTGACCTTGTATTACAACACTCTTATACAGGATTTCCTAGACAGTTATATTTTGTAAGACAGTGTGTGCGACAGTGATGAGTAATACCTTATTATTCAGAGCAACTGCATCAGTCACAATGTCATACAATACCAAAGTAAACAGTACCAGTACAGGGTATCATTCTTTTATTTCTGGGCACAGTGTTCATATCTAACAGACCTGTGGGAACAATGTTTGTTAGCACTACCTGAATGTTGCCACACACAGTACCAGATTCCACATTACTATTATGCACATACATCTCACTCTGTTACTGTACACACTCTGGTCACAGCTTGACAACATGGGGGTGTAAATGGGACATACATGGCTTATTACTCTCATAAGATTTTGGGGAGTTGCTAGTGTGCCAAATTTGTTCTCATAGATGTGTGTCAATCAGTTGTATTTCCTGTTTGCTGCCTATATGCCTGGGATCATCCCACTGATTTCCCAGGGGACAGGGTGACAGGCAGCAGATATGGGCCACTTTACCGGACATTCTGGACATATCTGTACATTTGTGGGGTATGATTCTGTATGCAGATTACTACCACTGCCAGGATTCAAACCATGGCTGTGTGTGCTAAAAGTATAACAGTTCACATCTCAGTTTCATGTTTTATTTGGATTCTGTTATCAGCCTTTTGACTGTTTTCTGTCTATGTGTCTCTCAGTTGTACTAAATCACCTCTGGGGATTACACCAGTCACATACAGACATTCCTACATATTTTATTTATGTTGCACAGTGTGGGTAAGAGTGTTTAATACAACAGTGCTATTAAGTGATTGCAAATCTACATTACCATATGATACCAGACTATACACATGCAGTCCAGCAGTTAGACCTTTACTGTCAGGCTATTATACTTTTATTTACATACAACTATACGAGACTCTTCCTGCCATATTCCCTGGTGTATGCTATACTTGCCTTAAACAATACAGGTTTTATACTGGCAGTTACCTTACTAATGCTTTTAGATTTATTTCCTATGACAGTACATGCAGGCATATTACTGACCTGCCTTGCGTCGCAGCCTCTCCAGGCAACAGCCATGGTCTTCCTGGTTCATGGCCCGCTCACTTGCTGCTGTGAAGGGCATAAGAGGAATATTTAGCCATACTTATCCATAATATTCATGAGCTGGCAATTATTACACACATAGTGGAGTGATACTTACACACAGCTGGGACAGCCCCTGCCATCCTAGCCTCTTGGATCCACTGCTCCAAGAGGTCCCCCTTATGCTGCTTCATGTCAGCATAGTGATGCCTGACCTGCTCAACAGTTTGGGGTATGCCAGTGGCTCTGGTGAGGTCACGGGCAAGATGGTCCCAGGCTTCCGCCTTATATTGGGAACCCTGGTACTGGCCCTGCAGCAGTCTCTGCTCATGGTCTTTGACAAGGAGTCCTGCCATGACTCTGGACTCCTGGATGCCCCAGCACTGTGCCTGGAAGTGCACTCCCTCTCCCCTTTCTGCCATGGTGCCAGCAAGGGGAAGCTACAAACAGTTATGAGATGTAGTCCCATCTGTTGGGTTTAAGTAGGGCCATATTCCCACACTTTGCTATGGTTGGCCGGTTTTGAAAAAGCTAATGTATGGCAAACTTGCTTACCTAAGGTTGGCATGAGGTATACCACTGGGCACATTGAGTTAGCTGGCCTAAACATTGTTTATACCTCCTAAGCTGGACTGTGTAATGCTTATCATTGCTTAAATTTGACTTTGCATTATATTTGCTTTTTGGCATTGATTTATTATTCATTACATCTTATGTATATGTCTGGTATCCATGATTCATGTGTATGTACACTGTATGGGGTCTTTGGATTTAGTAGGGGACTTCAACACTCTATTACATTTACACCTCACATCTGGGTGTGCTTCAGTACTCCAGTTCACATATTTCTGTTATGTAGTGGGTTATAGAATATTTGACTGTATACTGATTCCGTTCACATGTTCAGTTTGATTTTACTATAGTAAGAATTTGCTTGGTGATACCTCATACTTATGTATTGCTGTGATGGCTTGGTGGTTAATTACTATGACTATAGTGTATAGAGTCCTGGGTTCAAGACCTGCAAGGCTGTTTATTTTGTTGCTGGGAAGAACAAGGGTCATTGGATACAGAGTGATTACGGCACTTTTAAGCAGTTGTAAGCAGGTTTGTGTGGGTTTGCACAAGGGTAAGCAATGCTAACCTCCAGTTAAACATGCTTACAGAGAGTTAGCTCCAATATTGCTTAACCTGTGTGCGCATTGCTTACCCCCATGCTAACGGGCTTAAACCCGCTTACTGGTGCTTACATATGCTTACTACTGCTTAACAGTGGTTACACTTGCTTACTAGTGCTTACTCCCACTTACAACTGCACTGATTTAGACAATAATGTCTAATGGTTCTTGGGAAGGTGGTGGATTTGGAAGCTGTATGGAGTTATCATTTATTACACATTTTACCTTCCATTTGTATCCATGATTCCTGTGTACATATACTGTATGGGGCACATGTGCTTATCTGTGGACTTTGCAACATCATGACACTGACACTTCACATCTGCATTTAATGCAGTACTCCAGTTCACAAATATATGTTATTTAGTAGGTTATGCAACTAAGATATTGGTCAAAATGTGATTTGACATGGAAAAGGGAATGTGCTGCAGTGGGACTTGAACTGGGAATGCCTGCTCATAAGGTGCATGCTCTATCCACTACACTATTGCTACACTGCTTCATTTGTATATATCTTCCTTGTTATCCTCTTCAGCCATTTAAGCTGCATTAACCATAGCTAAGCGATGGGCAAACCTGCACACCTATGGTTAGCTTTAATCGGATTCATAAAACAAAATGGTATGTTTATTTTCTTTGTATTTATTATTGCTGTTGTACATGTGGGGGATGTTGCTGGGGGTATACAGACACCTATGAGCAGTCTCGCTCATTCTTTTGGCCTTTCTGCTGTTCTTCATTGCAGGGGAGTGTATATTCTGAAAGCTCTGCTCTCAGACACGCCCTCTGCACTCTTACATGCTCCGTGTAGGATTTGGAGCTCAGGCAGCTCACCTTCATTAATATGCATGGCGCGCTGCCATCCTGCTCTTAAACGGCCGCTTCCATGCAGGATTAAGCTAGTCCTGCATGGAAGATTAGTAAATCCAGGAGAAGATGTTGCACTGGGTGCTATAATGGCACTAACTTTTATTATTTTAGCTGTTGTGGAATGAGAAATCAGTTTTACTTTTCAGACCGAAATGTTATTTTGTAAAAAATATTTATTGCCAGCCAGTTTTTGCATGGTCTGGTAGAGTGGCAGACATTTAAGAATTCATTTCTTATTTGAATAGTACCCACTTCTTTTTACAATTTTCTGGTAAATGGAGTAAGACACATTTTGCCTTTTTGAATACTTTGATTTATGTGTGCAATGGTCATTTAGGTTAAGTAGTTGACAGAAAGCATACTTTTATTTTAATTGTTTTTATTGGTTTTCAAATATTAAAAACAATTACATAAATTTCACAAGTAATGAAACACAGTGTATTAATACAAACTATATACAAACTATATACAGAGTCCAAAATAGTTGCTAAATCTTCAATAAAGATTACATTTTGTCTAATAATCTTTTGAGCTTTATCCATGCAATTTGTTGATGAGTCACATTTGAGGTACATAACAAAGCTGTTTGTAATTCCTGACTACAAATACTCTTAGTAAGAGATATAGATTCATTAAAACAGAGGATATTTTTACATTTCCAGTTTCTGGTAATGATTTTTCTTGCTATAGCAAGAAGGGTCCAAAGAAGTTTCATTTGATTTAATGGAACATACCTTGGCATTGGTGCTTTAAAAAGCAACAAAGAATTAGAAATGTTGCATCTGTCTGACCACAAGGCTTTAATAAAGTTTTTAAACTCAGTCCAAAATGGTGTTACTGTTCTACATTCTAGAAACATATGTGCTCAATCAGCATCCAATAGCTCATCACATCTCCAACATCTACAAGAGTCCTTCTTGTTTATTCTAGTGGCTTTTTGTGGTGTAATAAAACCTTTATGGATAAATTTACAAATGAAAATTTTCCAATATGTAGATGAAGATGCATAATGTACAGATTTAAGAATTAATATTTTATCATTTTATGATAATTGTGTGTTATTGAAATTAATCATGTCATTCCATAAATTGTTTTCTGATATTATTGAATCAGATCTAAAGTAGCCGTGGTGGTACGGCAGTAGCGTTGTTACCTCACAGCAAGTGGTTCTCCCATTCGATTCTCGGCGTGGCTTGCGAGTGCCTTCTGTGTGGAATCTGCATGTCCTCCCTGTGGTTGGGTAGAGTTCAAAAGACATGCGTGCGTAAATGGGCGTGCCTTCGTTGAAGGTTGGGCGATGAGCTGGCACCTCGGCGATTCGTAAAAATCTACTGCCAATCATTAGCAGACCAGAATTCCACTGTGGTGACCCCTTACCGGGAAGAAGCCAAAAAGACAAACAAAGAAACATTGAATCAGATCTAAGAATACTATAAAATCTAGATATTGAAATACCTACATTATATCCTAAATGAGAAAATTCAAAAAGGATAGATAACTTTTTGGGAAGGTCTGTTATACCAGAAAAGTGATATCTCTTGTATTCTGCTAGGATAAACTCTCTAAAGATTTGTATATTTAACCAATTATTATGGAAGGCATTATATCTAGCTAAGAGATAAGTGATGTCATGAATATTATTGTCTCCTAAAAATTGGTGCCAAAATATTAAACCATTTTCTTCCATAATTTTTATTTTCACCATGTTAAAGGAGTCCAAACAACCATTGGTTAAGATTATTGGGAACATTAAGATGGACAAATTATTAGTTAGTAGATTTTTATTTATTATTTTTTTTTTAATTTTGCAAGATATAATTAATTATAGGAATAAATTTTAAATTTTTCACCTCACTATTAAAAAAGAATTCTTTAATTACTATGAAAAACTTAATATTTTCAGAGCAGTCTATACCCTTAGTTACAGATTCAATATTACTTAATAGGATTGCTTTATGTAAATATTTCCAATTTGAAGAGTATTTCGGACTTAACCATAAACGTGTTATATTAAGAATAATAGCATCTGCATAAAGTTCAAGATTAGGAAAAGCAATTCCTCCTTCAGTCCAATTTTTATAGTGCCAGTCGTATTTAATTCTCAGTTATTGAGGATGCCATAGAAATTTAATTAATAAAGAATTTAAATATTTTAGTTGCTTCCTAGAAGTAGGAGCTACTAACGCTTGAAGAAAAAATAGAATATTTGGTAATAAAATCATCTTTATCACGAATAATCTTTCTTCCATGGTAAAGAGCATTTTATTCCATTTAATAATATGCTCTCTAATTTGCTCCAACAAAATTTTATAATTTGTTTTTATAGTGTCTTTTAATTTAGTATGTATGTAAATCCTTAGATATTTCAATTTGTCATTAGTCCAATTAAAATTATTATGAATAGATAAGGTGTTACTTAATTTTTTATTTATAAGAATAGTTTCTGTTTTATTCTGATTAAAACTAAGACGTGAGATCTCTTAGAAGAGTTTTAATGATCTAATAACATGGTCAATCGATAAATCAGTATTGCCAATTGTTAATAAGATGTCAGCAAAAAGTAGAATTTTAGCGGAATAGTTTGCATCCACTTCAAAACTTCTTATATTGACATTGTTTCTTATAAAATTGGCAAAGGCTTCTATTGATAATGCAAATAATAAAGGAGACAAAGGGCAACCTTGTCTAGTGCCTTTTAGTATTTTAAGTGGGCCAGATAAAAAGGCACCAATTTTAATATAAGCTACAGAAAATTCATATAGTTTCTTTAATAACTCTATAAAATCAGAAGAAAAATGAAATTCTTCTGATACCATGTATAAATATGTCCAATTAATAGAATCAAATGCTTTATCTAGGTCTAGGCTAATGACTGAACGTTCTTTTTTATTATTTGCAAAATCTATTAATGTTAGGAGTCTAAAAATATTATCATGAACTTTTCTGTTTAATATAAAACCTGCCTGATCATTGTTTATTAAAGTCGGCATCATTTGATTTAGTCTATTAGCTAATATAGAATTAAATATTTTATAGTCAATATTTAACAAGGAAATGGGGCGATATGAGGAAACAAGTTTAGAATCTTTACCCTGCTTTAGAATGGGAGAAATTAATGAATATTTCCATGAAGGAAAAAGGTTTACCACATGTTTGAAATTCTTCAAGTGCTATTACTAATATTTTTAAAACATTATCAGGGAAGATTTTATATAATTCACCTACTATACCATTAAGACCAGGGGCTTTATTATTTTTAAGGTTTTGTATTCTGTCTTTAACTTCTATCAATGATATTGATTTAAGTAATCTATTGTTTTGTTCCTTAGAAAGTTTGTTATTGATATTATTTCTTAAAAATTCTACTTTTGATTTACTTTTAGTAAAGTTTAGATTTGTTTTATTTGTGGATTCATGATAGGAACGAAAAATCTCCAAAATTACTTTTAGATCTGAAAAGTGTTTTGATTTATGTTTAGAAGTATCTATTATCTTTGTTATATGTCTATTTTTAGTCAAATTTTTCACTTTAACTGCTAATATGTGCATATGTTTGGGGTTGGAGGAATATGTTTGCAATTTTCATCTTTCTAGATTAATTGCTACTTTATGACTAAGGATTTCTAAATAGTCAAGGTTTAGTTGTTTTAATTCCAAGTTAGAACCCATATTTTTAGGGGGTAGTTTCATTTTTAAAGTGTCAATTTTCAATTGTATGGTGAATAATTCTTTGTCTCATTCTTTCCTCTTATGAAGATACCAGGTTTTTATTTTCCCATATAGATAAGACTTTAAAGAGTCCCAAATAATTATTTTATTTGTATCAATATTATTATTAATTTCGAGGAAATAATTCAGTTCATTAATACACCATTCCTTAAATCCCTTTATCTTAATAATATAAGCTGGTAGTCTCTGCCAACGAATAAGATCATTCAGTTTAATATTAATTTTAAATATTATGGCATTGTGGTCTGACAGAGGGCAGGAAGTGATGAAAACATCATGTGTCTTAGGTATTAAGTTATCAGATATAAACACTTTATCAATGGTTGTCTGAGTGCCATATCTATAAGAGAAATGTGTAAAATTAAGAGAACTCTGTTCTTTGATCACATATATATCTTTAAGATTATATAACGAGACAAAACTAATAATTTTTTTAGCTGGGGCTTGTATCTTAACATTACTAATGTTAACTGATAAGATACAATTAAAATCGCCTGCCATGATGATATCTCCTTTGGATTTTGCTGATATTATTTCCAAGTATTTATTTGCCGATTTAGCACCAATACCAGGTAACTAATAGACATTGGATAAAGTGAAATATTTCTTATTTAATTCCAATACTACTAAACATAACATGCCATTTTTATCAGTGAAAGTATCAATTATTTTAGGAATTGGTAAAGATTTCTTCCATAAAATCATTGTTCCTCTTCTCTTAGTTTGGAAATGAGATTCGGTTAGAATATTATATCCATTAAAAGATATTTTGCGTAAGTCTTTTTGAATAATATGTGTTTCTTGCATAAATACAATATCAGCTTTATTAGAAGCCAGATATTTAGCCAATTTTCCTCTCTTAGTAGAGTTGTTAAGACAATTTACATTCAAAGATAAACATTTAAACACAGACATTAATTAAGTTATACTTTTGACAAATATATACTATTTTGGACTTATACAGTGTATAAAATTCAGAAAACATAAAAACATAACTATATACAAAACTAACCATGAAACATCTAGTTCCTGGATTGATGAATAAATCATCAGTACCACCCGCTATCATCATTAGTGCACAAGACTACTATTCACCAATGCAGCTACCTAATATATTATTAGACCAACAAACTAGGAACCTATTAACTCTCCAAGATGTATAAATGTTACTATGGGTCTATTAAGTAATTAAATTAAGACCAAAACCTTCAATTTCAAACATTTCTATTACTAGAGTACTTGTACATATAAAATAAAATAAAAATACAATTTTAAAAGTTAAAAATTAATAAATAAATAGATAGGGATAAATATACCAGAAAAGTTATGGGTTATATTTCTAAAAGATATTAATAATAATGAGATATCTTTGAGAATTCTTTTATCTTATAATTTTTCTTTTTCATATTTTTGTTATATTTCAAATCTATTAAAAGAAAACAAACCTCCATTTAGATATTATTGTACCTACTTCTAAAATTATGTAGGAGATGACTATTATATAACCTATAGATCTATTTTCTTTTCTTCTAGTCTTTTCTTCAAGTTATGCTCAAAGCTTATCCAAACATTTCCTTATCATAAGCATCTCTTGGGCAGCTGAAGTTTTGTGTTAGACTTTTGTAAGATGGGCAGAGTATCAACTACCATAGGAATTGTAATTTTCAAATTAATGAAGAAACTTCTCAGAGCATATATTTTGATATATTATTTCATTCCTCCTTATGTCAAGACTAAATAATACAAACATTTAGCTATCACACTGTATAAAATCATAACTTACCTAAGAATCCAAACTGTATGTCTATATATGCATAAAAACCTGTCGTGAAACATAAAATTATGTAAGAACTTTTCAGTAGTATTGCAACAATATCAATATTTGCTTGCAAAACAATAGTAAAATGTGTGTTATGATAACTAGATAGATAGTCCAGATAGAAATGAACACCAAAATAATCAAATATCTTAACAAGAGAAAGAAAGGCATCTAGAGAACCAATGGAGTTCAAAACAAAACATTTGCTTATGACAAAAATTTTTATGACAATGTGTTCTGGATGAAACTAACATATTGATATTTAGCCCACAAGCTCATTGCTTTCCTGCACAGCACATATACCTGTTTTAATTATAACTTTTTAATATTAGAAAAATCCCTAGAATAGAAAGAGGTGGTTTAGTGAAACTTGCAGTTATGCAAAGCTGGCAGAATTGACATAACAATTACTATGCTTTCCAGTGACAGGAAGATTACAATTTTAAATAATGAACATTAATATTGACTCCATACATGATTTGATAAAAAATGATGAAAAATGGAAGTCACTGCGCTCTGACATTCTAAAGCAATACACTTTTAAACATCACATTATTAATGTATTTCCTCTGATTATCTTTTGACATAAACAGTTACAAAATAAACCAGCCGGTGTTTTCGCTGTGTCCCCTTGCAGCTTTTGCCATCTAGTGTACAAAGTGCGCTACTGTAGGGGATATGCTTCGTGAAGTATTGTTACAAAGAAAAGCAACATAAACATCAATTAATTATGAATAAGCACCTTTATTAGACTTTATGCTTTGGAATATTATTCATTCACACTATTTGCATACCTGAATAGTACCATAAAAGTCACAGAATGAATCGTAGCCAGTGTGCTGAAATCCAAAGCGAAACAGCACATTTACCAACTATAGAGTGGTGTAATAACTTCACGAATGAGCAGACGTGAAGAACAGAAAAAATATAACACTCCATTTCTGTACTCATTTATATAATTATTTTCATTAAAAGACAATCAGCAGGTATATTATATGAGACAACATCTACACCATGCAAATCATTTGACAATGTGAACATATACCAATATTCAGATATCTCACACATACACACATACACACACACACAGACACACATACAGACACATATACACACACACACACACACACACACACACACACACACACACACACACACACACACACACACACACACACACACACAGACACACATACATACACATACACACACATACACAAATAAAGTATTCTGCTGTTCTGTCTGTGCATATATGGCATGCCTTTAAGAAATATTTGGTACCTATGCACTACCGCAACCACTTTTGCTCCATTGTATATGTCATTGTGTTTTAACGACAGGTCCTTATGTTTAACTATAAAAGCCAATCATAATTCCTCCCAATGACCAAAACAATTAATGGGACTTCTGGAAATTGCATATACCACAAGTTGATATAGTTCAAAAATACGTGTGAAACCATGGTTCTCAATGGTGACTCACAACAAGACAGACATGACTAACATGTTCCTTACTATCAAGACGCCAACAGCTGATGCCAGGGTGGTACTTTATGCAATTTAAAAAGTCTGCTGCTTCTGAAACCCACACACACCTTCCGGACATTATCAGCAACTATAATCAGCCGGCTGAAATTTTTCAGGCAGCCATCTGTATGCAACTATGTGCCTTTTGTAATCCCGAAAATTTGGCTGCAACAGTACACAGGCACCAAGCATTTTATACAGAAATGTAATGCTTACCACACCATTTTTCATTTTTAACTTATTAACTTTATAAGTTATTTACAAAACAAATTGTGCTTATTCATATTAATTACTAAATATATACTGACATTAAATGTTCCGTTGTTCTGTTTTTTGACCAACTGGCAGATTCTGGATTCTTGAATATGCAACGGGATTTTAACGGTCAATAAAAGGTTTCTTTAAAATATATATTAGAGCATCTTGTTGCTGTGTTGTGAGAGTTTCACTGAGAGTTCTTGTGGAGACATTCTTTTGCCTCTTGAAATTTGGCGGTTAAAAGCTTGATCAGTGAGATCAGTTGAACATTATGCTAAAGGTTCACGAGATACTCGTGAGAGAAACCAAGCAAAAAAAAAGAATAAAACAAGAGATGTTAAACAATGTTCGCATATTTGACAAGAGAAATCAATTTCTCTCTCTAAATCACAGACCTCCATATCTATAAACTTCCCCAAATCATCAACTCAGAACTAAGCACATGAAACATAACTCTTTTGAAAATAGACATCTCAAAGGTTTCAAAGAAAATTAGTCATTAACATCATATGTGTCTGCACGTCACATCTATCAGCGATGCAACGTTCCCAAATATACATGAAACCACCCCGACACAGCCGGAAGTGTTCCCAGTAAGGACACATTTGATTTAACATGACCATAAATCATTACAAATAATTTTAAGGTATCTAACATAAACTTTACTAACCATTACCATTTTAGGTCTAAAAAGACTTAATCACTATCATATAAGAATACAGATAATGGACAGAAAAGAAATTGTGTTATCTCATATAATGCACTAATGAGAAGGACTCCCGGTTCTCTTGACTGTGCTTTTACAACAGACAAAACTAATAAGCATTCATGTAAATCAAATAGTAAAAGGTTTTCTTTGTACTTATTTTCTAATATGTAATGTACTAGGATTAAAATATTTAGTTTAATAAATAATTAAAAGATAAATAAATAAATAAATAAAAAGAAATAAAAAAAAGTTATAATGACTTTACCTTGAAGTATTTATTTTTCCCTGAAGATGGTAATATACAGCAAAAAAAAAAGGGATATTCCGATGGTTGAAGGAATTATAAAAGTTTTTCATTTATATTATTTCCCTTTGAGCTTCTTACTTATTTTATCATTTGCAAACATTTTACAGGTTGTTGCCTGCCTTTTTAAGCTAGGTAAGGAGATGTCCATATCTTCAACATTTTCCAGTATCTTATTTTTTCTCACATATTTAGAAGCATATTCGAGGTTATTAAAAATCTTTGTTCCTTCAGAAATATTAATCTTGATTCTGGCAGGAAGAATGATTTATGCTTTAATTTCTGCGTTCTTCAAACTTTTAATGAGAGGAATGCAGACTTTTATTTTGGTCATTATAGTAGAGGTGTAGTCATTGTCAAATCCTATGTTTCAACCATTTATTTGTATAGGATTACTTGACCAGGCTGACCTCAGAATTAAGTCCTTGTCCTGGGATAATAGAAATTTGACGATGATGGATCTTGAAGCATTAGGATTTTTTGACAGTGACATATTTGAGAGAGACCAATGAGCTCTCTCTATCCCAAAAGAAAGAGATTCAGGCAAGTTTAGAGTTTTGGGTAACCAGTCATTTAAAAATTGTATTATGTTGTTTCCTTCCATTTTTTTCTGGTATACCATATATTCTAATATAATCTCTTCGTGATATTGAGTCTAAGTCTTCCAGCTTGTCTGAAAGTAGGGTGTTTTGCTTTAATAAGAAGTCAATTTGGTTATCATTTTCATGTTGTCTTCCATCTATTTCATTTAGAGATTCTTTGATTTCTACTATCGGATCTGTGTGTCTTGTAATTATCTCTTTCAACTCATCAATCTGTTTCTTATTTTCTTTCTTCATGTTTTCCATTATTTTTTCTAAATTGTCCATTTTCATGGAAAGATCTTGAATACTAGAGATTATTGTTTGTAGTTCTTTCTTCATAGAACTTTCCTGGAGAGAAGCTTTTGAATGACTCATGACTGACAGTGTCTGTTGTAGTCAGCAGCAGTACTTCTGACAAGAAAAAACTCACTTTCTGTTCAGCAAAACTGAATTATTTGTTTAAAAACAAATCACAATATCCAAAAGTATAAGTGAGAGAAAAATTAAATGTTTTGAAAATAATATTAAGAAAAAATCCTGTCAGAAAAAACTTCTATTAGGCAGAACATCTAAAAAGTGCTGTTATCTCTTTAGCATCTTGGCCACACCCCCAGAAAGCATACTTTTTCATAACTTTAATTTACGAGCAAACAGTGCATGCCTTTTGCCTATCAAAAGAATTGAGTTTAGTGGTGAAGATATACATCTTTCAAAACTCACTTCTTCAAACAGCATGTTTCTAAAACTTGGAAAAGCTTAAGCAAATGTTTCTTGCTTGTCAGTACAAGCTTGAATTTTGTTAATAATGTTTTCAGTTTGGATTACAGATAAAAGCACACTGATTATCGTTCAATTTTGGGGTTTACAATCTTGTAATGGCCTTATAGACCAAGGCATGTGTACAAGATGGCTACAGTTTATCCTGCTTTTTGACATATTCAGCAGACTCGTTTGATAAAAAAGATCCCAGTTAACAGCAGAAGAATTATACATTTACATGTAAACCTTAAGAGGCTCACCTCTATTTCATAACCAAAGAAATTTTACATTTGGGGATGTGTTGAAAAAGTCAAGGTCCACAACTAATGTTGATAATTTTGATGTGTTCCCTTGTGGTATGTGGAAATATTGTAAGTTTCTTAATAAATGACCTAGGGATGGATTCATGAATGCCTACACTAAGTGCACACTTTGTATTCAAGAGCATCGCTACCACATTTTTTGTGTTGTCTGTTCACTCAGAAAGATTAGACTATGTGTAGACATAGTCAGCACATTGTGATAACCTTTATGAATAACTCCCTAGGTATTTATGGTTGCAAGAAAATTAATAGGAAAACTAAAATTAAGAGGAAGAAGATGGGACTTATGTTTGTGTTGTCTGGTCACTCAGAATGGTGCAGACTTAATGTAGGCGTTAATGGATCCAGCCCCTACTGTTTTTATTCTTTCATTAGGTATTAGTCCCAAGTGAAATGGTAGATTTTGTTATTTTTCAGAGAGAGTGGTTTACATTGTTACCTGTACATATACTGCATTTTGCTTAGGCAAGACAAAAAGAATGTTAAATGATAAAACGTGAACAAATTTATTCTATAAAAATAACACCACAACAGCTGTCTGTTCCTTTTCAACATTCAAGTAGTAGCAATAAATTAATGGAATTTAAGTTTTTGAGATAGGGTATGTACTTAGTTGGGTGACTTGGATGATTTGTTAAAGGTCAAATAAGGGAGTGACAATTTACATGTAGGGACTCTCATACCAGGATTAAAAGACATCATTAACATAAAAGTATGCTAAAACTGAAAATAATCTAGAAGCATTTTATGATGTTTACACTTCTATTTTTTTTCTTTTATGGGGTTTTACTCATCCAGGAATAATGACTTCTCTAACTGGCTTTTTAATAATCATCTGACAAATAGCTTTGTAAATGTAATAGATTTTTATGGATTTCTTTTTTCTGATTAAGTCTTTAGAAATAAGATGAAAGTATTAAACCACTGTAAGCTTGGTGAATCATTTCTTGAATTTGATACATACCTCTCTCTCTCTCTCTGTATATATATATATATATATATATATATATATATATGGGTTCACTGAAATTCAACTCTGTACATGGTTGACATCTGTTTAGCCAACAAAATTTGGTTGAGTAAACAGATGGTTCACAGGTGTGTTTAATGGCACAATACTCAGGGTAGGGCAATATCCCCTTTCCCAGATATTGTATGATCTTAAAGTTATATATAGTTAGCAGGTGGTGTGGGTAGTCCAGCACCCAGATGGGGATGCAGGATGGCTTGGCCCCCAGCAAAAATGATGTTTTATTTCAAATTTTTTTTAGGTTATGTTTTGCATGTGCCGAGATAGTTGTTTGGCACATATGCAGTAGCATATCGATGTTTGCAAAATAAATGCTATGTGGTCAATTTTGTGAGCAACAATGTTGAGGTGTTTTGATGAATTTCAATAAATCCACTTGTATATCAGATGGTACCAAGGTTCTACACTGGGGAGAAGCATACATATGAGGCAGCTTCTGTGTCCCCCATCACTGACACCCGTATATAACAGATGGTACCTAGTCACCAGTGCATTAGTATTAGCTGCATAGTTATGAATGAGGAAACCATACTAAACATATCACCAGCCTGTATCAGACAGAAACAGAACACTACATGCTGACCTTAGGGAGCAGAACACCTGTAGGGGCCCTGCAGTCATCAGTGGCATCAGTGTAAGACAGATAAAATTTACGTAGGCTACTGGAACCTATAAGTGCTTCCTTGTTCATCAGTGACATTCCATATATCAGATGGTACCAGAACACTACATACAGATATTTCAGCAGATTACAGCTTGGTCTGATGTTGTTCTTCTTCTCAGTGATATTGGCATGTATCAGATACCACAAGAACACTACATGCTAATACTGGACTGAAGACCACTTAAAAGAAAGACCTTATGCTCATGATGCTGGTACATTAGAAACATGGATGTATCATAGTAATTCTGTTCACTAGCATGTTGCATGCTGGTACATCTGAAATGTGGCTATATCACTCTAACTGCTTTCACTAGCATGTTATATGCTGGTACATCTGAAATGTGGATATATATCACAGTAATTCCATTCACTAGCATGTTACACAATGCTACATCAGAAATGTGTATATATCCCACTAATTCCATTCGCTAGCATGTTAAACATGGATATATCACTGTTATTGCATTAATTTGTATGGTACATGATGGTACATCTAAAATATGGATATGTCACAGAAATTCCTTTCACTACGATGTTAATGATGGCACATCTGAAATGTAGATATCTTACAGTAAGTGCATTCACTAACATGTTACATGATAGTACAACAGAAATGTGGATGTGTCACAGAAATTCCATTCACTAGCATGTAGCATGATGCTACTTCTGAAGTGTGGATATATATCACAGTAACTTCGCTCACTAGCATGGTACATGATGCTACATCTGAAACATGGATATATATCACTGTAATTTCATAAAGTATCATGGTACACGATGGCACATCTGAAATGTGGATATATTACAGAAATTCCTTCACTATCATATTACATGATGGTACATCTGAAACATTTATATATCACAGTATTTGTATTCATAAACTTGTTACATGATGGTACATCTAAAATGTGAATATATCACAGTCATTTCATTCACTAATGTGTTACATGATGGTATATCAGAAATGTGGATATTTCTTTACTAACAACTTACACTCTGCTACTAAACTCTCAACCCTTTCACAATATACTGATGACTCCACCCTCATAACCACAGCCAACACCATCCCTGAACTCCTATAACATACCCAACACACCTTCACTTCCATTGAGTCCTGGCTCACTGACAATCAATTGATATTAACCTCCTCAAAAAAAACTAAACTTTTGCTACTCCTTCCTAAAAACCTTGCACAACATAAATCTTCTTTCTTCATTACCTCCTGCAGCAACACAATCATCAGACCCAAATCACACACCAAATTACTTGGTGTCACCATCGATGATGAACTAAAATTTGACATAAAAATCAATCTATGCATAAAAAAATAAAACACAAAAAACTTGGCCTGCTATCCCGAAATCATAAATTTATTTCTAACATCTCTAAACCCACCCTAGCCTTATCTCTCCTCTTACCCAGAGAAGATTGAAGGTTAGTGAGGACTGGGGCTGCATACAGAAGACTGGGTAAGTTCAGGGATGGTGTTGGCTGTGGTTATGAGGGTGGAGTCATCAGCATATTGTGAAAGGGTTGAGAGTTTAGCAGCAGAGTGTAAGTTGTTAGTAAAGATAGTGAACAAGAGAGGACCCAGGATGGAGCCTTGGGGAACTCCGGTGTTGATGGGCAGAAAAGGAGAGGTGACAGTTTGCCAGCGTATAGATTGAAGTCTGTCAGATAGATAACTAGAGAACCAGGATATAAAGAGAAGATAGAGAAGAAGGTCTGAAAGTTTAGTTAACAGTTTAGAGTGGGAGACTGTATCGAAAGCTTTGGAGAGATCAAGGAAAAGACAGAAGAGGAGTAGGTTGTTATCACTGGCTTCTGCCACTGTTTGGGTGAATGAGAGAAGTGCAGTAGATGTGCTGTGGTGTGGTCTAAAGCCATGTTGGGTGGGAGTTAGGAGATTATTTTCAAGCAACTGTTTAAGTAGCTGGGAGTGAACGCATTTTAAGTATCTTGGAAAGTGGGGATAGTATAGCTGTGGGACGATAATTTGAGGGGTCAGTGGAGTTACCTCCCTTGTGGAGTGGGATTGCGTAAAAGGATTTTCATATGTTGGGGAAGAGAGCCTTAGTAATAGAGTGATTAATAAGGATAGAAACAGGGTAGGCAATAGAGTTGGGGAAGTAGGTTGTCAACAGAGGGTGAGGAGGGTTTGAGTTTGTTCAATTGGGATTTAATAAAGGAAATGGGAACAGGTTGTAAGTAGAAAGTATTAGAGGAAGATGGACTGTGAAGTGGGGGCAGAAAAGAGGGAGTGGGACTGGACTGAGTTAGGCTTTGAATTGTATCTATGAAATAATTGTTTAATATGGTAGCAGTTTTTGTGGTGGTATTTTGGGGGTAGGAGGGGTAGTAGGGTAGAGAATCTTATTCACAGTGGACCAAAATTCCTTATGGTTAGTATGTGGGCTGCAGTGTTTAGAAGTAAAGAAGAATTTTTTTATATTTGATGATAATTTTTTTACATGTGTTTATGAGTTCATTGTAAGATTGGAGTAGTGTTGGAGTTTTATTTTTTACCCAGGTTTTCCAAGCAATATCCCTCTGCCGCATAATAGAGCATGTTTGCTTAGTGAGTCAGGGAGCATAGTTAGATTTCACCCTGACTTTTCTGGAAGGGGCCATGTTGTTCAGTATACCTAAGAATATATTTTGAATGCAGTAACAGCATCATTTAGGGGGTGGTTATATAGGAAGGTCCAGTTTATTTTGGCCAGTGTGGACTTAAATTTGTCTGGGTTGAACTGAGTCAGGTTATGGTGTTCTCTGTAGTGGTGATGCTTGGGTGTCTGTTGGGTGTATCTATGGATATAGATAGGGGAATGGTCACTCAGGAAATTGGGAAGTATGCCAGAGATGTGATAGACACAAGGATCAGAAATAAGGAAGCCTAAGATGGAGCCAAAGGTGGAGTTATTGTTAGTTCTTGTGGGGGGAGATATGAGTTGTTGGAAGACATATAGATTGATGGGATGGGTAGAGGAAGAGGAGGAGAATAAAGACCAATCGATATTAACATCAGAAAAGTATAATGGTTTCATAGGGGATGTTTAGGGTGAGCCATGATAGAAGGTTTTCAAGAACAGGGATGTTGTCGCCTGGGGGGATGTGAATGGAAACAATGGCACATTTCTTCTGAGTGTTGAAGTGGCAGTTAACAATGAGTATTTCTGCTGCAGTGAAGTTAGGTTATGAGGTAGAGAGTGGAGAGATATTACGTTGGTCAGAGTAGAGGATGGCAACACCTCCACCTCTTTTGTTTGCTCTATCTGCTCGATAGATAATGTAGTATGGGGGTAAGATTTCAGAGTTAGAGATGTGAGGCTTTAACCAGGTTTTGGAAAGGGTTAAGACATGGGGGGAGTTAAGGTGGATCCAGGAATGAAGTTCTGTAATTTTGTTTACCATACTTTGGATGTTGAGAGAGAAAATATTTATGGATTTACAGGGGTGACTATGGATTTGGGGAGAAGACTGTGAGGGTGAGGAGCAGCAAGAATGTAGGTTATGGGCAGAGAGCATTCGGCCTGGATTGAGATGGATGTCTCCATCCAACAGAATAGTGTCTTCTAAGAAAAGAGTGTCACAGAAAGAAAACAGAACGGAGAGAAGATCTACAATAACGGAAGTTCTAGGTTTTGTGCAGTTGGAAACAGGTGCATTAGGATAGGTTTTGATGGTAAAAAGGTTGGAGGGAAGTATATGAAATAGATGAGGAGACATTTGTAGTATGTGAGGGTTATTTTGTGAGTAGTGATAGTAAGACAGAGTAGGTGCAGGAGTGGGGTACTGAAGTGTTGTGTGGTAAGAGGTAGCTTGAGCTAGGAGGAAAAGAAGAGGGATAGTAAGATAGTGAAGGGTCAACTTCATTTGTGTCTTTACTTCCTACCATAAATGTCATGCACACGGAAAATTCAAAAATAAGTCCTTGATGGATTTTAACACCAACCTAAAATGAATTTGACTTAGTGACAGAATGCAGAAATAATAATCACAGCATTTATGTAGGGGCAGAAAAACATGTAGACACTGTCCTGGCATCCTAAACTCATGTAAGACATTTATTTATTTTCATTTTTTAATTTTATTTCTTTTTATTTATGTATTGATTGATCCCCACAGCTGCCACTGACTCCTCTCATTGTTCAGCAGGTCTACTGGACCCACCTTAGCGTCCCCCAGGCTCGACTGACTCATGCCCAGGGACTGTAAGGGGACTGAGTACATTGGCCATCATTTTAAAGTTCCCTAACCTCCAGCACTCCAGCAGCAGCCTTGCAAGCTGTGAAATATCTGCCTTTGAGAGGTGCATGAATGCTTACATAAGCGCATCATCCCAATCAAGTGCTATGCAGCTTGTAGCACAATGGTCTTAATGCTTCTGATGGTCCATAAAGTCAAAGGCTGCACTGCTTAAAAGTTCCTTGTCCTTGGTTATATTATTGGTGAAGGTTTATAGGGCTGTCATGGTATTAAAGCTAGCAGATGCTATACTTTGAGTGCATTCTGTAAGATAAGTGAAGACTAGGTTTTCAAATATTTTGTCTGGGATAGCCATAGCTGAAACTGTCCTAAAGACATTGAGACTTTCAGGTGTGCAGTGCTTAGGTATAGGTTTTACAACTGTTTGTTTCCACAGTGTAGGCATTGTGATGGAGGACAGACAACAAACTTGACTTTTGACTTTTTCGAAACAGTCACCAAGGCCATTGATGAGGGCAGTCCACACAGCCTACCTCGACCTGGCAAAGGCTTTCGACACAATATCCCACTCAGGTATCATTGAAAAACTCATCAGCTTAAATGTAAACCCATACGTCACAAGATGGGTTGCAAATTGGCTAAGTGATAGAACCCACAGGGTCAGAGTTGCTGGCGCCATGTCAGACTCAAAGCCTGTCACAAGTGGTGTCCCACAGGGCTCAGTCCTGGGCCCTCTTCTGTTCGGCATCTACTTTTCAGAAGTACAAGCAAACACAGGAGGATTATGGCTGACAAAATTTGCAGATGACTGCAAACTGGGCGCCATAGTTGAGAACACATCTGACACAGATATCCTTTAGAAGGGTCTTATAGAAATGGAAAACTGGTACCAGAGCCATGGCCTAAAGTTAAACGCCAAAAAATGCATAGTCATACCCTTCGGGAAAAACAAGATTACCCCTAGCTACCATATAGGCGGCAACCCGCTAAGCACTGAAGAGGTTATCAGGGATCTGGGTACCCAGGTTGACAGTAACCTTTCATTTGAAACTCACATCGCCAAAGTAGTTAGGAAGACCTTCTACATTGTCCACCTGATCATGAAGGGATTCACATCTAGATCAAGGGAAGTCATCGTCCCCCTGTACTCATCACTCATCAGACCAATGATTGAGTACAATGCCCCATTCGGAATGTATCTGACATGACACCTGCAGCAACTGGAAAGGCCCCAAAAGTTCCTCACCAAAAGGATAAAGGGTCTCAAAAATATGTCCTATGCTGCCCGACTGAATGAACTTCAGCTCTATTCAGTCGCTTACCGCCTGCTCAGAGGTGACCTGTGCCTGACATACAAGGCCATGCCCAACCCAGATTTGATGAACATGCTTCACCTCAAAAAATCTAGATCCCTCAGAACGCCAAGGGTGGGAGACCTAAACCTTGACACGGTTATTAATAGGACGTGCTGGAGGGACAGATTCATCACCCAGAGACTCCCTATGCTGTGGAACAAAATCCCGGTACATGTGAGGCAGAGCACCTCGCTGGCTTTGTTTAAGAGAAATCTTGACCAATGGATGGGAGATCGCAGATATACCCCAGGGATTATCTCAGTGTCACTGCTTGACAGAGGCACAGCAAAATAATGGGTATAGTATCCTCCAAACTAAAGGGGTGGCGAAAGCCACAAAACTCTGGGCTAGGCTTATAAATGCCCTTGGGCAGATAGCCTAGTATGAACCTATGAACCTATGAACACTTGTAGATATGGTGAAGACTGAAAAGTTTGTCATGTTTGCCTGATACAATAAACCAAGCAGAAGCTCTGCTGACCCTGTGGGAGGTATTTGCGGGGATTTTGTCAATTTATTTCTCTCTCTCCCTCTTTTTTTTTTTTTTTGTAGAAAGCAGATGTGAAAGGCAGGGTTCAGGTTTGAGAACTGGAATGTCTTTGTGTTGCATGAGGAAGGAAGGTATGGTAGATAATTTATTAAGAATGTCTGTTGTAGTAAGTGTGCCAAAACTGGTAAAAGTGGTGTCTTCCTGCAGAAGGGTGTTATATGGAGCACATCTGGTAAGGCCATTAATAAGGCTCCAAAGCTTTTTTGGTATATTTATCAGTGCATTTTAAAAAGTGTAAAAAAAATTAGTTTAATGTCCTTCTGTGGCTTTTTTGAGTTGTACTATGGAATGCCAAACATCTAAACCTAAAGCTTCAGAAATGCTGAAAAATAATGCCTGAAACACAGTAGGGTGAAAATTTAACTTGACATGTCCTTTACAAAGGGATAATTCCCCCCTTGCACCAGTAATATATGGGCCAAGTCTGCCACTCCCAATAAACCTCTCTGTCTCTCTCTGTACACATATATATATATATATATATATATATGTGTGTGTGTGTGTGTGTGTGTGTGTGTGTGTGTGTGTGTGTGTGTGTGTGTGTGTGTGTGTGTGTGTATGTATGTATACACTAACTCCACAGTTGCACCAACTCAAGGAAGGGAGAAATCTCCCCAAAGAAGGGGATCATTGTCAGTGCACACTTAGAAATTGCACCAGCAATGATTTCCTATGGCTAACAATGGTCAGCGTTATGGTCCACAGCATTTTGGGGGGTTCTGACTATTGACACTCAGGGAATCCACTTGCCTTGATATAGCTTTTCTCTGGGTTTTTAAGGGATATCAGTTTGCATTTCAGCTAAGTTTCATCGCTCAATTTGCATAAGGCTTTAAGGTCACCTGTGAACCATTTATTACATGTGGTTACTCTGCAATCCCATAGCTCATGCTAGATTATATGGTCTTAAGCCTTCTGTAAATATACAAATGTTTAAATTGAATTACCAAGCTCTTAAAACATTTATAATGCACACACTAAAGATGTGATCTGATGTTCAGTGGCATACACAAAATTTTCATTTTTCACCCTGATAATGCCAAATGTTAGTGGAGAAGATTTTTACAGCTTTAGGTCTCTGAACTAATCATAGGTGAGCATAACCATAACAATGGTGCACAGACAGTACAAATGATATCGATGTGCCATGACAAACTACAAGTATTACCTAGAAGGCCTAGCAATGTTTCTGTGATAGTGTGCTGCTTTGAAAATCCTTGGTTGAGTTAGACCCGATACTTGTAATCTTTCATTGTGGGCCATAATGCTCATCTGCTGGTACATGCTTCTGTAGCCAAAACTGAATTAGATTCTGTTATGAACTCCTGTACCCCTGAAATATGAAAGAGAACATTACAAACTGATACAGAACGAACAAGGCTTGCACAGTGCTGAAAGACATTAGTGCGTCAGTCTTCATATTTGTTGTTCAGATGTTAGCAGGGGATGCTTAATGTGTGTGATTTCTATGCCCTCCTCATGGCTGAGTCTTCTCCTGGTGGGCTTACCAGTGCCCTCCCATATTCTAGATGCATGCTAGCAAGTTGATTAGGATCAATAAAACGACAGCAGGCATGTGAATGTAGATATGTGTCCTGCAATGGATTACCATCTTATCCAGGGCTGCTTCCTGTTTTGCCCATACCAGCTAACCATAATATGTTAAGAACCCAAAGAGGATACCAGAACATGGATGAAAACGACTCTTTATATTATCAAGGATCATGGTTACTGACTTACAGTGATGATATCATGAAATAATTGTATTATTCTTTTTCAGAACTGTCTAGCCCACAACCACAGTGGTGTAGAAATTGCCCCTAAATGATTGTAACTATTGATGTGACACTCCAACCCAATGTCCAAGAATAAGAAAAAGGGGTTGTGAATGTATGTATGTATGTTTGGATGGACAGGTGGATGGATTTTGCTTCATTCTCAGCCTCAAAGATTATCCTAATTACACAGGAAGTGCTTAAAGTACTAGGTTCAGAAATTATCTTTTTTATTACTTCAGACAAGTTATTTAGCAAATAAATTCGGGCCTCATTAAAGAGCTGTGAAGGTGGTTTGTAAATTAGGGTAATGTCAGGTCATTGCATAGAGTATGTGTCTGTAACAATAACATTTTTATACAAGGAAGAGAGTGAGGGAGTAGTTTATTTTACCAGAAAATCTCAGTAACGTGTTTCACTTAGATCTGTAACTACTGACTTATATGAATGGCAGGTCGGTGAGGAAAAAAATTACACATATATGAATCAGCATATTATCTAGCCTAGTTACTGTATCCTGATCTTACATAAACTTTACAAACTTAATTAAGCAGCTTTTGTTAGAATTTCTGGTTTTGTTTTGTCAGTTTTGATTCTAATTATTTTGACTGTAACCAGGCAAAGTCGGTGTGGTCAGGTAACTACATTTTTTTTCTGAGTATTTCTCACAAACATTGTGGTTCAAGGAATATAAAAAAGTATGTAAGATGACATATATAAAAAGTGTACAGAGCATATGTAGAATTAGTTATACTGAAGTTGATACATAAGGTACACTACAGGATGACTATGCAGACTTTTATGTATCAGGTAGAAAACACATTTTTGTCAAACAAAAACATTCTACCTATACCCCTATCTTGATCAACATTTTTTAAACAAATAAATATATTATTTAATGGCTATATCAGCTGTGCTGCAGTGTTGATGTTACTAGTTACTGACTTTTTTTAAACTTTAAATTGGGCTTGGAAGTTACAAATATTTGCAACGACCCAGAAGAGATTATGTCATTAGCACAAGTAGGGTAAATGGATTCTAGTTTTATTTTACCTGCTTCATTCTGCATGCCTCACAGGTGATCCCTATAATAAGTAATTACCTGAGCTTCCTAGCTAGCTTTTCTCATTTTATAAATAGCCTGAGGGCAAAGGGCATTTGTGAGTGGAAAGGAATAGTCAGTTTGTTGTCTGTGGCAGGTAAGTTGTGCTGTTTGATGACTAACAAAATGAAATGTATAACGTTTATAGGAGATTTGTTGCTGTATATATAGGGGTATTTGTTAAAGTGAGAAGACCCTATTCTAATGGCTTTTTGTAGGATATACTATCCTCACTGATCTTTATTTTCTCTTAAAACTTTTTAAATAAAAAAAGTTAAGTTTTGAGGTGGCAAATTTAAAGTGATTGCTTGTTAAATTTGATACTTTTAATCTCTGATTTTGTGAAATCTGTGATTTTCCTTTATAGTTCAAGATGTGGTATATTTTGTATACTTAAATTCCCCAATTATTTATTTTAACCTATGC
>NC_056738.1:533978763-534123763 GCF_019279795.1 Protopterus annectens | reverse complement strand
CACTGAGAAAAAGAAAAATAACACTATCACTTACTAGTGATGCTACACCTGGAGGGCTTACAGCGGCAGTTAGAGTAAATATGGCATCCAGGGTGTTTAAAACCTTTGGTGTGTTGTACCTGAGCAATCACTTGGGGGTGGGGGAAGGGAGGAAGGGAAACCTTCAATTGGAATTTAAAGTAGCAGGGGAGAACCCAAGGGACTCTTCTAAACCTAGCTAATTATCAAGGACAGCCAAGGAAATAAGGTAAACATACAGGCACCCTTGTTCAAGGACTGGAAGGTTTCTCCAAGAAAAACTATGTGTAGGAATACACCACAGGTGGAAGTTGTATGCTGCTTACTAGTCTGCAATGGCAGACTTTATTCTGTTTTATATTTGTATTCCCCTTTGCTCATTGTTTGCTTCACACAATGTAGCTGAAGATAAAAGCAGATGGAGACTTTGCTTAAATAGATCACAAAACCTCACTCAAATACCTCATAAAATATAATTCTGTTTCTTAACGGGTCTACACTCTAATTTTTTCACCTTAACTTAAGAACAATAAAATCAGACACAAGAACTTCATTGTGAACTAGCACAGCCTAAAATTCTTTAAGCAATATTATATTTCATGCCAACATTCTGGTAAATGTATTTCAAGTGTGAGGATTGTTAAAGGTGCATGCATTTTTGAATGTTTTAATGAATAAAACCTTGGCCTCTTAAAGAAACTGTGGGTCAGATTTACACTGATATCAAGTCTTTTGGAAGTGGCCACTTAACTGGGATCAAATCTCATGAATCTGGCGCTTGGTGTAATCCTCTGTAGATGGACCTTACTACAAAGTAAGTCACTTAAACTGAGGGCAAGTCTTTCAGAATCATGCCTTTCAAGTGTACCTCATTTGGGATCTTAAATTTCATGTTCCCCTAAATTCCACATTGAAAGATTCTGTCACCGATTCAGTGTTCAAATTTAATTTACATCCACGGTAAATAGAACTAAATCACATTGATAGGATGGTTAAAATATGCTGGTCTAACTTCCTAGTTGAAGTTTAGTAAAACATTGGCATGTATTTCACATTTTGCCCATTTGCTCCACATTATGTGGACTACTGCTCCTCATTTTGGAAATGAAAGGCTGACAGTTGTGTTTGGAATCAAGGCAGATTTGCACTGAAAGTAATGCCTTTGGAATTTCCCTGTATATGAAGGGGGAGTGCACTGAGGGTTTACCTCTGGAATGCCCCAAAACAAGAAAAGCTTCAAAACTAGTTGTGCAAAAGCAAATGTGAGGGGTTGGTATGATAAGGATCTTTACTTCAGAGATAAAAGGTCCAGGTTTTAATTCTGACATTCATTGCAAATCAGGCTAAGAAACCATCTGCAGATGGCTCTTGGTGTATTCTCTGAAGTCTTAAACAAGTGAGCAATGCTTTCATTTTCTGCCTTACGTAATGTTTAGTTCTGAGGAAAAACTACTCTAAAGAGGCAACTACTGTAAAGTGTGTACAAAAGGTGTGTCTATATACAGATACATTTTATATATATTTACACAAAATGTGCATATAATGGATATAAATGCTCTACAGGTAAGCTTTCAGTCATTGACTTATTTTTCACAAATTCACTTTTAGTATTGCACTATGCTGCATTTTATACATAGCTCTTAAGTATTGAGGGGGCTTACAATTTGTAAAATTGTTCCATTTGTGTTTTTAGTCATTTATGAAATTGAACTGTAAGTTTTGAAGGTGGTCACAATTCTTTTCACAGAGGAAAGTTGTGTCTTGTTAGAGAAACTGATGTTTTTTGACACTGGTCCAATTTTTTAATGCCATCGCTTCAGAAATTGGACATTGGTCTTGGCAGTACCAGGCTGTCTGTCTCTATCCATGTTGTCTGTAACACTCTATTCAGTAACGCTGTCTCAGTGACAAGAGTATGAGTATCTGAACAGGTGCATATCGGATTAAGGCAAACCAAGCCAAGTGAAAATGGAAGTGCCTTAAAGGAATAGTGCAACTTAAAGGAGGAAGAAAAATAGGTGGAAAGCCTGTATGAGTGAAATTTCTGAAGGTGGGAACTGTCTAAGGCTACAGTGATTCCTAATGTCAGGAAGGTAAAATGGCTATGGTGAGATACAGAACAGAAATTAAATGGGGTAGGTGGTGTATGCACTAAAGAGGCTGCTTTTTAGGTGCCTACTCAAAATTTATATTTCAATAACATACAAGATGATAATAAAGGGGAATATTCTTCTGTTATTACATATTCGTGTCTTCAGGGATCTTGATTTTATTGATTACTTTGTAATCTGGGTTTAACTAGATAGTTGTGGTTTGTTTTTGGTTTTAAGATAGTCCTATCTGTGTCCTGAATAGATTACCTTTTGGTGTGCAGGCCTGTGCTGAATTGGTTGACCACAGTGATTTCCTAACTTGTTTGTTTGTCTGTAGAACTTGACTACTGACCTGGTTTAGATCCTTCTTGACTGGACTTCACTTCCTCCACTTAGGAATTTCTTTAATGACAGGTATTGTTGGAAGTATGAAAGAATCATTTTAGAGAAAGTATTTTGGCCTCCAATTTGTTGTATACCTGAATTTGCTATTGAACAGGATGTTTGTAAATATACCAATCAATTGTGCCCTTTTTTGCCAAACTTCCTTCTTTGCCTCATTTTTGCCTGTCTTGCCTGGTAAATCACCTGAGAATTGATCTTAGTTCTGTTCAGCAGAT
This sequence comes from Protopterus annectens, assembly GCF_019279795.1. NCBI lineage: Eukaryota > Metazoa > Chordata > Ceratodontiformes > Protopteridae > Protopterus > Protopterus annectens. The sequence goes on along the minus strand of NC_056738.1, from coordinate 534,121,032 downwards.
GCAACAGACACCAAGTGAATTACCTCCCATTTTGGGGTGGCTTGTTCTGATTCTTGTGCACAGAAGTTGAGAATTGTGCATGCAAATGCTAACTCTGTTTAAATGAGTTTGTGGGTATTGAATGTAAGCTGACTAAACTGAAAGAAAATGACAACTGCAAACGTTTGAATGCCAAGTGTAGACACTGTGGTTTGTTTCACACTTAGAAACAGTATTGTCTTTATACCACAGAAAAGCAAGTGACCTCAAGAGCAGGTTCTTTAATCTGCAAGGGTGTAGCAAGTGTGACTGTGCAACTGCCACAAAGCATGCTCTTATAAGGAAATGTCCTCTGAACTGTAGAAATTGCTATGAGGTTTAAAATTCTTGACTGGCACTTCAGAATGCCACACCCACAGTGACCTGCTCATTCATGTGAATCTCTCTCCTACCTGTTTAACTCCAGGGTGTTGAAAATATTTTATACTACTCTTCCTGTATTGAACTGTACCAGTGGAAATTAAGTGTTGGATGTGTTATGCTGGATATGTTATATGTGTAGCATTGTATTTCTGCATCCTCTACCTCATAGCAGTTTTTCCTCAATGTGGAAGCATGCACATTTGAAGTTTATATTGGATCTTTAATGTGGTGGTTCTTCTCACCCCCCCCTCCCCCAATACACACCACACAGTTTTTGTGACCTTTTAGCACATTGCCCTTAGCCGGGTTTCCTTGAAGGTAACAGGACAAGACTGAGTAAGAGTCTTAATGTTTTCTCTGCTTTTTGCATCGTGAGTCATTAAAATTGGTAATGAGTCACGATGCAAAAAGCTGCTTATAAAATGTGTAGTTTTCTGGCAAATCATTGTTGACAGCAATCACCTTCATATCCTTCAGAAAATGCAGGCTAATGCAAAATCTTTTTATTCCAACAGCTTTCTAAGTTTATGCAACTCATAAAACAAATCCAAGGCAAATTTTGTTTTTTGTCCAGATTTCTTGGGCTAAGATGTTGAGAGGTATATTACGCATCACTGTAGAAAAAACAAGCCAATACTAGCTCAGATGAGCTGCATGACTGAAACTGAAATGTGTTAAATTTCTATAGTCCATTTTTGTATAGACATATTAATCACTCGCATGTAAAATACTTTTCATTACTTGAAGACCACTGGTATATATTTTATACATGTTAAGAATATGTCACATCTCTTACACTGTCAGAGCATTCTGTTTTCAGCACCATGCATTGTGCATTACACATTTGTGAAGTGGCAGGATGTTATCAGAACTGGGCTTCTGCTAAATACTCTGACATGTTTTATTAACGTGGGGTACTTGCATTTGGAATTTAAGGAATTCCTCTGTTCTAGCCATACCTGCATTTTCAGAAACTTAAAATCTGAAGGTGGAAGATCAGTATGTTAATTGTCAAGATTTTTTGCCTATAACTACTCTTGGAGTACTAACTAACCTGCATAGCAGTAATGCGAGGAACATCTGTATAGCCCAGTTCAGTAATGCAGTGCATAACACTTGCAGTATTGTGCAAGAACACAAAATATACAAAGGATCACTTTCAGTAAACTTGTAATCAGAGAACTGGTCATTACTTTCAGTAAACTTGTAGTCAGAGAACTGGACACCAAAGCCATAGATGAGGGCAAATCTGTGCATACGGCCTACCTAGACTTAGCCAAGTCCTTTGAAACAATCCCCCACTGGAGCATCACAAACTTGCCCAGCTGGGGATCAACCCATATACTGTCAGGTGGGTTGCAAACTTTCTCACTGATGGAACTCATATGGTCAAAATGGGGGGATTCCACCTCCTCCAGCAGACCTGTAACCAATGGTGTTCCACAGGAATTGGTTATGGAACTCCTACTGTTAAGAATATACTTCTCTGAAGCATAGGCTAAAACTAAGGACTGTGGCTGATAAAGTTTGCTGATTGCAAACTGGGAGTGATCATTGAACCCCCTAGTGATGTCAACATCCTGCAAAGACGGCCTTGCCCAGAGTGACTGGTGCTTTCTTTCTCCATGAAGTTTTTTTGTGGCGGTTTTCAGTGAACAAAAATAAAACTTGTGGTGGCAAAATTCTTCAATATATTACACCATAAACTATTTGTAAGCATAAATGAGTCCACAGATATGTGGAGTGACTTCTGGACAGATTCTTTAAAAAACTAGCCATGTAGATACTCCCATCTAGGGTTAAAATAGTTAATATGAGTGCACACAAACTGGGTAGGTTGCTAAGACTAAGAGAAGCATCATGATAATGTATTGCAACTGTTCAGACTTCTGCAGTAAAAGCAAAGCTAACTAATGGCAACAGTGATCAACAGATCAACTAAACCAACTGATCAAGAGGGGTAGCCATGTAGAGCAACATCTACAGATAGCCTCAGTAGTTCAAAGAGCATTTACTGTAAAGCAATGGTTTCAGTACAGTCCTGGAGCAGTCAACACTACTAGTAATTGTAGCAGTTAGGTAATCGAAGATTCAAAGAAACTGTCATCTAGGACCACACAAGTGCAGCCTAAACAAAATTACAAATGTCGGCTCACGAGAGAAATGCAGTGCAAATAACATAGATACAGCGGTGTCAGAGAATAACATAAGAAAGAAAATAATACACTTAGGACCTGCAAGAGGTAGTTAACATTACATAAATACTCAGGACCAATTATCCAGTGATAATACCCACCACTAAACCCCTTCACCATTATGATAGAGAATAGACTAGTGAATGAGTAGCAGCATTAAGTGAAAAAAGATGCTTCAGTGTATCAGGTATTATAGTTGGTGTCTGAGGTTAATAAGTCTCACAGCTGTAGGATACAAACTGTTCCTGATCTGGTAGTCCTACAGCGGAAGCTACGGTACCTCCTTCCAGGCACAAGTTGTGAGAACCAGTTGTAGGCTAGATGGATAGAATCGGCTAGTATTTTGTATGCTCTTTCTTGCTCTTGTAAAGAAAAGTGTCTGAATAGAAGGAAGGTTTGTGCCCAAGATTCTCAGCTACCCTCTGTTCTTGGTAACTGAACCATGCTACAAAGTTGCTAGTGAGGATGCTCCTGGAAAAAGTAGCAAGAGCAGACAGTGGGAGCCTGGCCTTTCTGAGTTTTCTCAGGAGGTGAAGCCTGTTGAGCCTTCTTGACTATATATGGTTGGTATTAACAGTCTGAGAGGTCATCTGCGATGTGAAGGCCCAGGAACTTGGTTGTTTTGACTTTCTCTATTACCTCCCCTTTGATCAGCAACGGTTCACAAACTACTCTTTCTGCTGAAGTCCATAATTTCTTTGGTCTTAACATTTAGATCCAGATTGCTTGGTGTGACATGAACAATCCATGTTCACCTCATCCCTGTAGTTATGTTCATCTCCACCACTAATGAGACCCATGAACAATCCATGTTCACCTCATCCCTGTAGTTATGTTCATCTCCACCACTAATGAGACCCATGACTGTGGTATCAGCAAACTTTTATAACATGGTTTGAGTTATGTTATGTTTTGCAGTACAGTCATGGGTGAGGATGGTGAAGAGCAAGGGGCTGAGCAGACAACCTTATGTAAACACCAGTATTCAGGGCTATGTATCGAGAGGTGTTTCCAGCGCATGTCCAATGAGGTCTACCAATCAGTGAAGAGCCCGGTTACATAGGTGCTTGTTTATCCTGAGTTTCATGAGCTTATCCACCAGTAGCATCAGTATCTGTGTTGAATGCAGCACTGAAGACTATATACACCAGCCTTACATAGCTGTTCCTCCCTTCTAGGTGTGTTTAGTGCAACTGATATTACATCCTCAGTCTATTTGGCTGGTATGCAAACTGGAGCAGATTGAAAGACTTAGGCAGACCCGCAGATCTTTCTTCACAATCCTCTCAATGCACTTCATGATGTTTTAAGGTTAAAGTGACCAGTTTGAAGTCATTGAGGCAGGTAGGGTTGGGTTTCCTTGGAAGTGAGACAATACTTGTTTCCTTGAAATGTGAGGGGAACTTTCTCCATAGCAAGAGATGAGTTGAAGATGTCTGTTAGTAACAGACATAACTGTTCAGCAGACTCCTTCATCATCTTGCCAGGTATGTTATCTGGTCCAGCAGCCTTCCTAGGATTAAGCTGAAGCCTCACCACCTCACATTTTAAGGTGAGCACCATCTCGTCTTGGTGTTTGTTTTAGAAGATACAGTGGTGTTCTCCTCAAATCTGTCAAAGGAGTTCAGTTCATTTAGGAATTCCAAGCTGTCACCACATTGGGGTGTTTTGGTCTTGTAGTCAGCAACTTCTGTACCCCCTGCCATAGGCTTCTCATGTCCCTCATGTCTTGGAAGCAGATCTGAATTTTCTTCCCATACTCCCTCTTTGATGCCCTTTTTCAGATTTGACCTGGCTGCCTTTACCCTTTCTCTTTCATTTGCCTTGAAGGCTGTTTCTTTCCCTCAGTAGTTAGTAAATATTCCTGATGATCCAAGGTTTCTGATTAGTTCTTAGTAATGGCTTTTGTGGTGGTTACATCCTTTATGCATTTATGTAGGCAAGAACTGATTCAGTACATGTGTCTGCCTAACTGGAGGTTACACATAGCTGCTTCTTCGAAGACTCCCATCAGGTGGTATTGAAGCAGTCATGAATGCAATCCATAGAACCTTCCTGCCAGACTCTGATCTGTTTAGTTTTTTGTTCTCTCTGATCAACGCCATCTTATAGGTAGGCAAAAGGAGGATAGAAGTGTGATCAGACTTGCCTATGCTGGGGTGCTTCAAAGCTTTAAATGCTCCTTTAATACTTTGTTGAAGGTTTTCTCCCCTCTGGGGAAATCCACATGCTGATAAAAATGGGGTAGCACCTCAAGCTCAGCTCTGTTGAAATCACCTGCTATTGTGTGCAAATTATGTTTCTGCTTTGTAGATAACTGATAATATGGAGTTTATTTTGAGCTTCAGTGGGTTGGCACTTGGGGATGGGGGATGTACACTGCTGTGACATGTATCCCACTGAATTCCCTTGTTACATAGACACTAAAATGCAGATCTTTCTGTTTCTACATCTTCAGAGCAGTATGAATAGCTTATCTACACTGAGCAGTAGCTTTGAGTGCACTTGTATGGCATTTAATCAGTAATGAGCAGAAATAGCACCAACGATCGAAGTGCAGTCTATCCATCCACAACACCTTTCCCAATATTTGTACATGGGGTCAGGGTCAGGATAGTGACAAACTAGAGCCAAGGTTCACACTGCCTGGTGGCTAGCCCTGCTACAACTGTTTCTCACTACACTCTTGTATGCACACTCAAACCTATGGCCAATTTAGTGTCCAGTCTGACTACTGCATGTCTCTGAAATGTGGGAGGGAAGCAAACTACCTGGATGAAACCCACATGAACACAAGGACCTGCTGAGAATCAAACCAAAAAACCTTTAGCTGTGAAACAACTCTGTACACGGTGCTGAACATGGATAACTAAAGAGCTTCATTAACTGTTACCACTGCAGTATTTTGCCAGTAGTGAAATACAACAGCAGCAAGGTGTCTCAGTATATTAAAAACACAACACTGAGATGTGTCTCAGTGATGCATTCAGATGAAGTGAGATTTAGTGGCTAAACTTGCAGAATGAAATCTTTAGTATCACAGTAATGCAACTAACCCAAGACAGAAGGCAGTGGAATTTTCTTCTACAATGTGGATAGAAAGGTTGCTATACCTGCTGTAAACTAGGTTCTTGTCTTCATTACCAAAGATTAAAAATGAATCTCAGCTGTGCATTAGCTGAACAAATCTAGGTATTTCCAACCCATACCCCCACCAACAAAATCTGATGAATAAGACTCATGATATGGGCAAGTGCCAGCATAGCCAGCTGGAGTTCTGTAAAGAATACGTCCTTTTAATATCAAACTGATTTATACAAGACGCTTGTTTCACAAATGTATTAGAATTGTATCGCTTGTGCTGAAAATTTTGAGCTTTGCTTGCTTGTGTTGAAATGTATCAATAGTGCACCCTGCTGAAATGAAATGTACATGAATTATTGTAGCAGAATTAAATGTCTGTTTTAATACAGCATACTGGCACAGCAGATGTTCTATTTAAGAAAAATAAGGGAAATGTAAATGAGCTTTTCAACCATTAAAAGGCACCACACAGTGCTGAATAGGGCCGGAGACTCTATGTATGGAAGAAGAGGCTTTGTCCATTAGCTCAGTGAAGAGGGGACACCCTAGGCACTGCCATGCACACTTATATGTGTATTGTGACAGTCTGTGCTAATTCCTGTCTCAGTTTCAAAGGGAATACCGTGAAAACCTAGAGTCAGGTGACCAGATGAGGTCATTCTGCCAGCCCTCTTGGAAATCACATTTTAGATATTATGAAGAAAAAATATGAGTACTGAAGATTCTGTTTGAGAAGCCTGACTAAAAAGACCCTCACCCACAGCATTTTGCCTTGCAGTAGTAAGTAACTTAACTAGGGAACAGGAATTCTCTTGAAATTAGTCAGGAATATAGTGAAGCTTAATTATTTTTCTTTTTGTCTGAGTCTGTCCGATGTTTTTTAATATTTCCTGTGATCTGAACTCTGATTTACTGTTAATATAAAGTATTTTCATGTACTTGTATTTATTAAATATATTTAATATAAATCTAAAATATTAGGTACGACAACCCAGAACAGGAAGGTGGCATAAAATTGTTTTATTGTGTTAGCGCTTTCACGGCTATCCAAGCTGCTTCCTCAGACACAAGAATTCAACACAATTACTCCATTTTTAAAATAGGGAACAATAGAAAAATACAATCTTACAATTAATTCATGAATTAAGAATTTAAAGGCATGTCACTTACACACACACACATATATATATATATATATATATATATATATATATATATATATACATACATACATATAAAAGTGTGCTTAAATATTCACTCAGTTCATATTATATAGCAACATTAATATATAAACATTACTAACTACATTTTATCTAAAACTCCTGTTCTTAAAATTTGAATAAAACCTGTTTTGATAATTTAACCCCTTTCCTGTATTATCTCTCATTATTGGCAGTAGATAAAAGTGTACTCTCAATAGTGGGGAATAAACCCAGATCTACGTATAAAAACAAAAAGAATTTACAATGGATGCTCTGTTAGCCGAAGACTGCAGTCCATAATATTAGTTCTAATACCATATATGGTACATTCCCCTGCTCTAAATGTAACTGGTGTACATATATATAGACTTTACAGATGAATTTAGGTATCCTGACACTGGAAAACTTATAAAAATGTACACTCGAGCTAGTTGTGATACTACACACTTCTATCTGTCTGTGTGTCAACACTGTTGTAGTTTTTATATTGGGAAGACGGACCGCAGACTTCGGGACAGAATCCATGAGCATATTTATAGCATTAATAATTCTATACAGAATAATACTCTAGTGAAACATGTTTCAATATATGATACTGAACATAAATTCGAGTTCATGTACAACCTGTAGTACCTTAAAGATATATGGGTTGGAGACATAGGAAATCAAGTAGAGAAATTAGAATTAAAATGGATTATAAGAATGAAAGGTAATACAGGAAAGAGGTTGAATAATAACATTTGTATAAAACCTGTTTTGAAGAACAGGATTTTTAGATAAAATTTAGTTAGTAATGTTTGTATACTAATGTTGCTATATAGTATGAACTGAGTGAATTTTTAAAGCACACTTTTATATGTATGCTTTATACATAAATAAATATATATATATATATATATATATATATATATATATATATATATACATAAATATGTTTATTTTGATTTTATAAGTGACGTGTCTTTAAATTCTTAATTCATGAATTAATTGTAAGATTAATTGTGTTTTTCTATTGGTTGTTACCTTTTTTAAAAATGGAGTGATGGTTGTTGAATTGTTGTGTCTGAGGAAACTGCTTGGATAGCCATGAAAGTGCTAACACAATAAAACAATTTTATGCCACCTTCCTGTTCTGGGTTGTTATACCTAATATTTTGGATTTATATCCTATCTGCTGGTTTTGTGGTGTTACGTTGTGGTACTACATTAATCCCTCTGGTGGGACTTTGCTGCTATGTTATTCGAAATATATTTAATACTTTTTATTGTGGCTGATCCTTGTAGAAAGTATCTAACCTTGGAGAGTGCTTATATTTGACACTGTGGACCACTCCAGAAGGCCTAGCCATCTTGATGAACTACTACCAGTTATATTAGTATTAATATTGCATAGTATAATTGGACACCCTTTAAGAGCCTTGTAGTATTTACTGGTGGCAGTGAATCCACCTTATAGTCTGGGCAAAGTTGGTAGAGTGGATAATTTGTGCCAGCCTTTCCCATGTGTGTGAAAATTAAAATCTGAGTGTGTGTCAGCTACTTGGGGCAGGGACATGAAGCAATGTGTTTACAAAGAGGGTGCTGGAGGACTTGGTTTGAACACTCAGCTAAGGACCTAACCCTACAGCTGTACCAGTGGGCAGTCTTATTGGGGACATAGATTCCATTGTGAGACATAGATGTGCCTCTCACCAGGCTGGATAAGGAGAAAGTTATGGTTTAGTTTGTCAGGTGCCAGAATCCACCATATCACTCATGCACTCAAGTCTCAACAGGTACTGTTGTGACTGTCCTAGTCCATATTGGTGTGAATGACTTGAGACGTAACTCACTAGGCTATATGAAGAGAGACATGATTGAGCTCCCTGAATGTGACCCAGGCAGGTATGTTCCTAGTCTTAAGCAGCATTCTACCATCACCCAGAATGATGCCTCAATACAAATGGAAAATGATTGACTTTAACAATTGGTTTAGTTTCTGGTGCTATTCCAAGAGGATCCAGTACTTGCCAGCCTGGGAAGACATGATCAACAGACCACAATGCTTTGCCAGAGATTGGCTGCATCTGTCTCCCTTGGGCTTTGTGGTTCTGGCAAAGGCTATTTGCCTTCCCCATAGTGCCTTTTTTTAAGCAATGCCATGAGGTCAAAACTGCCAACATGAAAATTTCATCAAATTGCAAATTAAAGGTTATGATGTTAAATGCTACGACTCTAAATATTAAACTGCACTGTACTCATTGCAAGCATTCTTAACCCTGGAAGATGTTGAAATTTGTGCAGTCACAGAAACCTGGTTCAAAGCTGTGGAGAGCACCACAGCCAGACCAGGTTACTCATCCTACCATATATTCAGACCCCAAACCATGGGCAGCAAAGCAAAAGTAGGTGATGTTCTAATATATATTAGACATGCACCCAAGTTGGCCAAACAGTATGATGCACAGGAAACACTCTAGATGCAGTTAACTGTTGACAGGACCCCTATTCAAATCATAGCTAGCTACAGGCCCCCAGCTTTGACTCAAGATGCCTACTCCACCTATCTGTACCTCTTCAAATCTGTCAAGATTAACCTTTTACCCTGATCCTGGGTGAGTTTAACTATCCAACCATAGATTAGAAGAACTCTGGGCATTTGTGTTTTGGAATGAGATTTTATCAATGCAAGTGCCTTGGACCAGCTGCTCAACACCCCTACAAGAGGTGATAATATCTTGAACTTGGTATTAACCAACATGAGAACCACTGCAGCATTCATACAGTGTCATCCTCCCTGGTAAGATGGAGGCGAACAGATGCGTTACACTGGCGATGCAGAACTGCAGACTCTACTTAGATCTGTATCCACTCTAACTGCAACAGTTTCAGATTTATCTAAAAAAATGGACAAATTAATGTCTAACCCTCTTTATTTAGGGTCGAATGACATTACTAATTCACGGGGCTCTGAGACTAGTGATTTGCTTATTACACCAGCCCAAAGAACAGGCTTTCACAGCAACCAGGAAGCTGACTTAGTTTGTGGTAACACCAATGGTTTTAGCTGTAACACACAGGCTCCGAACGTTTCTGTCGATAGGCAGGAAGTGACTTTTAATGTATCGGTTGAGGAATGGCTTAAAACTGAAACTGGTTTTAATCGAGTTTCTAACTCTAGTAATAATCATATTAACCCAGGTACATTGGATCAACAAATTTCCAGTTTTAGAGGGCTACTTCTGAAATATAAAAAATTGCAACTGGAAAATGAATATTTAACTGAGTGTACTAAAAGAGAGCAGGTGCCTAAGGGGCTCCGTTCATGGAAATTTCCCACTGGACTGGAAAAGGACTCACACCTTCATAAAGAACTCCTACAATTTTTTACAGGCAAGGGTGTGAATTGCTTCAAATTTTGATATCTGATAACAACCGTAAAATGTCATTGTTATTAAGGGAGATTAATACTTTAGATTTAAGCATTAAAAATGACTTGTTGTTTGAAATGAAATGTAATAACTTTAATGCTGTGTTTAATCATGTTGACACTGAACTAACTGAATTAAAGACTAGGAAGGAAAGGAAATTATTAAGGGATAAGGTGGATTATGAGAATGGTAGAGCATATCCAGATCCACTGAGGGGACAACAAAGTTTTTCTGTTAATAACATCTCTTGTACTGAGGATAATGAAATTGAAGAGCATGCACAAAGCAATAGTGGAAATGTTTCCCCTTTAGAGCAACCTCCTTTATGGAGGTTGGAGAGGTTACAGAACCAGAGACAGTGGAGGCAGGATTACTACAGGAATGGCAACAACCCTAGGATGGGTTCCTGGAGGGGGAGATGGGGTTCATACGGGAGATAAACCCTGAACAATTTTGACAACGATAATAATAGTGGCCTGGTACTTAATGTTATTAGCAACAATAACTGTGATTTTAACATTTATAACTACAGCCAGGTCAGAGTTGACACCAGGTGGGCCGAGTTATTATCAAAGGGCTTTAATTTTGTTCCTATTAAGGAAGGGATGCTTACTGACTCTATTTTACAACTTAAATTATTTACAAGAAAACTTAATTTGGCCTTACATTTTCATGATAACAATACTAGTACTGGCCATTTGGATACACTTAGGCCTAGTATTTTTACCCATCACACCCCCTAGTACAGCTGTTTGAGAATCTATGTGAAGCTGATATCAGGAACTTATTAGTGAACAAGTATAAAAAAACCTGGTCAAGCTAACTTGGACTGTGATGAGAGAAAACTTCTAAGTGAAATTTTAGAGCATTGTGACATAAGAATAATGAAACCTGATAAAGGTGGGGGCATGGTAATTATGAATGTGGTTGATTATAATAGCAAGATGATGGAACTTTTGTATAGTGATGTCTATCTTGAGGTGTCAAGAAATGAGATTAATATAGCATATCGTAATATTGACCTGGAATTGGAACAGCTATTATTAAATGGGCAAATTACCTTAGAAACCTATAATTATATGCTTATAAGCCATCCAAAAATACCCACAATTATTGGCATACCAAAAATTCACAAATCCTTAGAAAACCCAAAATTAAGACCAATTGTGGATGCAAAAGCCTCAAAAACTTATAGTATTGCTAAGTTCATTGACAATATGATGAAAAACATTCTAGATTCACGTAGTCTTGTGATTAGGGACTCATGGGACTTTCTTACTAAAGTTAAACAGGACATGTTTTTTGATAGTAACATATTAGTCACTATTAATGTTTGTGATCTCTTTTCAGTTATTCCACATCAAATTGGCCTTGAATGGTATTATGACTATTTATGTGCCAATTCAACACTTAATCATAACACCATTCTGACATTACGAACATGTATGGAAATAATATTAGAGAATAATTTTGTGACCTTTGAAGGGCATCTTTTTAAGCAAAAACAGGGTGTTGCAATGGGTGCGTGCTGTGCTCCAGTGTTTGCCAACATTGTCTTGGCACAGTGGGAGGACCTGTTTGTTACCAACTCAAATTTAGGACTTCATGGGTATTGTATGGGTGATACCTAGATGATATAGTCCTGTTCTGGAAAGATAGTGAGGACGACCTGAAGAGGTTCTTCACCTATATTAATGGAACTACAAGTTTTCTTAAGTTTACTATGAATAGCAATGTAGAACTGATTAATTACTTAGATGTTACCATCAAGAAAGACTTTGAACACAATTGTTTTGTTTCACAACTATATAGGAAACCTACCTATTCAAATTCACTATTGCATTATACAAGCGCACACCCATTGCACCAGAAAAAAGCCTTAGTTAAGGGCCAATATGTAAGACTGGCCAGAATGGTGTCTGATTTTGCGGATTTTCTTAGTGAATGTGAAATATTAAAAAACATGTTTTGTAAGAGGGGGTACCCTGAAACCTTTGTCATAGATACTTTTAATGAAGTTAAGACTAAAAGAATGAATGGTCATTTTCTTGCACTATAAGGGCAGGTGTCCACCAAAAGTCATAATGACTGTAAACCTTTAAATTTTGGATGGATGCTTACTCTTACTTACACATCCAATTTTTATGACATTAAAAACATTATTTCCAAATATTGGAAAATATTTGATGTTGACCCTGAATTATCAGGGAAATTTGGTATTGAACCGCAAGTGGTTTACAAAACAGACACTTCCCTTAAAGGACTGTTTGAAAAGCAAAAATTTGACACCCACAATGGTGGTACTTTTAAGTGTGGGAGGTGTGCCCATTGCCCTTATGTTATGGACAGAGAAAAAATCAAGCTCAAAAATTTTGGATATATTTCCAATTCAAAAAGGATGTACTGTTACACTAAAGCGGTTGTGTATTTGGCCTTGTGTAGATTCTGTGCAAGTTTCTATGTAGGTAAAACTAAGAATGCCCTAAGGTTAAGGATTTATCAACATTTATATGATATCAGCAATAAAAATGAAAAAAATGCACTATATAAACATTTGGTTAGTGAACCTACCCATTCCTTCCTGTTCTTTATTTTAGAACAGGTAGATCTGGGACCTTGTGGAGGGCCCTTGAATGAGTATTTGGAGTTTGTAGAACTCAAATGACAAATTAGGCTTGATGCCTATCATGCTCCTTGGTTAAATGATAGAATTTCTTTATCTTCTCTATTGAAATTAAAATCTATGTTTTTTATTTAGTTATATACACTGTTTAGGGATGTTTTAAACTTTTTACATGCATTATTGTTTTATATTTGGCTTGTATTAAGTGTATGCAGCCTTGTTAATGGGGGAAATTATGTCAGTTATTTGTGATTGGGTAAGCAATGTATTTAAACAGGTGCTAATTGCAGTGTTTTTGTATTCTGAAGAAGTCATCTACCAGACGAAGGCGCTTAATACTGCTGTGTTTGCTTGCAATGCTTTATCTTGGATGAACATTGTCTGTATTTTTTCTGGATTTGGAGTTTTCTGCTTATAAAGGATTTATCATCTACCAAGCGTCGCTTTTGTCTTGCAACAGCTGCCTTTTATTTTTCATTGTTTGTAAGACTCTACCTGTTCTCCCTGGTAAAATCTGACCACAAAGTAGTCACTTTCGAAGTCACTATCCCCCCCTCCCCTCCAGCTAGCGTCAAAGTTGAAAGCTGATTTTTATCCACCTGTGGGAAGGTATAAACAGTCTCACAGCCCCATCCACCTCCATAGGAATGGCACACATGTCCAAACCTATAGCAAACTACTATATGAGCATTTATATAGCTGCATGGAATCAGGAATAACTATACAAGCATTTATATGGCTGCATGGAACCAGGAATACCCGAAAGGACAATCATCCTCTTCAAGGAAAAAGTCTGGTGGACATCTGCAATAAACTCTATAATAAAAGGAAATTGCTGTCCAGGACCAAGAAGGAACAGTTGCCTAATTGGAAGCAATCTCTCCTTAGCCTGAACAAGCAAATGAGAGCACTAGTGAAATCCTCCAAAGCAAACTTCAAGTCCAAACTGGCCTCATCTACTAAGGCCTTCATTTGTCCGCAGTCTCAAGGGAAGCACTTGGATCTGTTCAGAACTGAAGGGCACCACATACACAAATGCTGTAGATGTAGCCAACCTGCTGGAAGCCAGGTTCAGTGAAAACTACACACCTTTGTCCTCCTCCCATCCTTAAATCAGGACATCCCCAGCACCTGTCCCCCTCCCCTTCTCTCTAGGTAGCAAGTCATCACTGCCATATCAAAGGAAACAAATGCAGCCTCCATGAGACCTGATAACATCCCTGGCTGCATCCTACATGAACCCGGGAAGGAACGTACAGCACCATTGGGCAACCTCTTCAAAGCCAGAGTACCAGCTTCATCCCAGCTGAGTGGAGCACAGCCACTGTCATCCCTTTGCATAAAAGTGGAGCATCCACTGAAATTATTATAGGCCCATCAGCCTATGTAGGCTGATCTGCAAGCCCGTGGAATGGATTATCATGGACCTTATAAACAAGGACATTGGCAACCTCCATACACTCGAACCCACACAGTTTGATTTCAAGGGGAGGTCATGCCCATTAAATTTCATCAGTTTCTTTGAGACAGTCACCAAAGCCATGGACAATGGGAAGACTGTGCACACCACCTGCCTTGACTTGGCCAAAGCCTTCAATACTATTCCCCACTCGGGTATAATATACTCTCTCAACTAGGCATTAATCCATTTGTCACCAGATGGGTAGCAAACTGGCTCACTGATAGAACCCACCTAGTCAAAATAGGGGGAAGCTACCTCAAGCAGTAGACCCATAATGAGCAGTGTACCCCAGGGATCTGTCTTGGGGCCTCTGTTTGGGTTATACTTTTTATGAGGTGCAGGACAAAACCAGTGGGCTATGGCTGATCAGGTTTGCAGATGACTGCAAGCTAGGCAATGTCATCAGTTCCCTAATGATGTGAGCATCCTTCGAGGGTCTTACCAAACAAATGACTGATGCCAGAAATATGGCCTCAAACTGAATGCCAAAAAATGCACCATCCTCTTTGGGGAGAGTGGCAACCCCACAACTTATCACCTTAATAACAAGGTCCTAAGCATGCGATCAGTTGTGAGGGCCTTGGGAATCCAGGTTGATAGCAAACTTACTTTTGACCACCATGATGCCTACATTGTATGGAAAGCTTTCTAATATGGCCCACCTCATTAGTAAGGGTATCTCATCCAGGGACAAGGAGGTCATAACATCCCTTGTAGTCTTTCCTTATAAGACCAATTGAGTACAATGTCCCTTTTGGCACGTACCTCCCAAAAAACATGCAGTAGCTGGAGAGACCACATATGTTCCTCACCAGGAGAATGCAGGACCTTAACTATCTACCCTACACAGGCTAAAAGCTCTATCCCTCTGTTCATTCATGTACAGACTCCTCAGAAGTTACCTCTGTCTGGCATACAAAATAATCTCAGACCCCACCTTGATGGGACTGCTGCATATCCACAAGTCAAGTTCCACTCAAGTAACCCGCATGTGCAACCTCAACCTGGTATGGCATCGATAGGACTTGGTGGGACCGATTTGTGTCCCAGAGACTCCCCCTTTCTGTGGAATACATTCCCTCTCCATGTCAAGCAGAGTACCTCATTAATCATTTAAGCACAACCTGGATAACTAGATGGGGAACAGGAAATACACTCCTGGGATTCCACATGTGTCCATGCTGGACAGGGCATCAGGTGCTGACTTATCAGAACATGGGCTATATTCTTGGCTAGGCTTGTAAAGGCCTCAGTGCCAATAGCCTAGTAATGTCTATGATCTGGAGGGAGACTAACATCCAGACCCCGGGCTGTGTTCCCTGTGTGCTCTTAAGGTAAATTGTACTTGATGTAGAGAGGTCTGCATCTGGAAATACTGTGTGCATCTATTTGTATTCCAAGAACATGTCTCTCTCCAGTGTCAGTGGTGAGTATTCAGGCTCCTTAATTACTGGCCCAGTACAAGGATGGCACATTAGTGGCCATCACATATTGGTAGCAGTGGTGGGTATCACTCCTTCAGCTTCCTAAGCTTGGATTCTAGTGATAAACTGAAGTCCTTGTAGTACATTGAATTGACTGGAACCAGTATTTAAAATGACCGTCTTCTCCCTAGTATTTGTTCTTCAGACAGCAGCCTAGGATCACCATGGAAGGACAGTTGTACACAAATCTGGATACAATTTTTCATGGAAAAAAAAGTCCCATGTACTCAAAGATATGGATTCTACACTAATATGAGTGTGCATGAACTATACAAAACTGTATGAAGAAAATTGGATGCTTTCCATCTGCTGTAATGGAGATTTCTCCTGAGAAATCAATTAATATTTAAGCAAATAAAGCTATAATGTTTGAAATGTCAGAGTAAAGCTCCCACATAATGTGTAGATAGGATCCAGTAAAGATACTGATGCTGTAGAAAGATGAAGGGCAATTGACTAGCTGAAGCTAAGATATGCATTACCAAAAAAATTGATAGACCAGGTGTGCTAAGATGACAAAGGATTGGACTCCTTCAGAATGGAATACCTTGCATAAATCCATATAAACAGGCTTCAGAAGCCCTCGTATCACTTACAGGCTTCAGAAGCCCTCATATCACTTACTGCACAATACTTTGAGAATATTGCAAAATCCTGGAGTATTTGGGGCAAACAAATGTCAGTTTTCAGATAATTCAAGGCATGTGATACTACCTGTTTTATACATACAAATGTTTGCTCATCAGTCACTCACTACAGTCAGTCTGTTAACTTTATAGTCTGCCCAATATTCATGTTGAGCCAGTTTTGCCATGCTTCCAGCACCTTCCATAAAGTCTTGGTCTCAACAGTACGCTGGCCATTCCTTCAAACTAATTCCCACTATAGGCCTAAAATATTAAAATCGGGATCCAGCTCCACCAAATAAGCCCACTCAACTTACAGAAATATTTAGGGTGCTATGAACAGCTATTGAAATACCAATGCTGCTATTTTTTTGAAGCTTAACATAAGTGTATGATCTGAAGTTAATGCAGGTTGTGTTATGTCTCCAGAGCACTATAGATGCTTGAAACTTGGGCATTCTATAAGGAATGCCACACGAAGATATGATCCAATCCATTTCCACCATCACACAACACAAATAACTCTCAAATTTCTCCAAGGAAGACAGTTATAGCCTTTTATGGCCACTCTACCTTAGCTATTTTTGTCCTAGCCAAAAGCTGCCTTTCCTAAATGCAATTAATTGACCAAGGTAGTTTGCACCTTGAACTATATGCATTGCATGTTGTCTTTGTTATTGAAAAATGTAGAGCTAATATTACTTTTAAAATTGAGTAAAGCTGAATGCATAATTGCATGGCTGAACCATAAATTCCATTACTCTGTTTGTGGCAAACTCCAGACATTGATAACATGTGAAAATTATCCCAACTATTCACTTCCCCATTCTGGTTTAAGTATGAGAAATATTTTCACCCGTCTTGTTTTCAGGAAAGAATTCTTACTTTGAAAGCCAGTCACGAAGACTGGTCCTATGCATCTCCTATACTGCATCTGTAATGCACTTTTCAGGGTCTTGGAAGGTAACATAAAATGCCACTAAAGATACTGTAGAAAGTGTGTGAACCCAGTAACAGCCAAAAAGGAGCACTGTGAATTCTGTAAGAACTAATTGACATAACAGTTTTCATTCAGGTCTCAGGCTCATGTGTGCATTAGTCTTCCCACATTCAAACTCCTTTCCCAGGGTCCTACTGCAATGAGTGTTTACTCCCCCCCTGCAGAAAAGGAGAAGAGGTGCTCTCTGAGCCCTGCTGTCACTGTGATGGCTGTTGTGGGGGGCTCATTAGTGGGCAAGGGAAAGCCACTCTTGTTCTTCCTGGGAGATAGAACAGGAAAGGCTTCCCTGCTAAATCTGAATGTGCCCATCCCTGGGGAAGATTCTGCTGCCATTAACACTTATTCCCCATTTTACCTGTCAAAAAAGAAACCAGACTAAACATGACTATCTCAATTTTCTCTAGGCTAGATTAGTTTACAAGATTTGGCTCAGGCTAATAATCCTTTTAATAAGGTGATGTCTGTTAAAGGAGGAATGCCCCTTTCTGAAGAGATTCCAGATTAATATTTTGAGTCAGGACAGGAAGATGAGGAGACATAGTTTTCTCCTTCCAATTTGGACTCTGAGGAGCGCAATATGTGATTCTTTTGGGGGAGACTTTCTCCAAGACTATTTCCAGATTATGGCATTGTTTCCGAGGGGAAAGTGAGATTTCAATCCCTCCAAAAATACTATGAGGTATTACAGATAAGATTTTTATGATTTTCACCCTTCCCTCCAGTTCATCAGATTTGGAGGATGTGTCCTTCTCTGCAGTTCATAGATTCATAGGTTCATAGGTTCATACTAGGCTATCTGCCCTAGGGCATTTATAAGCCTAGCCATAGTGTATTTGGCTTTCACCACCCATTTTAAATGAATTTTGCTATGCCCTTTTTCGAGGTTAGTATACTGTGCCTCTGTCTAACAGTGACACAGAAGTGGTACCCGGGGTAAACCTACGATCTTCCATCCACTCATCAAGATTTCTCTTGAAGAGAGTCAATGAGGGACTCTGCCTAACCTGGACTGGGATTTTATTCCAGAGTGAAGGGAGCCTCTGGGTTATGAATCTGTCCCTCTAGCATGTCCTATTTATTTCAGTGCTGAGGTTCATGTCTCTCGAGCGCGTAGCTCGATGGGATTTGGATTTTCTGAGGTGCAGCATGTCCATTAATTCCGGGTTGGACATGGCTTTATACATCAGGCACAGATCGCCTCTGAGCAGGTGGTATGCCACTGAGTAGAGCTGGAGTTTCTTTAACCGGGCAGCATATGGCATCTGTTTGAGCCCTTTGATCCTCTTGGTGAGGTACTTTTGGGGTCTTTCCAGTTTCTGCAGGTGTCTGGTAAGGTAAATCCCAAAAGGGGCATTGTACTCAATTATGGGCCTGATGAGGGATGTGTAAAGAGGCACGATGACCTCCCCTGATCTAGATGTGAATCCCTTCATGATTAGGTGGGCTATATAAAATGTTTTTCTAACCACTTTGGTCACGTGGTTTTTAAATGAGAGATTGCTATCAACTTGGGTCCCCAGGTCCCTAATTACTTCTTCCGTACTTAATGGATTACCACCTTTGTGGTAATTTGTGGGCACTTTGTTTTTGCCAAAGGGGATGACTATACACTTTTTGGCGTTTAGCTTGAGGCCATGGCTCTGGCACCAGTTGTCTGTTTCTATGAGGCCCTTTTATAGGATGCTTGTGTCAGCTGGAGAGTCGATTATGGCGCCTAGTTTGCAGTCATCTGCGAACTTGGTCAGCCACAGTCCTTCCGTGTTGGCCTGTACCTCCGAGAAATATATACCGAACAAGAGAGGTCCCAGGACTGAGCCTTGTGGGATGCCACTTGTAACTGGTTTGGAGTCTGACATGGCTCCAGCAATTCTAACCATGTGGGTTCTGTCCTTGAGCCAGTTTGCAACTCATCTAGTGACATAGGGGTTTATATTTAAGCTGGTGAGCTTATCTATAATGCCCGAGTGGGGTATTGTATAGAAGGCTTTTGCGAGGTCCAGGTAGGCTGTGTGGACCACCTTCCCCTCGTCAATGGCCTTGGTGACTGTTTCAAAGAAATCGACCGGGTTTAAGAGGCAGGATCTGCCCTTAACAAAGCCAAACTGGGTAGGATCCAGTGTCTGCAGGTCCCCAATATCTTTATTTATGATGATCCTTTCCGTAGCTTTGCAGACCAAGCTAGTCAGGCTTATGGGGCGATAGTTTCCAGGATCCATTGAGGCACCACCTTTGTGGAGAGGGACCACTGTTGCTGTACGTCACTCTTTGGGTACATATCCTGTAGTAAGGCTGAGATGGAACAGTAGTTTTATGTTTGGGTTTAGCTCTTCTTGGAGTTCATGTAGGACGCAGCCTGGGATACCATCTGGTCGCATTGATGCTGTTTTTTTTTTTGCTTTGGAGAGGGCGGCTCTTACCTGAGCATCTGAGATGTCAGGGGGGGTAGCACTCTGCTGGGATAGATATTTGCCCTTTTGGTGGGGAGGGAGGGAGAAGTTGGCGCTGAACCTGTCAGCTAGGATGTTGGCAATGTCTGTGGGTTCGGTGTATTTTTCATCATTTTGGACTAATTCTGAGCATATCTGGGAATTCCCACCCAGGTTCCTAACATAACTAAAGAAAGCCTTGTGATTATCCTTAGTGTCCTGTGCAATTTTTCTCTCGAAGCTGGCCTTAGATGATTTTATGAATGCCCGTAGTTTTTTTGCTAATACTGAACAGAGATGCCTTCCCTTTTTGGAATTCTGCTCTATCATGTAGTAGCTTCCTCCTTCTATTGTATAGTTTGTTTATGGCTGGGGTCCACCAAACAGGATGCCTGCCTTTGGAGGATTGGGTCTTGGTTTTATTTGGGATTGCATGATCCATGCATTCCTGAAGGTGTTCATAGAATGCGTTTATAAAGGATTCTGCGGTCTGGGCCTTATTTTCCACATGCCCGGAGGCTTTGAAGGATTCCACCTTGGTTTTGAGGAGTGTGAAATTTGCTTTAGAGAAGTTTTTCACTGTGGTTTTCTGGGCAGGGGATGGGGTCGGGATGTGAATATCCAGTCAGATTAGTTTATGGTCTGATCTTACCAGTGAGGGATACACTTCTGGTCTGGAGCATAGAGCCCCCATGTTGGTGATGATCAGGTCCAGTATGTTTTCCCCTCTTGTGGGAGTGGTAACAAGTTGTTCCATAGCATTTGAGTTTATAAATTCTAGGAAACTTTGGGCTAGGGTGTTGGAGCTAGAGTAATACTCCCAGTCTATGTTTGGGTAGTTGAAGTCACCCAATATAATGGTGTTTGGAGAGACCTTCATATTTTCCAGTGTTCTCAGGAAGGCCGAGTGGGGTTCCTGTGTTTGGGAGGGTGGTCTGTAGCAGGCTATAAACTGGAAGGCAGTTTTACCCACTGTTAGTTGCACATGGATAGTCTCTGATGCTTCGTGCTGTGCCACCAACCTGGAGGTGTGGGTATCTTTGACGAATATTGATACCCCCCTCCTTTTGTGGTTCGGTCCAAATTTTGAGGCCGAAAAGCATGGTATGAAGTATAACCTGGTAGTGCTGGGGTGCTCTCGGGAGCCTTGAAACCAGGTTTCTGTTACTGCACAGATATCGATGTTCTCCATCTAAGATAAGGAGAGTTTCGAGTGCGTGCATCTTGAGGTTTAGACTTCTGGCGTTGAGTAGCATTACTCTTCGTTTCTTATCCCTTGTGATACCTATGGAGGTGGGTTTGTCTTTTGAGCCTTGCCTAAAAAAGGCACTATGGGGGTGACAAGAGCCTTTGCCAATATCCGAAAGCCCAGGGGTGACAGGTGCAAGCTGTCCATAGCGAAGCATCGAGGCTTGTCGAGCATGTCATCCCAAGCTGACAGGCATTGGATCCCCTTTGAATGACACCACTACTTAAGCCAATTGTTGAAATTGATCATCTTGTCTTCATATTGTGGCATCATTCTTAGTGAGGGTAAGATGCTACTCAAGGTCAGGGTCATACCTGCCTGGGCTAGGCTCAGAGAGCTTCTCTATGTCTCTTTTCATGTAGTCCAGGGCGGTATGTGTTGCAAGTGTTTTGTTTTGGGGTAGCAGTTGCTTGGGTGTCTGCTTTGGAGGTCTCTGCTGCTTAGGCAGATTTTTATTTAGAGCCTCCTAGTATGTTTTTGTGTGTTTATGTGTTTGGTTTGCTGTCGTGGTAGGTCTATGTGAGACTGGAATTGTAGTGAGTGTGGTTTCCTTCTCCTCCTGACTGGTTATGCCAGTACTGAGTTGAGAGAGCTTAGCCTCCAGTTTGGCTATATGGTTGCATCTCTCACATGTGCTGGAATTTGTTGGGAGGAGAAGAGGGCTGTCTGTGTACATGAGGCAGTTGTAACATTGCCTCAAGATTCCCAGATTCACCAGCTGGACCAGAGAGGAGAATGACAACTGACCTTTGGACATGCTAGAATAGTATTGGGAATTCCTTTATAATTGAAAAAAAGGGCCAATGGGGAACAAGGTACTCAAGGGGAGTTTGTGAGGGTGTAGTGCTTTTAATTTTTTAGTGCTGACTTATATAATTGCTTTAGTGAGCAAGTGTCAGGCTTTAGAGTAGGAATAGGGTGTTTATTATGAGAACTAGATCAGTTCTAAGGGAAAAAGTGAAGAGCAGACTTTATGGAGCTGAGAATGGTTTAAACCCAATTAAGCGATGCTGCCCGATGCTGCTCTATGCGCAGAATCGCGTAAAGCTGAGCCAAAGTGGGTTTTATGCATGGGGACTTGAAAGAGCTAGAAATTGGCCCAAAACGGCCAATAGACTACTAGATTCGTGTGCTGGGAACATTCCTCCAGGGGTACATAGGCTGCTCTAAGCTCCCCACTGCCACTGGTGAACAAAGAAGCCTCCCTTTATCCAAGAAAGGAAATGGGCAACACAGGAACTTTCCAAAAGTCCAGAATACAGCAACGCCTGTATTTGGACTACTCTAGGTCAGGAAAGACGGCAAACAAGGATCATTTTTTTGTTTTTTTTTTCTTTTTTGCAACAAACAGCAGGAAAATGCAATAAATATGTAACGCAGGCTAGCACACTTGAGTGTGTAGCCTCAACAGGTATATGCAACAAACAGAACAAGCTTTAAAAGTGCAAGTTCAAAAACAACTTTAAACAGTTTAAAACAGTTCAAGAAGCAGAAATACTTGCAGTTTAGCTAGATCGGACAGTCGCCCAGGTAGTATCAGGAAAAAAAAAAAACACTTTTATCAGGTTAGCAGTCCCTCTTTTAGCCTCTCTGCTGCTAGCACCAGTCTGCAGGACCATGAGGAGCTTGGCTGAGTAGTAACAAGCGCAAAAACTGCACCAAAGCGGGTTTTATACAGGGGGACTTGAAAGAGCTAGAAATTGGTCCAAAACAGCCAATAGACTACCAGAGTCTTGTGCTGGGAACACTCCTCCAGGGATAGATAGGCTGCTCTAAGCTCCCCTCTCTCACTGGTGAACAGAGAAACTTCCTCTTGTCCAAGTAAGGATATGGGCAATACAGGAACCTGTACTAAAGTCCAGAATACAGCAAACCTGAATTCAGGACTATTCTAGTTTAGAAAAGGCAGGAAATAAGGATTTTTTTGTTTTTTTTTCTTTTTTTCAAGGCAGATAGCAGGAAAACACAGTAAATGCTTAACACAGGCTAGCGCACTTGAGTGAGCAGCCTCAACAGTTAAATCAAACAAAAACAGACAATTTCAAAGTGCAGGTAGCAAAAATGCAATAACAAGCTTTTTTTAGGTAAAACAGCAGTTTCAGACTCGCTTTTCAGCGAGAATATGCAGTCGCTAAAGTAAAGGCAGTAGAAAATACTTAAATCAGGTAGCAGTCACTCTTTTTCATCTCTCTGCTGCTAGCACCACTCTGCAGGACCCCAAGGAGCTTTGCTGAGTCGGAACAAGACCAAAAACCATGCCAAGCGGGTTTTTAAGCAGCGGACTTGAAAGAGCTAGGAATTGGCCCAAAACGGCCAATAAGCTACAAGTCACTGGGCTGGAACCACTCCTCAAGGGACAGATAGGCTGCTCAGAGCTCCCCACTCTCACTGGTGAACAAAGAAGCTTCCTCCTATCCAAATAAGGATAGTGGCAACACAGGAACTATGACACAGCCCAGAGATCAGCAATACCTGAAGACTGGACTATTCTAGTTCAGTAAAGGTGGGAAACAAGGATTTGTTTTTTTTTTTTTCTTTTTTTTTTTTTTTTTTACAAAGTAGCAGAAATTAGGTACAGAAACCCAGTAAATGCTTTAATTTGGTTAGCACACTTGAGTGTGTAGCCTACCAGTTAAACTAAGCAAAAACAAACTTTAAAAGTGCAAAAACTCAGAAATACAGGCAGGAATGCAATAAAACAACTTTGCAGAGCTTATTTAGTTAAAGAAACAGAGAAGTCTATATATATATATATATATATATATATATATATATATATATATATATATATATATATACAGAAAGCAGCTAAAACACACAAACACTTCAGATGCAGTGCAACCTAGAGCACTTGAGATGTAGCAATATTAAGGCAATTACAGTTATAATAAATGCTCTGAAATATACTCTATATTTCAAAAATGTTTGAGAAGCACAGTCAGAACACAAGGAGATTCAGGCAAAAAAAATGTTTTTTTTTTTTTTTTGAAAGGGAAAAAGGAGAAACAGAAGGCCTTATCCAATGTTCTCTCTGTATTAGGTAGAATGAGCTAATGATACTAGACTGGGAGGAGTGTCACAGATCAGATTTACAGTAATAAACTGTAAATAAAATGGGCAACTGCAAAGCCACCAATGAAAGTTTTTAAAGAGATAAAGGTTTGCAAAGATACATAATGCTTTTAACTGCAAACAAATCAGTTACTTGTGCAGATTAGTTAATAGCAATAAAATACACTCAAAGACGAAAAAGCAGGCAATAAAAGTGCTATATATTAATTGTTAGAAACAATAATCTGTATAAATAATCAAAAAAAAACAGGATACTTGTATATCTCAGATAACAGTTGTGGTCAACAACTCTCATCCACTCTGCTCAGTGTGTATAGACAGAAACCTTATCAAAGTTAGGGCTTAAATACCAGAAGAACAACTTTTTTTTTTTTTTTTTACAAAAACACAAAAGAACCAGCCTCCACTAGCCAGCAGACGATTAACACAATCTAGCCAAGTTAAAGAAAGGCTTCAGCTAAAAACAATAGCCTACAGACAGTAAGCACTAGAGAAAGTTTTCCTGATAGGCAGCCTGCTGCCCCTAAAAAGGCAGATTGTATAAGTTCCTTAAGATTTTAAATTCTTGTACACTCATCCCACTTCTGACCCTACAGCTATAGCTTTAGCTGACCAAACAATTGCCAGCAATATGATTAATTTCAATCTTGGTCACAAGGATGGGTAAAAATTAAGTATGTGTAAAAAGTATATGCTTCTACAACTTTAGTTTTCAGAATTGTTTGAATTGCCAGGCTTGTTAGCTTATTCTGACTAATTGAAAATTTTTGTCTACAGTTTCTTGGTGAAAAACTGCTTAAAATGGTTTAATTTCTTCTAGTTTACTTGTCACAACTGATGTGTGTGTGACTCTGAATCTACTTCCCAGGGTTATGGTCACTGTTTCTGTTTCTGAGAAGGTTTGCATGGTTATATTCTCAACCGAAAAAAGAAATCCCCTGCATGGAAGTAATTGCACGGCCAAAAAGTAGCAATAATTAACAAATATAGCCAGCAACTGTGTGCTGTGTATATATTTATTTATTTCTACACAAGAAACAACAGACCCGTTTCGGCTAAGGAAATAACCTAGCCTTCGTCAGTGTAACAAATACAAGATATCTTGTGAACATATATATAATATATCCTTAACTGATGCTGAGATATTATTGGTGGGCTCATAAATATTCATTTAAGCCCTGGCTAAACAGCCATCCCAATTTAACAATCCACTTCTTTTCCATTGCATTCAAGTTTATATGCCATCCAGTTTTTTGGTTCCTGTCACCTATTATCCTGTCTATAATAGTAAAGTGAAAGGATGCTGTAGTGTGTGTAAAGCAAATTTGGACAAAGCATTGCTCATTCTTTTATGCTTAACATCAGAAAGGTGTTCAGAAATACGTAACCTAAGGGGTCTAGATATTTGTCCAATGTAAAATGCATGACAGCTGCAGGTAGCCAGGTATATAACCCAGTCTGTACTGTAGTTTGCAAAAAACGTAAATGTCAAATAACATACTGCAATTACTGCTAGAAAAGTTTTTGGTTTTCAAAACTTGAATACAGTTGCTGCAATGACCACAAGGCATGCAGCCAATGACCTTCTCCCCAGAAATAGTTGTCTGGATAGTGTCATGATGAGTGGATAAATGCTGATTACTTTAGTTCTGACCCTGTTTGAATATGGTCTGATAACCATCACTCATGCTATAATTACAAGTATTGAATTCCAGACTTGCCAAAAACATTTCTCTGTTCATCCTCAACAAATTTGTCTGCATCAGGGCCAAATAACATGTCTTCCATCAAAACATCTCACTACGCACTAGTACACAAGCACAGATTCATGCCTTTTTAACAGATTATTCATGTCACATTTTAAATCTTTCTGGTGCTGATGTAATAGCAAATATTGTCTTATCAAAGCTTCATGATGGAGTAATTATCACTTGGTTGTCAGTTTGTTGCATTGCTTGGCATAATCATCACAAATCCAGGACCTCGTTTAAAGCATCAAATGAAGAGAACACTGGCACTGACCAGCTTGGGTGCAAATACTGAGTTGGATTTCTTGAATGATTTCATCACTTCTACTTTTCAGATAGCACTTTAATACATTGTCTCTCTATATTGAGTAGGTCAATGGAAGTACACCATGCATTTGTAAGATCACTTACCATTCACTCAGGTCATTTTAGACTTAATCACACAGAGTTGTTTCATTCTCCAGTTTGACTCTGTGGATAGTGTTGGAAATGATATTGTTTTTTGTCTATGAACGTAAGTCTTTTCTGACTTGCAGCTAAGCAGAGGAACCCAATAAACAGCTCTACATTTAATTTTGTTCTGGCAATCTGTGCCATCTTGCATGCCACAACTGTGATTCATGTAGTGACCACTGAGTACACAGTGAATTTCTACTTGTGCCTTTTCCACTCAGACATGGCTAGAAATCTGCCAGGGTACTTACATTTACTTGTTGGGCTACATATTTCTGATCCATGCTATTGTAATGGCTGAGATGCTTCTACAGGTAGCATGTGAAAACAGTAGCAGATATCAAGCTTGGAGCTTAGTGTTCCATGAGTGGGGAGTTTAAGTTATGATTTTGCTGGATTGCTTGGCATAAGTTATGAATCCAGTAAAAATGCTCTCAAGAGCTGTTCAAGGATAGTCACAAATGTTAGTCGCATCTTTTATGTCTTACATCAGTCATGTGAAATACACACTGCTTTGACTCTGCATTTGAATAGTTCTAACCTACGGGTTTGCAAAGTTCCCATTCACTCTGCTTCTCATGCAAGGCTTACTCTATCCAGTATTGCCATCATTCTCACACTTGCTTTTTTATATATTAACATTTAATATTTTACTAGTTCAGCCTCTTTAGCTATTTGTATTGCCTTTTTCAATGTTATTTTAACTGTAAAATTTGATACCCCATTATTAAACAACCCAGTTACTATTTTGACTGTCAATGAACCCACAGATATCGGCCAGCCCATACAAGGTTCTGATGAGTTTCAACAGTGTCATCCTGAACTCCTCAGGACAAGCATGCCATTTCACATGTAGTGGTTTTGTGCACAAAAAATCTTTGGGCTTATTACTGACCCTATGTAGCATTCTATCCCTCAGAACACGAACAGTACACAGCTTATAGTCTTTACTTGGATTTACTCAGTTTGTACATTTTAGCTCTATATGTAACAAAAATGAAACTTGTGCTAGCCATTTGGCTGGCAGTCATATTTTGAAAAGTATAATGGTTCTCTTGGGATGCATTTAACTATTCAGTGAATTTGGTTTTCTAGGTGTGAAAGAATAAGTAAAATGACTTTTGAAATTTAAACGGCCATTTCAGTAAACATGGCTTGTACTGCATTCAGTGACATTAACGTGACTCTTTGACATGGTTTTTATGATCTGAAATAGCATTTTTTCAGTGTTTTTCCTTTAGAAAATGACCCAAATGGGACACTGTTACTATGTCCCCACATGGCTAACTTGTCAAACCTCACTGGTAGGGTAAATAACATCAAAACATTGACATTTGTAGTAAAAACTGGAACTTTGATACACAATAGCAGCACGCTAAGATTAACAGCTTCATCTCTATCTCTCATGAAGTCTTAAGTATTATGGGATACTTGTACTTAAAGTTACAATAATGTACTACATGGCTTTTTTATATACTGATTTAATATACTGATTAAGTATACAATGTGTGGTTTCTTAATGCCTCACCTGATGGCATTGGTGTCCATCCTGAACTCTGTACAGTTATCTCAGTTCTGCTACATTAGTAATTTTTGCTGCATCTCCTCCCCACTGATCAGTCTTTTACACCTTCTCTATGGGGCTTCACCATGTGACCATAAATGTGGGTTCAGTCTGTCAGAATGACTAAAGCTAGTTCTTCCAAGCACTTTATAATACATAAACTACAACTTTGTAACTGACTACTTTTGCTGACAAGACTGGTATCTGCACTGGTTTGTTTGTACAGTAAGTAGAATGGTAGTCGGTGAAAAGTTGCACTATCCTCTGCTTCTGTTGTGAAGTAATAAAACTCAGACAACCGCAGCTTGATTTAGCAGCTTGGACTCCTTGACAGGGTAGCAAGGAGGATGAGATTGCCATTCCTGTGGTGGGTCTTCACCTGGTTTGAGGAAATGCTTCACTGTTAGAGAACGTTTTGTACAAAGATGTATAGATAAAGGGTAACTACCCATCGGATGCCTCTTTACTGAAAAATCACTTCTATGTTCTATTTGTAACCACCTGGATTATAGTTCTAACTTATTTGTTCTCACTGAATTCAAACCCAGGCTGTGCCTGCAAATACTATTTTGGGGTCAGTCCACTACCTTTCTAAATTTTAAAGAGTAAGCTCAAATTTTTTTCTGCCAAAAAAATTACATGACAGGACATGAATCCCCAAATGCTTGCAAGCTGGCGATGAATGTGTTGCGGCTTTTATAAAGTACTTGTTTGAACTGGCTGAAAATTGGGGTTTAATGAAATGAAACATGAGATTAGAGACTGTTAAATGTGTATTGGCTGTTTCAAGTTACAATGAAGTGAATTAAGGTTTAGAAAAGGTGATGACAAATAGCCACAGAGACTGAGTAAAAAATAAAAATCTTAACTTAATATGATGAATGATGTGCCCTGTAGAACAGGAAATGCAAAACTAGAGTACAGCTCCAGCACTGGAAGCCACACGAATGCAAGTTTAGAAAGTCGATAATGTGTAACTTGTCATGCTAGGTCATAGTGTGAAGCAAGAAATGGGCCGTAAAAGGCTAGGACTGTCTTAAATGTAAGACAGCTGTACTTCGAGGACAACTGAATGTTAAATGTTTTTCTTGGATTAAGTGAATACCGTGCCTCATTTAGACTAGCAAGTTACTCACTGTTCATGGAAAAGTGAGTTAGGATGGATACAGAGCCTGATGTTATACTGAAGATTGCTTGCCTGTAGAAAAAGCTTGAAGAATCTAGTCAGAAATGGAACCAGAGACAGATTTACCCTGCAGACTAACTTATGTGCATTGGTAGATTTCTACCAGTGTCTGAGTGGAAGGGGCACAAGTTTGAATTCTGAGTGTTTGCTGGGCGGACATGACACTTGGCATGTAAAATGAAGTTAATTGGCTGGATCAGTTTTATTGTAAAATTTGAAGATGGTCTGCGCAGCTGTGAAGTAGCAAAGATTGCCAAGTGCTGTTTCATTTGCTTTAATCACAACTACAAAGGTGCTATTTCACTAGTCTGCATACCTCTCAACCTCTTAGAGCAAAACAATCTGGACAAAGCCATAAATAAAAATGGGGTGAAAGCCCAAAAATAGGGACAATTTTTAAACGTTGCGCTATCAAACGTAGAAAATTGATAGAATAGCAGGTTTTGCATTAGCATGAATTTTCTGAAGGGTATGAAGTGTGAAACTCAAATGTCTGTCATTGTCTAACTTCAATCGATTTGCCACTACTTTGCCAGAAAATCACAATTTTATGAAAAACACCTAAAAATTGAGGTAAATATATGGACATTATGTGAATCTGTACAGCTGAGAGAGATGCTAGTCTGTCTAGAGACTGCTCAAAAAAATGCAAACATGTCAAGGAAATGAAAACATGATAGTTGATTTTTTCTATTTGAATTAACATAGTTAATTGCAAGTTATTGAACATTTGTAAGGGGACTACCACCCTCAGCCAGAATTTTACTTTTTGCAGGATGCAGAGGTGGAATATCCAAAAATCCTGTAGTTTTCTACTTTGAGGACAAGTAACTCCTTGCTATTGCAGCTTGCATCCTACATGTCTCCATCAAGTGTATATTTTAAGAGGGCCGTCGGCATTTTTACAGATAAACAGCATTGGTAGATGACCATAATATCCTAATATTTAAGGAACTGGTCATGCTTCCACTTCCCTGCTCACATTTTTCAGAGTACACTAGCATTTCCTTCTGTTTTTAAATCCACTCCAATAAACAGATCCTGAAGTAGGAGGATGCTTGCCAAAACTGACAAGCATTTAATTTGGGAGGAGGCTGATTTTATAGTTGTAACATTACTTTCTGCACTCAGAATTCATTTGGAATAAAATTTTGAGTTTCAGAATGTTATAAAGCAAAGAGCAGGTAGATCAACCCCCTGCACCAAACACCAAAGTACATCTAACTTTTAAGGTAGTGTTGCCAGAAGGAATGCACACTACCAAAATGAGTGAGCAGATGTCCATGTCTCAGTCCACAAGATTTGGGCTGTGCTCTTGCAGTGAAGGTGCTGGCCATGGCAGTTTTCAAAGTGCCAGTTGTAGTGTGTTTTTTCCATGACTCATTGGGAGTAAGATTTTGCACTTGAGGAGCTATTGGGCCCAGGAGAACATGACCGCATGGAATTGCAGTTCACCTAGCTCCTATGTGCTCTCCCTGCAATTTCCCCTCAGCATAAGTACATTTTTGGTTTCTCAGTGAATGGTATCTGTTAGCATAGCTAGACAAGGTCAGAAGTGGCAAAGGTTCTTTCATACTGAGGCACATTGATGGATGCCTGACTGCTACAAAGATATTGGGATGATCAAAGTTAGTGTCTTTGAGCTACGGAGGGCAGCAGTCCAGCAGAAGAATCTTTCACTGCATGGTGAATCTCTACACTAATGCATATCCATTCTAATCCATCCAGCTCAAGTATTAGCATTAGCTAGGCAGGGAAGAACAAAGCAGTGATCTAAACCACCTGATGGTAGCAAATATTTTACATCACATCAAGAACAGGAACTTCTACCCAGATGTTACCTTGAAGGTAATGGGTCCTGGTTAATTGACTCTAATCTTCATCTCTTTGAGATCTATGAAAAGTAGATACTGGATGTGGGGCACTGGTTGAATAAGGGATGCTGTAAAAGGTAACTGTATAGATGTATTTTATGAATACATATTTGGCATAATGGTTAAGGTCTGCCTCCCATGCACAAGCTACAAGGCTTGAGCTTGGCCTTCTGGCCAGTGCCTCTGGAGTTTGCATGCTTTGCTTGTGCTTCTGGTGGTGGATTTCCACCACCTAAAACATGTTGGGTGTTTCCACCTTAAACTTGCCCAAGAATAGATTTGGGGGGACAGCAACACTGACTCTAGAGTGTGGCTGTCAGGGAAAAGTTATATAGACCAAACACTTTTCTAGCTGCCCTGCTTGGGTTATCTGGGATAGCTTTTAGCAAAAGCTGAATGTAAACCCAACCTGCCAAACCTGAAATAAGGGTTGCTAACTCAGCGATAGGATGCTGCTGCTTAGAGGTGGATGATATTATGGCAAGGAGGAGGTTGGACTGTTTATCCAAGCGACAAATTGAAAGGGCATTACAAAACAGCCACTTTGCTTGGGATTCAGTCTATTTTAGGGGGGACAGACTAGAAAGTGTGGGAACTGTGGTGAGAGAGGCCTCTGACAGTATAAGATGTTATCAAAATTGGTTACATTCATGCCAGTTACTTTCCAGTAGAAAGATATGATAGTGTTCATAATCTCATGTTATGCCTTTCAGAAGGGTTGTAAATTATAAGTTAAAGAATGTATTCAGACAATAATCAAAGGATCTACTACATAAGGTAGGGCAACATGATTTGGTGTTGATGGAGGATCTAAAGTTGCATATCGAGACAGAGGATGAGCACTACCTGTGTCCACATGAGTGGGGCAACAGTAGTAAAGGCAAGGCCGTTACAGACTTCTGTCTTGACTGTGGTCAACATGTGATTTGCAACACATGGTTCAGCAAGAAAGACGATCATTAGATCACATACAACAGTGGCCAACATGCATCTCTGAACAGCCTAGTAAGGTAAGGGCATTTGGGTAGAAGTGATTGTACTGTTATTTCAATGAAACAGTTGGCCCACAGTCTAAAGCACTGGCTGCCCCAGTTGGCTGCAAGCAGTGGTCAGAAGGCATTTAAGGTCAAAGGAGACTAGGCTGAAGATATGGAAGCTGGAGAGAAAGCATGAGTTCAGGACAACTCAGGGTTCTAAAACATTAGTAAGAAAAAAAATACTGTTTTGAGGTGCTACCATTCTTCAATACCACTTGAGTACTATGGAACAGGTACACTGCAATGTCCAATGTAGAAATAAGATATATAAGGAAACCTGGTGATGGATTACAGAAGTCCAGGAAGTCCTCTAAACAAGTGAAATTTGTACAAGGCAACAAGCAGTTGCAACAGCAAATAAGGTATGAAAAACACTGTGCCAGCTTTTGAAAAGTAACTTCTGCAGATGGCACACATGCTCAGTTTCCAAAGCAGACTCATTGAATGCCTTCCATAACTGATGCATCCACTCACTAGTCCACAGGCTATCAAAGGCAGATGGAAAGAGTAGCTCCAGAAGCTTCAAAATGAAACCCCCTATGAAGCTGTACTACCCCATACAGCCTATGATGGTGTTCGCCCTCAAATTAAAACACTAAGGAAAAATGAAGTCTGAATGCAGTAAGCTCAGATGAAGGCACAGCAGATATGATCAAGATGTTGCGAGAGTTGGGTAATGAAAGTCCAACGACATTCCTAGAGTTGGCAAAAGCATACAATACCAACAAGTGATCTGGGCAGTTTTGTGATGGTTCGAGATACCATAAACATTGGTAGAAGTACAAGGATCCAATAGCACAAGCACAAACTGTTTTCAGACTTTGAAGGGTTCCCAGCGGAGTGGGTGTGCGGACTGTGTGTATATCAAGGTTAATCTCTTGAGCTCACTGTTGTTCATTCTTATAACTACACTGCAAATAGATCGGAGGGAAAAATATGTATGCAAATGTGACATAGGCAGACTTGACAAGAATTGGAGTAATGGGGAAATGAAACAAAAAACTGAAGGTACGTGGGATGAAACTGAGTACAGTTAACAAAGCTGTAATGGCAGCAGAGAGGAAAATCAGAAGCTGAACACTGAAACGGTTTCTTTACTATTTCAATTATTTTTGAAAGGTGGCTGAAAAGGGAAGTGTGAAATGAAGTAAAATCTAGAATTGGAAGGGCTGCAGCCAACTGGCAGTGTCAGTGGTAATATGTGAGAGAATGTCAAAGCTAAAACCTTGTTACCACTTGTAACATATTGTACAGAAATCTGGGCAGTGTAGGCAAAGCAGTTGAATCCAGAGGTGAAGGGAGACTGGATTCTGCAGGACAGACTAAGAAATAAGGACATCATAGTAGAAGTACAAGTAGCTCCAATTGGAGATGTTCAAAACAGATTTGCTTTGGTGTGAGCATATGCAGGAAAGCAGAAGGCAGTCTGATTATTTGGGATAGCAAGAAAGAAGAAATGAGGGTGTCCAGCATATAGACTGAGAGATCAGCTGCAGTTGAGCTTGACTGATGAAGGTAGGAGTGGCCCTGAATGGATGTCATGCCCAAACCCCGTATAGAAAATGGGGGGTTGATGTACTGCGGTATTCTCTCTCTGGATGGTGACTTGGTGAGTAAGGATTTCTTTTGGTATTCAGTAAAAGAAATATGTAACCATATTCTTGCGCACTACCTGAACACTACATGCCTGTACCTCCACTTGTCTACTATGGAAATGTATAGTAAAATTTTGGTCTACCACATTATGACCCCCATTTCTTCAGAGAACATAACTGAATTGCATAGGCTCATGTGGCAGTTTCCATTTTCCTTGCTTTTAATGGCTCTCTATATCCATTAGACTGAGGATACTAGAGGTTTACAGCAAAAAGATGCTGTGGAGGTTTTCTAGCTGAGCATAGAGTTTGACTTGTTCTGAAAATTGGACTTGTTAGGCAACAGGGACCACTGCATTTCTCAAGCTCTTGCACAATCACTGTGCTTTAATAGATTTGCATCTGCACATTCACTGTAATCATGCCTGGAGTCTTCTTAGGACCTACACTATTTTATCACAGGTGCGCAAAGTCTGATTCTTTAATTGCATAGTTGTGCTGGAATGGCTAAAGTGCCTTGGACGTGTTGAGGCTTGTTTTGATACCTTTACTTTGCCATAACACTACTGGGGACCAACTAATGATAAAAAGTGAGCTTATGGTCCTGTACTGCAAGAAGAGCAGCTACCTGTGCATACAGCCCTGTATTTGGAACCTTCAAGCCAGAACTGAATGAAATGAGGATTTTAAGTTCCAGAATGTAAGTTCCATTAATTACAAAGAGCTACTGATAAAACATAAAGATCAGTAACAGACTGCTGACCCTAATTTTACATGTTTAAAAATTTAAAGCATTAAACAGTGCATGTTTTAGCATGCATACAAGGTTAACCGCTCCAGTTTCCTGGGGTTAATGTCACAACTTTGAAACACAATTTCCAGGTGAAGCCTATTTCTTTCTTTTTAGTGAACGAGTTTAATAAAACATGCCTTGATCCAAGTGGAGAACCTTAATCCCATCGTGTCCCAAGTAATATGGCAGTTAGCAGTTTATTTGCTATTAAATTATGGGCATAGAAATTGTAGTCTGATCATGATGCTGCTGTAAATCCTGTGGTGTCCTGCAAGGTTTAAATCTTAAGCCCATATTTTAAACTTCATCTGAAAGTATTTTATCCTAGTATATTCCCTAATATTTAGAGGACATTATATTAGAACCATTTTTGTTGTTCAAAATGATATACAGCAACGGAGCAGTGGATGTCTTAAGATTGACATGATGAAAGCTATAGGTCAGCTGCACCATAAGACTAAGGAAAAGGAGTGGCTGTCTCAAAAGTGGTTAGGAACTGCCAATGACAGGCCACCACATTTTTATAGCTCAGTATGTTGGTAGACTAAACTCATCAGTTTAAAGTGGAAGTTTTCTTTTTTTTCTGGGTTGGGGGGGCCCTCCACTTGCAATTGAGTTCTTATCAGTCTGGGAATCTGCCCTGTGTGCCACGTGACCTAGCTGCACCTCTGTCACTACTCCAAAGGACAGCAGATGAGTCATTTTTGTGACGTGGGGGCTCTGATAGACTCTCTCACTAAACTGAACACAACAGTCAGCTAAAACAATACGAATAACACATTGTAAACCAAGGCTTGCTGCTGCAAAATGAACTGTTCTATTAACAAATTTGTAAAGATAATAAACGCTTTTGTTTGATAAGGATCAAACTTCATCAGACAAAACTTAAAATATCATTCTTCCCCAATATATACCTTGTTTAAAGAAAATTACATAATCACCATAAATACAAAGTAACAATACCACAGCAACTTACAAGTCCTTGATTAAAATCATTATAATAAAAAAAAATCCCACATTAAGTTAAAATGATACCTATTAAGTTTTCAATTTTAAAAAGCATATAATTGAAATTACATTAAGTCCTGGGAAGTGGGGGGGGGGGGGGCAATGGCATTCAAAAAAATCTGCCACCACACCTCCCTTTGTTCTAACAAAACTTTTTATGGACCACCTCTTGGATTCTTGGGCACCTGCTGCAAATAAAATTAAATTCATCATCAGGAAAAAAACTAATATATATTTATTATTTTCTTAGAAATTTCATATGCTCATAGATCCTTTGAGACAGTTTCTGTTTGCTTTTGCCTACATAAAAAGCATTACATTGCATACAATTAGTAATGTAAATCCCATGTGAGTGGCAACTAAAATGAACTGAAATAGAAAAACTTATTATATGCTTGTATCCCCATAACACTGTTCACATACTTACATTTATGGCACATCCCACATTTAACCATCTTGCCTATATTCTTGATAATTCAGGGTTTCTCAAAAATGTTAAAGTTTGGGCCCCTTCTATACACAATATTAGGGCACTCACCCAGGCAACAATCAATATTGTGGTCAGCTGTGATCAAATTCTAGTTTTTAATGAAGATACTATTCATACAATTTTCTTCTTTCAGCTTTTCCCAGTTAGGGGTCGCCACAGTGGATCACCTGTCTGCTCATGATTGGCAGTGGAGTTTTACAGTGACGAGTTACAAACCCAGTGCCCAACCTTCCACAGAAGGTACACACACACACAGGCACACTTGCCTAGGGTCAATTTAGAGTGTCCAATCCACCTACAGCATGTCTTTGGGATGTGGGAGTAATAAAAGGGCAAAAAACTTAGTTTTTGACAACTGATGAAAAGAAAGCAATGGGTGGGTGCTAGTATCCATAATAAAACTCAAAACAGTTAATTTTGCAACAGCGAGACTTTGTTTACAGCATGTTGTTCATATTGTTTTAGCAAACCATTGTTTTCATTTTTTTCTTTTGTGTGGACGGTTTAGTTAATAAAGGCTCTTTCATTAATCTAATCTTTGAACTGGGTTTCATAATACTATACCTTATGAACTGATTAAAAAAAGTGAAGTACTTTATAAAATTTGGTATCATAATAAACTTAAAATTGGATGCCACATTTGGTCTCAAATACCAAGGTAAGTGGCATGACCAAAAGAAAAACAAATAATACGACCAACCAACCAATCCAAAAAGCAACACTCTGGAAACCAGGAAAGTAGCACCAAAACTAATCTTTATTCACCAAGTAAGCGCTTTCATCTGGTGAGCATCACCAGACTTCTTCAGACAAAGTAAACCATACAACATTAAACTTATATACCCACCAAAATTGAATCAATTAGTCAATTTAAAAAAACACATTGCAATCAATTAAATGTTTTAAACAGACACAGCCCTAAAAATAAAAATCTTCTCTAATAAACTAGGAAACAACAAGTAAATACAGTCCATTCAATCATATTCAAGTGTGTAGAAGACAGCAACATATAAAAACAAGTTAAAAATATATATAATAATATATATATAATAAGAATAAAAAACTTTCTAAAAGTACATAATTATTTTGTATATACAAGCTGGACACTTGATATTAAGGATATTAAGAAAAACTGGGTTATTCTTTGGAGATCATCCCAACTTCATATTTTGGAAAGGTATGAACTTTGAGTTTACTAGAAAAGCCCCTAGTCATTGAGGCTAAGGGGGAGCATGGCACCTTGTGGCATGTGCCACCAATGTAAGCATATTTTGAGAATATCTAGTATTAGAATTGGTGATAAAATAAATTGTGGTAAAGGGAAAATATAACTGCCAAACTTATGCAGTAGCTTATGCCGCAGTTTGTTGCCAGTGTCCAGCTTTTTATATTGGGAAGACCCAACGCAAGCTTGTGCAACATATTTATGAACATCTTTATGAAGTTCGACAGCAAGATGCAAAAAATGCATTATATAGACATTTAAGGATGTTTCCAGATCATAATTTCAAGTTTTTAGTAATTCAACAGGTGAAGTGTGAGGCTGGGGGGGGGGGGGGGCTTGGAAATTGCATCTTGAAGAGAAAGTAGCCTGGTGGCAAGTCTTTTTAAATGCTTATTCTCCACCAGAACTTAATGATGCAATATCCCATTTCTTTTGTTGCTGTTGTGTCTTTTGGCTTTTTCCGGTTAGGGCTCGCCACAGCGGAACTCCGGTCCGCTAATGATTGGCAGTGGATTTTTACGTGCCGAGTTGCCAGCCCTGATGCACAACCTTCAATGAAAGTACACCTATTCATGCATGTCTCTACACAGAAGACGCTCTAGCTGAGAATCGAACAGGACAACGACTTACTGTGAGGCGACAACGCTACTGCAGCACCACCACCGCAGTTGCAATATCCCATTTCTAGTAGGCTTAACTTAAAAGTCTTTGATAGATGAAAGAAAGTAATTATTTATTAAATGTATATAATAATAAGGTTTTAGTATATACACCAATGTTGATATATTTAATGTATTTTTCTTATTATGTACTTTTAGAAAGTTTTTTATTCTTATTATATATTTTTAACTTGTTTTTATATGTTGCTATCTTCTACACACTTGAATATGATTGAATGGACTGCATTTACTTGTTGCTTCCTAGTTTATTAGAGAAGTTTTTTTTCTTTTTAGGGCTGTGTTTATTTAAAACATTTAATTGATTGGAATGTGTTTTTTTTAATTGACTGATTCAATTTTGGTGGGTATATAAGTTTAATGTTGTATGATTTACTTTGTCTGAAGAAGTCTGGTGATGCTCACCAGAAGAAAGCGCTTACTTGTGGTGAATAAAGATTAGTTTTGGTGCTACATTCCTGGTTTTCAGCCTTGAGTGTCACTTTTATGACCAAAAGAAAGTTGCATTATAGTAAGAAACCATTTGCTGTTTCTTTGACATCCACTGCCTGCTGGCCATCAGCTCCCTGGGCAAGTTGGCCCATTTGTTCCTACCAGGGCAAGAGCAGTTCAGAGCCCATTCAATCCCCATGAGGTAAAACCAATCATACAGATGTCCCAGAAATGTAATGCTTTTATGTTGCCTATCCTTACTCCATTTGTGGGGGTAACTCTAGGTCACCATGGGGAGGACCACACTAGACCAGTACACAAGTCACCATGCAGCTGTGCCTTTATATAAAAAGGGCTACCACACCTAAATCCCTCTTTAGGGAGCAGCCTACACCACTCTACTGGAGTATCAGACCAGCACAGGGTGAGAGCCATCATAACCCTTCCTCCCATGTAAGCTTGATGACATGGATATCGTGTCTGCTGCTCTTTTGTGAGACTGAGATGCACACTGCTGCAGAAATCCTACAAGATAGGATTGCATGTTAGCCCAGTAGTACTTTTCATATTACCCTGTCCCTCATGATTTTTGAAGTTATTTCAAGTGCAGAAAGGGAAACTGCCTAGACCTAAAATGGCCCACAAGGGCAGCACACCTCATGCTTGCTTATAAACCTAAATGATGCATTCTTTTTAATATTTGGTTTTGTGCTACAACTGAACAGTGAAAACTGCCAGGATCATAACAGGTAGCTAGACTGACTGCTGTAAATGTACTGGGATGTACTTTTTGATGACACATTAAGGCAGTAATGTGTGGGCTTGAATATACTGCATACAAACTGATATTTATCTTTAGTTTCTGACTAATTGTTCATTCCCCAACTAGACTACACTTTGTATTTCAAAGATGGCACTTTCTGCTTTGTGAGCTTCACTAGTAAATACTCCTGTCTATGGAAAGATTTGAGAATTTCTAACGGGGTCTCTCACGAGGGCAAATGGAGTAACTCTAATGCCATATGCATCTGGTTTAAGCTAAAGTAGTACTAGATCTTTGTCATAAAATAGCAACTGCATTGCATGTAAATATTTGCAGTTCTAAAATGCATTTAGTTTGTCATTTAAAATGTTATTGAATGTCTGACTGATCTAATGGTCACCTGGAACCCATGAAAAAGGGTGCCAGAAAAGTCTTGAGTCCTGCGTTACCAAACCCCTATACTGGTGCCAACAGTGTACCCTTTTGAAGCAGTGTTCAGCAATTTACTAAGCCAAAGGATGTTAAAAACATTGTAATTGTGGCAAACAGCTTGCGGGATATCATGAATTGTTATCCTAGCCAAAATACAAATTCACTATATGTATTAAACTGTCTCATTCAGTCCTATTTGTCCAGCTGTAATATTCAGCAGTCGTTGTTGAATTTATCAATGTTCCATTTTCCATTCTCTAACTCTGGAAATGTACAATGTTAGAAATTCAAAAGGATCCACACCTACTAAAGTGTTCAGAACTTGAAGAAAATAGAAACTTATGGGGTGGTCATGCAAGTCCTGCAATTTAGCAGATTTGAAGTAACTTTCTCGATGTTTTCAACTAAACACAGTTATAGGTCTTCTAGCAAATGTTTAGGACTATTTGCCTTAAAATTCCCAGGCACAAGTACTTTTAAGCTGACAGAGAACATGAATGTTCACAACATTAGTAGCTGTACAGTATTTGTGTACCTCACTGGAAACTGCTACATGGGGCAGGCCCCCATAGATGTACTCAAAGGAGGTGTACATTCAGTATGCTACATTAAACTGAATATTTGCTTAAAACTATAGTAGGTTTTGATGATTAATGGCACATCTTTCTCTCTCTTTACTGAACTTTGCAGAAGTACTTGGTCACAAAGTATTTAATACTAGTGTGCCTAATCCCTAAATCCTCGCTGAATTAGGGTCCATGCTACCAGCACAGGAGTCCCTGTCTGACCTATGACCTGGTACTAATCTTTGTGCAGGAAGAGGGTGGAGTGATCAGCTGCCACTCCTTCCACCTTCTGGAATGAGGAAGATTGCAAAGATAGTTGGTTTAAACCCCACAGGAGACTGCATTCAGTTTTCATAAGTAACACTAACTGGCTCCAAAACAAGTCTGCATGCATTGCCCTAAGTATTGCAGCTATGGGGTCAGGAACATTTCAAAATGTCAACATCTTCATGTGGACTGTCCTCCATTATTTGGCAGGCACTTGAGTTCCACAAGAGTTCTAGCTTTTGATGCAACACTAGTAGAGTTGATGCAAATTAAGATGATAACTTGTTTACTGGCTTTCAGTTTCTATAATGCTGGCAAGTTTTCCATTCCCAGTTTTCTTACCCCAACAATTTAAGTATTTTGTCCACAGTTGGAGAACACTTCCTCCATTTTTAAAACAAGTAGCATGGAATAGCAGCATAGAATATAGTACCTTGTGAAGTCTTAATGTAGTTATCTAAATTGAGTACATGCACATCTGTATCTAGGCATCGTTTAGAGAAAGCTTACTTGTCCAAGACTATTTGATTAAGTTTGTATAGGTGGTCAGACTTAAAGTACTAACTCAAGCAAGGTAATTGAAAAATGGGTTAATTCTGTGAGGAATCTTGGTTGAAAGTAACAGCAAAACGTGAACATAATGCAGATTGTTAGATTATCTGTGCATGGAAAGGAGAATTGGCAGTTAAACAATTTTATAGTAATCCTTTTTCTCCTAACTTGGCATGCTGCATAACAATTCATTCCTTGTATAGGGACTTTGTGCACCATTAAGCTGCTTTTGTTCATATAGAACATGACTTGCCATTAATTTGCTTCTGTTGTGCTTTTCTTTAACTGTTACTGTATAGCTGCATTTCAACTTAAAACCCTCATGTGCCATTCATTATTTCACTTTTTCTACTCCCTCTTGTGGGAATAGTCACACTTTGTTTACTGACAAACTTTTCTCCTTTATCCCATCAAAATGGCTTTTTGCAAATGAAGCAAGCTATTAAATGACTCCGTAGTCTTTAGAATATAGTTTTTAGCTGTCAGTTTGCCATTTGCTTAATTTCCTTCCATT
The DNA here is from genome assembly GCF_019279795.1 of Protopterus annectens. NCBI lineage: Eukaryota > Metazoa > Chordata > Ceratodontiformes > Protopteridae > Protopterus > Protopterus annectens. The sequence goes on along the minus strand of NC_056738.1, from coordinate 534,079,621 downwards.
ATCCCAACCTGATGGCATATTTTACAGGACAACTCCATCACAGTGTCATTTAACCACTAGAATAATCTAGTAGGCCTGCCGTGAGTGTGATCTAGGGTGTCAGTTTTTACAGGACAACTCCATCACAGTGTCCTTTAACCACTAGAATAATCTAGTAGGCCTTCCATGACTGTGATCTAGGGTGGCAGTTTTTACAGGACAACTCCATCACGGTGTCCTTTAATCACTAGAATAATCTAGTAGGCCTGCCATGACTGTGATCTAGGGTGGCAGTTTTTGGTGTCCTTTAACCACTAGAATAATCTAGTAGGCCTGCCATGACTGTGATCTAGGGTGGCAGTTTTTGGTGTCCTTTAACCACTAGAATAATCTAGTAGGCCTGCCATGACTGTGATCTAGGGTGGCAGTTTTTGGTGTCCTTTAACCACTAGAATATTCTAGTAGGCCTGCCGTTAGTGTGATCTAGGGTGGCAGTATTTACAGGACAACTCCATCACAGTGTCCTTTAACCACTAGAATAATCTAGTAGGCCTGCCGTGAGTGTGATCTAGGGTGGCAGTTTTTACAGGACAACTCCATCACGGTGTCCTTTAACCACTAGAATAATCTAGTAGGCCTGCCGTGACTGTGATCTTGGGTGGCAGTTTTTACAGGGCAACTCCATCACGGTGTCCTTTAACCACTAGAATAATCTATTAAGCCTGCTGTGGGTGTGATCTAGGGTGGCAATGGAAAAATAATCTCTTTGAAGTACTGAATTGCATCTTAAATTTATAATGTCTGCTGGGGTTCTCTAACTAGCCTTGGACATTGAGCAGCCTACATAAAGCCCTTTAAGTGATGCTAAGAAGATGCAGTAATAGCAGAAAATTTTAAGCAAAAGGAGCTACTGTTAACTTACAGGCCACTTGAAGATCAGAAGTTGCCAGGGCTCATTGAAGGATATGGGTAGATTATGCCTGTCCATTACTTGTGGAATCTATATTATCATTCTGATTCTAGTATGTGGATTTGAGGCTTCTTTGGATGAATGTCCAAAATCCAAATCATGTATGCATGCATCAGTTTATATCTTGACATACTTTTTCAGTTTATGTATAGTTGTATTCCTCTTAAATTGCAGAAATTGGTATATACATTAAGTATTCAATTTTGTTGTCGCAATATTCCTGTATGCTACTTGTGGTTCGTGAAGGAAAATGTCTCGCAACTGCCAAAGTGTTTTTCATTACCTTAATAGGCTATGCACTAGAATTTGTTGTAGTTTAATTTTTAAGCTATGGGGACTGCCATACTGATTGTGATGTTTTTTTTTTTTTTTTTTTAGTCTATTGGGCCTTGGTTGTAAGCCCAAACATAGATGAGGGTTTTCCTCAATTTAGCTAAGTGATATAGATCTATGTACCTGATTTAGAGCATCAACACTGTACCAACAGTCTTAAAGGAGCTAACTTTGTGCGTACTCTAACCTAAAAGCCTCTTATGCTCCATCACTTTAGGAGGTGAAAACATGGTTTTGTATAGAGCTACACTTTTGAACCTCACTTTTGCTAGGTACAAGAGTTGTCAACTCTGCACATTTACTGATGACCAGACGGTTCCTTCATAACAAGGCAAACCAAAAATTAAAAAGGTCACACAAACCAATTAGTAAAAACTACAAGAAAAACCTAGCCAAGCTGGAGTTCACTGCATGATACCTTAAACCTCCTGTAACAGATGCCTGTGGGATATATGAAAATGACTCCTTGAGGACATAAGGCCAAAACGTGCATGACCACAGCTAGTAGTTTTTGACTTTATTGGCCTGAATCTGTCCATAAAGACTTAAAGTAAAAATTCATTGACATTTAAAAGCCAAATAGCTGAAACACTGTCCTTAAGGGGTCATTTTACATGTATCCTATGGGCTTCTGTTACAGGAGGTTTAAAGTATCTGTGAACACAATAGCTTGCCTAGGCTTTTCTTTTCATATTAAGGTAAGTGACAAACTCTCAATAGCTCTTGAAAGTGCTAGTTTTGTAGTTAATATCTCTAACAGCAACAATAAGTAATCATGCGTTTGCTGTTTACGTGCTTTTAGCCTGCTTGCATAGTGGTTCAGTACAGCTCCATTCCTCTGCATGTAAAGCACATGAACAGCTGAAATGAAACTTATCCAAAGAATGACTTGTAAAAACTTAAACTGAGCAGGACTGTCTTTGATATAAAACCAGACAATGCCAAATGTAAAATCTACAGAATATCTCCTTATGTTATACAGATGGAAATGTCATAGAAACTGGAGGTTGTTTGGGCGGGGTACATAAGCAGTGGTATGGAAACAGAAGTACAGAGGGGTTTCTGGGAAGCAATGCAAGTGATGCATGGAGAACTAAACTGGTTCAGTTCCTGTATTGAAGAACTGAATATTTTTCATTAGCACAAACTATTGTTCCCTACAAAAGCTTTTAATATAACATCTCCACATCCACTTTAAACCCACAATTTAATGTGGTGCAAAATTCATTTGGCTTCCAAAGACCGACGTCATTTTGCTCAAACAAAGCCATCTATACTTGCACAAAGTGTCTTCGAAGACTTTACTCTTTGCCTTAGTGCTACCAGTGCATCAGTTTCTAGTACAACACAGCTGAAAGTACAACATACTTGAAGGAATGGTGAAAGAGGTAACACCATCCAAACTGCATAATTAAAGCACCTATCCTGAAATTCTGCTATGCAATTAAATGCATCCTTTTGGGGGTAGGAGAAGTAGCTACTCTATAAAGTGTAGAGAAGTATGAAATGGGGTTGGATTGCTACAAGATCCCAAAATCTAGGATTGCATCTCCTCTATGGTCAACTGTGGACTAAAGGGAATGTTGGAAAGGTACTAATATAGTAGTCTAGGTTCCATCTGTTATGGGTAGTGGTTAGCTATACTTGAGATGCCTAACTATTTAGGACTACTATCAATGCATTAGGGGAACTGATATAGAATGCTATTTGACTAGAATTCTGGTATGACAATTTTGTAGGCTGGGATGGATTAATGTGGTGAAGACTAGAGTTACATCTTCGGGATCCCATTAGCTGAACAAGTCCCGTTCAAGTCATTAATGACCAATCAGGATTTATCCCTTAACTGCCCCAATAAACATTACAGTGTCAACTGTATGTTCAGGGATGTTTCAAGAGATAAAGCACCACACTGTAGAACAAACCAGACCTCACACCACAAGTTCCAGGCCAGATTAATTCACTCAGTTTAGTACACAGACTGATTTATTATAACTTATGTGGTAAAAGTTAACAGCAGCACTTCAAACTCTAATACCATTAAGAATAAGAGCAAGTAACACTTTGGTGCCTCAGCTTTCAAAAAAAGCCTTTTCAGAGTACTTATGTTTTAAGAGATGCATATGTAAGCATTTAGGCTTCCAATATATATCCTGGACAGTCCTGCATGGGTATAGGTAACTATGCACCTAGGTGTCCCATTCTCAAAAAATGAATGGGAATTCCAACTTGGAAACTGGAACCATGAGCCATCTGTACATTAGCATAGTCTCCTTGTCACCCCAGCCACATAATAATGCAATTGATGGAGACTGCATGTGGAGTATTAGTGATGCCTGGATTTCAGTTCTCTCACTTGTCTGTAACCAGAGGGGGGAAGGTACAGGCTGCAGTTTGATACTACAGACCAAGTAGCAACACCATATGGTACAGTGTTCGTGAAAATAGTAATCAAGGATACTATTCTACCAAGGCATTATGATTTGGGTAAATCCCCAAACTATTTTGCATATAACGAGCCCTATTGGAAAAAGCTTCATATACAAATTAGGCCCTGCAAGCAAGTACATGTAAGTCAGAAATTATTGATCTAAGTATCGTTTGTAGTAAGAAGTCTATAAAGGAAAATTATAATATGTGCACTAGGAACAGGTATAGCAAATGAAACAAAGATTTAAGACTCTCAATATTGAAAATTCAAGCCTAGCTTGTACGGTCTAGTGGGAAGATGCCTTGACTATGACCCAATGAACTAATTGGGTTCATTGACAAGGGTATGCAGTGTGCAGCTGTATGGATGGGGTCATTCACAAGCCATCACAGCCCCCTAAGGTTGTATGCCGTAAAGTTCTAGCACACCATGAAGCATGGGCAGGCAGTCGAGATCTAACTGGGGTGGTTATAAAGCTCTACTAGTAGTCCATGGGTGATGGTATAACATGGGAATCCAGTATTAACCAGTCCTTGTATCTTATAACAAGGAACCAGTTAGAAAAATGGTTAGGAGCTTAAGTACAAGATCACATAGGCCTGGGCTTTTGCCACCACACAGGCTATGGGCAGTTAATCATAACCCTTGGAATATGTCGGACTGCAGGTGATGGAGATGGGGCATTTAAGACTGGTACAGCTCAGTTCCATGATCATTTTCATGCACATGTTTCTTGTACCCAACAGGCAATTTACCCCTACTATTATATGCCTGTGTGATAAATGCAGATTTTGGAGTTAACTGCTAACAGTATTAACTGTTTCCATCCCCTCTGCAGTCTCTCTAGAGAAATAGATGGACCACAGTCAAGGTTCATGGGCAGTCTGCTAGAATATAGCTGTTGTGGTTAGCTGAGTGAAATGCCCCATTCATATAATTGTCCTGTAAAATGTTTGTGTTGTGCAATGGAGGTGGGGTGAAGGGTTTTGTGTGTATGAAGGTTTTTTCTGAGGAGTGAGAATGGCTTGGTTCACAACTATATGGTTTGTACAATGCTTAAACTGTTGCTTTCATTTTAATTTGATTATGATTTATTTGAAGCTTTGAGTGTTTCTTGAGGTAATAAAAATCTAAACTGATGAATTATTGGCAGGTGGACAAGCTGCCTAAATGCTATCCTGTACATATTCTGACACTGTAAATGGAGATTCTGCAAACAGAATCCTCTGAAGCAAATTGTTATATAACTGTTATATGGGAACAGTTTCTATGTTGTAGACAGAGCACACCTGATGTACCCCATTATCAAAGTAAATTTGAATGTCTAAGCATATCTTGGTATCCATTTTGTGCTGTTCTCCAACTTTAACTGTTTTGAGCATAACCATTTAAATAGGGGTACAGCAGACATGCCTGTACCTCTCAACTGTATAGATTTTGGATGGATGCCTTTAATTATTTTCAGACTCTTGTTCTGTATCTCCTAATAATGGAAACTATTGGAGTGATGCTTTAATAGTATCAGCACTTAAAGATGCCCCAAATTAGGGACCCTTATCGACAAAGCCAAAAGTAATTAAAAATTGAAGTATGGGGATGCTCCTGGCATAAAAGGGTTAACTTTGGCAAGAATTAAGCATTTAGTATTTTCATTGGTCTACATTTAGTTATGATGCAGTTTCTTTGTGCATAGATTTCTCTGTTTAATGCATTTAGTTAAAAATTTGCATGAATAACAGCTTTTACAGGTGACCAGATTTACAGGCCAAGTTTGAAATTAATGCAAGCTAGATACTGTACTTTGTGGATAAAGGTAACAACTGTTTTCACAGCTGTATAATTAAGATTAAATATAGGTAGTGGTGATAGTTTGTGAATAACTACATGCCTATTTAACAATGCATATTTGACAAACTTCAGTCAATATATCCCAATCCCATGATTTACCGTCTTGCCTTGTCCACCTTGCTGCTCAATTGACCCATTTATTCCTCCAGTTTTAAGAGTTTGTATTTTTGGTTCTAGCCCAAACGCTTTTTAAAATCTAGCTCCTTCCACTTACTCTTTTATCCTAGTGGCATATAAGCCATCCCATCTTTGGACTCATTCAGAAGAACCTTTTGCACATCTGCAAAAGAGCATCAGAACTACTAGATTCAAAGACCTAAATTTTGCTTGTGACAAACTGAACATGTTGAAGTAACAGGTGCATCTCAGAATTTCCATTCTCTTAAATAGATTCCCCATCCATTTTAAGCAAAGTCTCTCCCTAACTCTAAGCATGGCTTGTACCAGTGAATTAGAAATCGGAGGTTCACCCCTGGTCTTGTGCCTATGTCTATGATGGAGAGAGGCATCTAGTAAATCATCATAACCAGAAAATCACCCCTTACATAAATGTGTAAATCTTGTATGTAACATTTGGGTTGCATGGGGAGGCTTATAAAGGCCCGAGTGTTCATTGGCATAGTATACACCCTTAAACAAGCTCTGCAGTTAGTACTCAAGGATGTAACTACACTATCACCCAGGCCAACCTCATAATTGTGCACTGCTGCAGTATAGGCTCATTGTGGGTGAGACCCCTGCACTGTTGCAGGTGTTTCTAATGCAATAAGGTGAACTGGCATTGGCCACTAAATTCCCATGCTCCACTGTCCACTCACGCAAACTGCTATTCTGCTACATACACGTGTGTTGTGTTAAGCCTTCTACTTGTCAAAAGGCCAGGTAACTTTCTTAAAATTCTGACTGTTGTAATTGTCTTGGAACAGTGGCATCCTTTCTGATCAAGTTTAGGGAAGTAGGGTTATGGTGGCACGCTCTCAAGTGACTTGTTAGATTTGTATGTGGATTAAAGCATTTTTTTGCACCATCTTAATTGAAACTAGCAGCAGTACACTGGAGTTAAAGTAAAATACATATTTTGCTTAAAGATGAAATACTGGAATACTGAATCATATATTTTTCAATGCTACTTTTACAGACTGCTTCAAGCAATTTAAAGTTTCCTGGGGTTGAAGACTTCAGAAAGGTAGGAAGAAAGTTTGAACATATTTGTGGAATAATTATGCATCTATGCTAGGTTGCCTATGCTGTGAACAAAGACTGAAAGTACAATGCTTCCTCTGAAAAGCATGCAGTTTCCTTTAGTTGTCTATTACATTTTGATTGCTAAAGACTAGAAGTTGGTGAGATAGTGACATCCTACATTTCACAGATTCTCATCGTGCACTGCAGATGTTTGCAAAGGTGCTTATGTAGCAATTTTGATCTGACCAATGTGAATTTGATTTAAATGCTGACTCAATGAACGTGACCGGTACTTTCTAATTATCTATATTCGATATTGGGCACAAGGATATGACTGAGATAGTGGGTCATTATTTTTGGGGTCTGTTTCTTGTTGAATCTAAGAAATACATGATTTAGTTGGGCTTAGTATTTTGCCTAGCCAGCACAACTACAGTATACCCACCAAATACAATGATGACTCAAATGTAGTTTTGAGAGTATGGCTTTAGATACTGCTTGTGGGACTCTATGATGGATTAGTGTTTCTGTATTCATCACTTAAGATTTGCCGGGCTATGCAGTGACACCGAAGCACAATTCTATATGTTTGTGGCAAAAATTTACCATTAGCTGGTTTAAATTAATGCACAAGATACTTTTGGCTACAAGTGTAGTTTCTAGAGTTTTAGCAGCTTTATCAATTACCTGTACACGAATGTGAACTGCAGTGTGGGCTTTGAGAGATGACTGAATGTAAATGTTAACTCATTTCTGTGATGCCAGGGCTGATCATTAAAAGTAAGACTTTATTCTAGTTCAAAGTTTAGATAAAGAAGTAAAGCAACTAATTGTTCAAAACAAGTGTAGAATTAGCATATCTTTATGCAATGAGACTTAAGATGCTGTGAATTTCCAAATCTTCTAGGATGCAAAATAATCCTGAGGTTGAAGACCTACCAAAAGGTAAGAATGTAACATAAATCTAGAAAAGCAATGCCGTATGGTGGTAATTGTCATGAAATAGGTCAGAACAGCTGAATTACTGCATGTATAAGTTGTCAGTGTGGAAACCAAGTTGCATTTCAGTGATTTAAAATCTAATCCTAAAGACTTTCTGTGCTGATAATTTCTACTTTTCACTGCATCATAAGTTATGTGCTGGTCTCTGCAATTTTCAGGAGCCAAGTATTAAATAGTCTGTAATTCAGACTCCTTGATTTGCTGATTATTGTGTGGTTCCTTTATTGTTGGCATCCTGTATTTGAACAATTTGTGTAATAAAGTGTTGCAGTGCTAGATCCATCTAAATATCATGGCAGCGGATGTAGAGGCTAGTGTTTGGATGCAAATAGCTCAAAAATCAACACCCTAACAGGTTTATTGAAGTAAAGTCCTGGTGACTAGGTTATATTGTTTGTGCAGGGATATGCTGCACTGATTTGTATCCAGATTGAACAGACCTAATCAAACTTTATTGCTTTAATGACCTGTTTAAATCAGAACTGCATATACAGTATGAACATAAAGTTGCTTAATTTAAAGATTTATTGATGCATTGCTTGCTATGGTTGTACATCCCTTCCAGCCATCCCAATATCCATTCCAATATTGAGTGGATTAGTCTGTTCTGCATAAGTTTAGTCTCTTACTGGGTGAATAAACTGGTCTAAGACTGTACAGTAATAAATAAAATCTCAAATATTTATAATGACAAGCTTGGGATGCAACAACTAAAAGTGGTATAATAAAGCATATATATAAATGTCTGTATACAATGTAGGTTTTCAGGGGAATAAAATATATTCTGTCAATAATACATTTACAGAAGTGTGCTTGCCATTTCATAATATGAAAAAAGTGAAACGAGTTGAAATTATCAAGCATCTTGAAAGTGGGTGCAAGCAAATTCCTTTCGGGGATCCTATTAAATTATTGGTGTGTTGACGTACCTCTTCAGATAAGTCGTTCTGAGGTGGCAGTGTGATATTTGTAGTATTTTTTGGGTCAGAGATGTATAGTGATGGACATGATTTTACTTTGAGACTGAATATTGAGGCAGCTCAAAGAATACATTTTCTGGGTAATTTCATATGAAAAGACCGGTACTTCATTGTGAGGGAATGGCAACAGGACCCCAGAAATGAAGATTTCAAGATATAAGAATGATGCAACAGGCAAGGAATATCTCTGTGAAAGGGATTAGTTGCCTTGTGCATATGGGTGAATAAACTGGTCTAGTGGTACTTGATATTATACTTATCAATAAATGTTTCTATTGTTCCTAATGTATTTGTACTCTGCTTTATGGAGCTTTTCCCCCCGGGCCACCGCTGAATATATCCAGTCAGACTTCCCTGGTAAGCAAATGTAAAATAAAATAAATAAATAAATTGTGTTAGAACATATATGGGACTTTTGCCAAGGGTACCACTGCATATGCACTCGTCCAGAAGTGACAGTGACAATTGCATGTTCAGACATGGGCTGCCATAGCAACCAGATTCACGTTTATCAGATTCACTATAGAGGTAGTAGTTACTACTTTTGGCATCTCGTTGCTTTTCATTGTATACACTGCAGGTTCCACATGTCCAGGTAATTAACTTGGTCAGTTGGATAGAAAACTTCTCTCTAGTGCTTTGGCCGGGAAGTGATGTGGAACAGACTGGGATGATAGGCTCTGCATTTGAAGTATCACTTCATTGCGGAAAGCTTTGATGGTCTACTTGTGCATGTTGGGTTTCTGCAGGGCTGTATACTTAAAGCGGCCTTTGAGAAAATGCAATGAATAGGCGCTTTCTTGTGACTAGGCCGAAGTCTGTATTTTAGAGTATATCTGCAGTTGCCATGGCAGTGTATAGGCTGGAAGCCTGGGTGATAACAAGGACATATCACCCAAGAATGTGTCATTGTGAAATACTTGCCATTTGAGGTACCTGACAGATCTATTTCTGATAGATATAGTACTACCATAGTGTTTCCCGTGATTTTTTTTAAATTTTATAATTTCATAAGCATGATTTGCTCCCCAGGAGTTGCCTTGGTCTCTAAATTGACCAGACCACCCTTCACAATGCCTGTCGCTCAACCACACTTGCATACAAGTACCAGAATGTTTCTGTTACTACCACAGATGGATCGGCCAGTCCAGTTTTTCCAGAGGTGAGATTTCATTTACAGAAATCATAGCATTTGAATAACCCTATTTTTCTACATGCATTTGAATCATATTGACTGTATCTAGTATAGGAATATTCTGTACAAGAACCAACTTTTGATATTTGTTTGTAAGTATTTAAAACTGGAATGTTCTCAGTGCAAGTAAATGAGTGATGGGGGGAAAACTTATTCAATGCACTGGCATAGTAGTTGTATTACTCAGTGGTTCCAACCATTATTCACTATAAGCCCATGTCCTCACAATGAGATGACTACACTACCTTAACACTAAACTATACTGCCTTTTTAGACTGGTAGTTCAAGAATGGGGATAGATTTACAGTAAGTAAAATTAAAGGCTAGTTGTAGAACTTGTGTTCAGAAAACCTTCATAAATCTCAATTGGAATGCTTCTATTTATGGAGTTTGTCAACTCGAAATATTAGTAAGGAAGGTAAAATGGAATGGGCTGTGTAGTACAGCTATTTGCCACATTTACCAGGCTACTGCACTACCTAGTGAGTATTAACTATTTTGAGAATAAAGTAGATGGTCTGTAATTTGGTGGGACTCTTACAGCATTTGTCTAAAAATAGAGATGTCTTCTATGCCACCAGAAATGAGATGGGAGAATATTCCACAAACATGTTATGTTAAGGCCTCAAGGTAATCATTAAACCATATATTGTCAGAACAGTGCAGGTAATGTGTGTGAGGACTAGGCAGATTCTTTCCTCCATGAATGAGACATTACATTCACAGGTGGTTCTGAATGCAGTGCCAAACGCAAACCACCTGCAAAGCATTTTGCAGGACATCCACCTTCAGGTCTAACAACCCTTTATTCTATCTCTGTAGAATAAAAGAAAGTTTCCACAAGTGAACTGACTTTCTCCAAAAATAATTAGATGTTTGGTCCTCTAGGTATTTGTACATCAGAACATTTATAGTTAGGTCCAAATTTGGTCCAAATTTCTCTTCAGAAGCTAGTACACCAACATCGATTCCTTCAAGAGTCTGTCCATAGACACATTTTCCTTTATACATACAGTTTCTAACCAGCTACCTTGTAACATGATTTTTTTTTCTGTAACCTGGGATATGATGAAATGTAAAACTCTGACCATAAGCAAATCCACTATTATGTTTTTCAGGGCAGCCAAAGGGTTGACAGGAATCCATGCTTCGAGCATCAGAGTCATCAGGTATAACATTCCCCTGTATCATGCAGCATGATCTTGGTTCAGGTGACTGAGTTTGTTCTTTTAGTCTTTAAAAACTAGTAACATCTTGTAATATTTTAAAGTAGCTTACAAAGATTTCTGACTTGTTTACCCATGAAACAATTCCCATTGTTAATGTCCTCATCCTCAAAAGTGAATGCTTTAACCATTATTTCCACCTCCCCAAATCTAAGCAAGGGGGTGGGAAGTATTTTTGGCAATTCTGAATGTGCATATTAATGCAGTTTAATAAAAATCTGTAATTATTTAGTCCTGACTGCAGAGGCCTACTATGCATAATGACTGTTGAAGGTAGTACATTGCAAAACACTCACCCTGGTGAGTCATTGTGGAAGTAATGGATTTAGTCTGTTTTGCTTAGTGTCATGCTAAGTAATGCTGTATGACTCCATTATGTAACATCCCCATTGTATCTTCTTCACCACTGAACTCTTAATGTGAATTGTAATCCATGAGCTTCTTCAGTTTAGCACAGTTATCCACTTCACCCCCCATCTCCACAAGCTCACAAGCCTATAGCACAGCTAAAATATTTTCCCCATCAGTCTTGCCTCTTTGCCAATCACATCTTAACCTAGCTTTTCACAAATGACTAGCTTTGCTTCATAAATTCATATGCAGTTACTGGACTGTCATTCTGCAGACTATAAGCATAACCAATAAGCAGAAGTCAGAGTTAAGCCTGCTACATTGCATCTGTGAGGTTACTACCCTGACCATTAGGCCAACCATTGTCCCAAAATCACCTACATTATTGTAGTTTATATTATATTTTTGCCTTCCTCATTTTTATAGATATTGTAAATTAAGCCGTATAAAATGTAAATGACCCTTTTATAACTCCTTTACCAAATCCTGTCAGATAATGCCTCTTTCCATGATACGTAAACTGATGGTTAGCTCTAGATACATGTATTCAATAATCCAACAGTTTAATTTCTGTAATTCACTGTATTTGTTGCCTACACCCCACTGCCCCATCTATACCCATTAACTCTCCCATAGACTAAGTTGAAAAGCGTTCCCTTAACATGTCAATGCACCTCATATGAATTTGTCTATATTCTCCTACTTTTTAAATTTTTCCTTTCTTGTAGTCTTCAGTACATCTTCAAGATTATCTCTACTAAACATACTGTATGAACAACAATTATATGTTACTACCTGCTATACTTTTAATTGTATGTCTAAACCACTATGCTTATGTAAATATCTTATGCAATCATATGTTATTGTCTGCTACATTTTTATAACTGAATTTGTAAATATCTTTTGTACAGTATGTTAGCAATTGTTATGGAGTTTTTCTCCCCGGGCCTCTGCTGAAAACGGACAGCTCTGTCCAGTCGGACCTTCCCAGTAAGCAAATGTAAAATAAATAAAAATAAATTTTGCTTCTCTTGCCCAGTAAGACATTGGAATATGTTCTCTACATCCAAGCCTTATACATGTTTTAGCTGCAGTTATCTGAAAATGCTGATTCCTTTTCTCGACTAGATTAAATGGAGCAGACATTTGTATCTCTGATCATATTTCACTTTTTACAAAGCTGTAGAGTAATGTTAGCAGTTTGGAGTTCTACAACGGTCTTTAGTAATGAATATATTTATCACTTCTGTACTTGGTTTTCCTTTGGAGGCCACTCTGTAAACCATTACAGGGTATAGTTAAAGAGCTGGTAAACAAGCATTAAACGTCTGTGTTCCCTAATTTTGAGTATAGTATCCTTTTAATTCTGTCAACATTTCCTTGAATTTGTATTGGTTGGCAGATACATAAGAACATCTAACTGGGATTTCTTATACGTAGCTAACAAAGTTAAAATTGTTGCATTTAAAGCTACAATAGGAATTGTCCTTGGTATTGCTGTTGTGTCACAGTGTCCTTGGTATTGTGAAGTTCTTTAATATGTTTAGCTCCATATTTGCCATTAAGAATTTGCATTAATATGCTTGGGATGGTTAGTTTCTTCATCTGGTTATTTATATCACAGTTGTGTCTCTTTATGATTTTACCAGGATTATTTTCATTTTTGAAAATATGTTCTGTCCTGTTTTCTCTGCCTGTATATGGGCTACAAAAATTGTACTGAGATTTTCCTGTGTTTTTGACAAAGCATTTAAGGTTTCCTTTAAACTGCAGACTGAAGAGCAATGAATCTCTAATTCTTAGAAAGCGTATAATGGGACTAGTTCAACTAAAAAAACTGAGAGCCCTGTTTTGTGAGTTTTTGGCACCTCAACACTAACCTTTTTAGTGTGTAGGGTCAAACTACCCTCTTCAGTACAAATTAGATGCTTCGTGATAATAGCTAAGCAGGAGTTGACAGATGACCTCATTTTATTTAAAATGCACCCCGTGTTAGTGACATCTCCTCAACATTCCTAGTCTGTGATTTTTAAATGGAAAGCATTTCTTTGGTCATTAATGCTAATATAAATTCATAATATAAATATTTTTCTGTTGTGCCATGTTTAAGGTTAGCACATGCCTAGGCCTAATTCAACTTAAAACCAGAATGAGGAGTGATTAAGAAGTGATGGTTCAAAGTTGTGTAAGTCACAGTAAAGTTTTTATATGCAGTGTTTTGAACAGCAAATGCACAGTCTCCTTTCAAGAGTTTAGTACTATAATGTGAAATAAAAAATCAAAGGCAGACCTATTACTAACCTGTTCTCTCTCAGATCACCTCAAGAAGTGTGAAGCAGTAGAAAATCTTGCAATGAAGGCTTTAGGACATAACGTGCAGTACTGACCAGTAAAGGTTGAGTGACTTTACAAACTGTCAACAGTGGATATGAATTTTAAAGTCTTAAGACTTGTTTTTACCCATCTTTTACTTTTGTATTTTCTTTGGTTTAAGAAATAAGCAGTGTTTGGAGCAACACCTGAAAGTTATAGCCAATAGAATTTTGCACTTGACGCATGCCTGACTTGTGGGTGGATATAGAACTGGTCCTATATGTGCATAGAAGACCGTCATCTCATGCAGACTTGAGGAGAATTCACTTCATTTTCTCAGGTTAGTCCTAGCATCTATCACCTGTTTTCACAGGGAACAAGATATTCATACAGGCTGTAGATTTTGCCAATGCCTCATGAACATTTAGGTGCGTAGAGGTGCTCTTTTTCTGCCCTGGGGCATACCAATCTTTGTAATATGTGATTGGACTACACTCTTGTGCTACTTGATATCTTACAGATACTGAGGTGATGCTCCATTATTTTGGACTATGAAGCAGCTGGCCATCAGGAACAGGTATATGAATTTAGGGTAAGCTGCTTATCCTAAAGATCCACAAACTTTATGAAGTCATCTGGAGTGAAAAGTGTTGGCTTTTCCTTGTAGTGATGGTATTGGATCCTTATCACTAAGGCTGTTGGCACCTTATCGCATAACTTGGAGGAGGGATAGGATAATAGATTTCTTTGCCACATATCTGCAAACCAAGGAGTGACTTTCCAGGTATGTAAGATCAAACTACATGCATTGTTCAAGGATCTAAAAAGACTTTCAGCATGTAGATTCTTTTAACAAAACAACCTGTACATTTCAGTAATCCTGTTGCCTCCAGTATGCACAATTTCTACTCTTGAGACTGTCATGCTGGTTTGGCTGACTTTGTTTTCCTGATACTGTTGCTGTGTGTGGGCTCAACATGCACTGGTCAGTAGCTAGAGAAAAATGGCATCTAATGGGGAGTTTTTTGTTTTTTTCTGTTATGAAGTGCTCATTTGTGAAGATATAGTGTATTACTCACTGCTGACGTTATCTGTTTTATGGCAAGCATAAGGCTAACTGCCTTCTGTATTCCATTTTAATATGCTGCAAGGATTTGTCCTTTTTGCTTAATTATATCTTTTACAGAATCCCTGGTAAGTGTGTACTTAAAACCAGCAAAGAGATCATTAATGAATATTCTCTCTGAATGGATAAGTTTTAAGTTGATATTTAAAAAGTGGGCACGGGAGGTGGAAGTGATTCTGAAAAGTTTAACACTACTAATGGATCTCGAATGATGCAGAATTTGTGTGCTCCTTAATAGTTATTGGGAATCCCTTCAGCCATGTTTTCTGGTAAACCAGGCTGTACCCACCTTAGGGAGCATCATGTTGGTACAGGGCCCGAGTTGACAGGCCCATTATAGGGTACTTGTACTGGTTATTGAAACTGGAGATTCTATTGGATCTAGGGCTAATCCAGGACTACCATTTCTGGACCTCACCAACAGTATTGGTACTACAAATAACACTATCAGGTTCTGTATGAACTAAGGAAATTGAATAGTCTGAATCAGATGAGAACTCCAAAGCAAGGATAGATTAAGCATTTGAACATCTGGCTGCAGTTAAGTATCTCATGTTTGACCTGATCAAGGGTTCTACAGAGGAATTCATAACCTGAAGAGGGAGGGATTAGCTTATGAGTTCGCCAAGCTACATGTTGTGATGAACACCTTCCAAAATCTTGAATGTCTCTAGATTGCATTTCAGCAGGAGCTCAGGGCTTTGCCATTGTTCACCTGCAAGATATTGCAATCTGCAGTTGGTATTGGTAATTGCATATTAAACATGTTTATGGAGGTATCTAGCTGACTAGAAAGGATAGCATTAATAAAAGGGCAAACGTTAAAGGAATAGCAGAAGTGTCTAGAGTGGTTGTTAAGATTTGTCCAGAAACTGTCAAAGCGAATGCCATTTGGGCATAGACCACCCCTGCTGCTAAGTGGATGATGGAAATTCCTTGGTATAGTAGAGTACTATAGAAACATTCTTAATTACAGTAAGATAACTGTTCCCCTTACATACTTTACCTCCTAGGCTGGAACCTAGGCAACCATCTGTCTATTTTTCCTGGTAGAGTTCCAAAAAGCTTAAGGAGGCTTTGAAGGTACTCCCTTTGCAAGCCAGCCCTCACTACTCTCTGGTGTCTAACAAAACAAACTTGGTTTAGTGGTGGTGGTGAAGGATATTGTGTTTAATTACTGCCACTGAGTCAGAATGTGATGAGTATCGACTGCATTTAAGTCTTGCATAACCTGCAGTAGGTAAACTAAATGTGATGCCCAATGTGCATTTTTTTGTGAAATTAAGAAGTTTTAGTTTTCTATAAAATCCAAGTGTAACATTTATAATGGTATTCTGCTGAGAAATAAACATTTGCTTTAATTGTACTTGTGGTTTCTAAATACATAAGCCAAACACTTGAATAAAGAGGAAAGAGCTATCTTAGTGCACTAATATACATAACTTCACGTTTTGCACTCATCTAAGCCTGTAATATGATTTGAAAATTCAGCCAAATAGCTTGGTGATCAGATTGCTAGGGAACATCTTGCTGTAGAATGTAGCATTAAAAATTTCAATGAGACAGTATTCATCAAAAACATGCAAATTTTTTCCTCCAACTGGCTTATTCACAGAAGTGGTGGTTTGATAATGTTTTCTTTTGGTTCAGCCATTGGGAACTGACATTCAGACTTGCATGTGCTAACCCCAACTCTACAAATTAGAGTAATGAACTCCCTGACAAACTACTTCCTGTCAGACTCCAGTTACATCACTTCCTTCCCCTACTATTACACCCTGTCTATAACTCCTACACCCTCCAGCAGAAATGAAACCCCTTATCATTACCACCTCACTGCTACTTCTTCTCTCTGCTCTAACTTCATCACACCTTCCTTATTCTCCTTTATGCTCTCCTACCTCCTATACCTTTCACACTCATTCTACACCTTCCTACTTTCATTTCTCCCAGCCCTTTTCAACCTCTTCACCTCTTCCCTACACAAACTGTCTATATTGCAAATCTACCCTCGTAACTACAAATCTAAACCCAAGTTACACAAACTCCATCAATGTACTACTGTACTCCCTCTTCACACTAATAACTTACTGATATGTGGGGATGTCCACCCCAACCTTGGCTCCTCCCCCTCCCCTCAATCAAACACCCCCCTAATCTTCTACCTCCCTTCCTTCTGAAAACACCTCTCATCATACCCAGCCTCTTACACGAAACTCATCCATATCCAAGCACCTGGCAATATATTCTCTAAATACTCAAAGCCTAACCAACAAAATCACCAATTTCCATGCCTGGATAATGCATACAAACCCTCACATCCTTTCCTTATCTGAAACCTGGCTTAAGCCACATATCACTAACAATGAAATTCTCCCACCAGGCTATAACCTCTATCGCTCCGATAAATTCTCAAAAAAAGAGGGTGTTGTAGCCAACCTCCACCCAATAGCCTCAATCTCTCACCTTTCCCCACACCCATCCCTGATGTTCACCCAGCTGAACTCATCATCTTTAATTGCCGCCTTACCCCTCACAAAAAATTAGCTGTTGCCGCCATCTATATCCCTCCTGGTAAAAATTCATCCACTTTAGAGAATGTCTTATCCTGGTTTTCCCACAATATTTCCTATGAAACCCTCATCTTAGGCGATGTTAACCTAGATGTCTAAACTTAAAACTGACTCTCCACAACTCAGCATCAACCTGCATGGCTTCCATCAACTGATATATTCACCCACCCCCTCCTCCATAAAAACTTATCTTCCGGCTCCATAATTGACTGGATACGCACCAACTCCTCTCACCACTACTACAACCCCACATCCCTACCAGACCAACTTAGCGACCACCTCCCCACCTCAGTCCTTAGATACACCATCCAACCTCCCAAATCCCACCTTTATAGAGATTGCCAAAACTCTCTAATTTTAATGTAGTCCAATTCAACTCTATTCTATCCACAATTTATTGGTTCAGCCTTAAACAAATCCTTCTCAATTATGCAGTTACTATGTTCAATAGCATCTTCCTGAACTCCCTTGGTCCCTCTAGGAAGATTAGAATAAAACCCAATTATGCTCCCTGGCTCTCAAAAGAAACTAAGTCTGTTATGTTAAAGATATAGAGCTTGGAAAGCCTGGATCAAAACAAAGGAATTACCACTGCTACATAATTATAGACACCTCAGAAATCTTAGAAAAAACAAACCAATAATGACAAAAAGTCCTTTTATAACTCTTCCCAATTCAGTAACAAATCCAGCCCTTACACGTGCTGGTATATATTAACAAAATTCTCTCTCCAGGCTGCCCCTATCCAAATACATCTCCTCTTGAAACTGCTACTCTTCTCAATAAACACTTTATTGAAACCATTCAAATATTCATACCTTCCAATTGTAACCCAACTTCTCTGCCTACCCCTCCCAATCCTTCTAACAAACAACTATTCTCTTTACATCCGGTTCCTACTTACTACATCAGATCTCTTCTTTACAAACTCAAACCCTGCTCTCTCTCTACTGACAATCTACCTCCTACCTTCCTAAAACTTGCTGCTGACTCCATTGCCTATCCAGTATCTATACTATTCAATAGATCTATTCAGGAATCCACCATCCCTACCCTATGGAAATCCTTTTTCACTATTCCCCTGCATAATGATGGAAACTCTACAGACCCTAACTACCAGCCTATAGCTATTCTATCTCCCCTCTCTAAGATTTTCAGAATGTATCCACTTACAACTACTCAACTACCTCCTCCAGTATAACCTCCTTAATCCCACTCAGCATGGTTTCCGTCCCAACCACAGCACAACTACTGCCCTCTTATCCTTTACACATACCATTGCTGAGGCCCTGAGACAGTAACAAACTCGTATCATGTCTCTTTCTTGACCTTTCCAAAGCCTTTGATACAGTCTCCCTTGACCTTTCCAAAGCCTTTGATACAGTCTCCC
This sequence comes from Protopterus annectens, assembly GCF_019279795.1. NCBI lineage: Eukaryota > Metazoa > Chordata > Ceratodontiformes > Protopteridae > Protopterus > Protopterus annectens. Next base: position 534,060,719 of record NC_056738.1, on the reverse strand, counting down.
ATCCCCTACCACTATCTAAACTTGCAGACCTCAGTCTATCTTCCTCCCTTGCCTGGTCCTCCAGTTACTTATCCTGCAGGCAGCCATGTGTTAAATGTCTCTCTTCCACTTCTCCATTCATACCTGTCCCAACCGGGGTAGCAAAAGGTTCCATCCTGGGTCTCCTCCTATTTAACGTCTTTACCAATGATCTCTATACTTGTAAAACAATCCTCCCTCATCCAATATACAGATGGCTCAACTCACATCTCCATCTCAGACAATATCTCAAATCTCCACACTCTTACTCAAAAGGCCTTCCTGTCCACTAAACAGTGGTTGTCCAGGAATCTACTCAGTCTCAACCCTAAAAAGACCAAACTCTTATTATTTTCCCCCGATCTCTCTCTCTTCCTAAATCCACCTTTATTACTTTCTCAAATAACACTATTATCCAAACTGAAACTCACACTAAACTCCTTGGGGTCATCCTAGATGATGAACTCAAATTCAACTTGCACATCCTCCAAAGCATAAAGACTCAAAAGAAACTTAGTTTACTGTATCACAACAAAAAATTTCTAACTATAAATGCCAGACTCGCACAAGCTCTTCTCCTCCCCTCCCTTCTGCATGTTGCCCCAGTACTCACCAACATCCAAACTACTACTTTAAACAAACTCCAACAAACTTACCGCAAGCTAGCTAGATTTATCACAAACTCTCCATAGAATGCACAACACTGCCTTGCCCTAAATACTCTCCACTGGTTGGAATTTCCCATCGTCCACTGCTGTCACAACTTCAAATGTTACACTTCATTCTCTACAAACCTTCATCCTGCTCTGCTCTGTCCTCCTTCATCTCTAGCTACACTCCTCCGCAGACTCTCCGTACCTCTAATCAGCAACTACTACAAATCTACCAACCCAAAAAAATAACTGACAAACTCCTATATATACACCCAGTCGCCCAAGCCTGGATCAAACTCCCAAGAGACATTTGTTCCATCATTCACCCATCCCACTTTAAAGAAAAACTTAAACTTCATCTACTCAGCTCCAAAATATGTCCTTGTCAAGCCTCTACTTAAGCTCCATACAACCCTACAATATACCTTTTCAGTCCCTCCACATACAGCTAAGTTCTCCACTATTGTGGATACTTTATTAAACTCTACAATCAATACTGTTGGGCTTGACTCTTTTTGTAAATATGTAAATATATTTTTTAGTCTGTAAAAATATTGATATATATATATATATATATATATATATATATATATATATATATATATATATATCATGTGTTTGCATTTCTGCTTTGTCTCTCCAACGTTCTTGTATAACTGATTTTGACCATATTTTTTGACTCAGATGTTTGGTTCTCTATAAACTCTGTTTTTTGGAGCTTTTCTCCTCGGGTCTCCACTGAAAATGGGCCACAAGCCCAGCTAGACCAACCCGGTTAACAAATGTCAGTCAATAAATAAATAAATAAATAAATAAATAAATAAAACCACTCAACAAAATAGCGGGTGCAGACAAATGCACCTTTCCCTTCCATAGGCCTTTACTCTAATACTAATCTACAAACTCTTGAGCAAATACACTCTGTTCCAGTTTTTGAAAGGTTCGGTATTGATACCCAATCCTACTTCTTTACATAGGATGCTAAAGAATTCAACAGTCCTTACACTTGACAATCTAGGCATTTTGCAATAGTGACAGCAAGAATATTCATAAAAAAAAGGTACATTGTAAATATATTGAACCTATTTACGTAATACATATACAATATGTGTATAGCTGTAGGCCAACAAAGGATCATCAACTAGTTTGTTGTGTTTCATATCCCATCCATTAATTTATTGCCATAATAAACCTGAGTTTGACAACTACACTGATGGAGTTTACACTTTGTCATGGGTGTACAGCCATGGAATTTGTATATCTAAGTAAGAGGGTATGTACCATTCCTGTTGGGAGAGGCAGTACGTTTAGATGCTTTCTTCTAATGACTACAAACACAATGTTCTGATGCCATTTGCTATTGGACTTGGCATTTTTGTAAAATGATCTATCCATGAATAGAAAATGCTTTGTGCAACTCTGAAGCTTTAATGGTTGTAGTTGTTTAAGTGCACACTCTGTATACACAATATAATATTATATGAAGCTGTGCATCTTGTCTTGGTGGCTTTGAAGACTTTACAGCACAAGTATAACCCACTGATTAAAGGAGCTGCTACGAACAAGCCCAACATACAGTGCTGCATCACAGATGCTTAAATTCCAGATGCTGAAACAAAGGACTAAATGCAAAGGCACATGTTAATTTTGTAGAACCTGAAAACTGTAATGCATGCCATTAATTTGCAGATGGCTATAATGATCAGAATTTTGTTTTTGATATAAACTAGTACATAAATATTTTGTGCTCAAGGATTAGTTTTGCTGAATTGTTTGTATACTTCACTTGAACAAATGAGGGAAGCAGAATAGAAGTGAGGAACTAATAAAACTGCATCTGGCATAATGCATCTTTTAACACAAATTGAAATATAGAGAACTACTCTGTTTTTGATGGATAACAGGAAGGAGTTCTGTTGTAAGTATTTTAAAATACTTGCAAAAGTAAAATATTTTGGAACAAATGCATGGTTTTATTTCTCCAACTTTTATAAAAGTTTCTCCCCGCACTGCAGGTACCCAGGAATAAAAAAGGCCCCGGCTTGCAAACTTTTGTAATAGCAGCTCTCAGTAACCCAGTTTAGCGAGGATCATTCATTAGTGAAAGTTTCTGCACCTTAGAGTGTAGGGGAGGGTCTATAAAAACTTGCAGGACTAAGAACTTGAGATGCTCAGATAGGTTCATTCAGGAGAAAAATGCAAGCAGTCTTAAATCTGACTCTTGCCATTCTATGCCAGTGAGATGGAAAAACATCCCTTTCATCAAGCAAGATTCATTCTCTTTCCATAACATAGGATATTTAAGTGTTCACACACCTTTTGTAAACAAGACTGAAATATATATGTGTAGATATACATTTATACACATGAACTGAAAGGTTGCTGTTGCTGCACAAACAGGAAAATCCTGTATGCATTGAGTAACATGCACGTTTTTACCTGCTGTTAATGATGACATAGTTTTTACCTGCTGTTAATGATGACATAGTACATCAGATCAGCATCAAAATTAAAAACTTATAGTACGAATTTATCATAATACACAGAGATAGGAAAAGCAAATGAGGTACCTGTACTCTTTCATGTCACAAAGAATAACGTTGTCTCAAACAATAGATATGAAAAGAAAAAAGGAATCCAAAGGAAAATTGTATGTGACATATTCTAGTATATTGCTTAGCATAAAGTAGACCAAGAATTGTCTGCTTCTCTGGAAGCAAAGATATTACAATCATGGCATTGCTGACATGATTTCCACTTGGCTAAGCAATTGTGACTAATTGCAAGGAGAGATTGCTGAAGGTGATCTACAGCTGGAGAATTAAAGCATACAGAGCTTATCTTTTTGAGCAGTATAAAACTTGAGTGAAATATCCTGTCTGAAATGGACTTTAACAATACCATCCATAGATTTGCCTCACTATTGCACTCTTAAGATTTTTGGGTGCACCATTCAGTTTTATGTCCCCAATGCACAAAAATTACTAAAGTAGCTGGCTTGTGCAGCCATAATTTATAGCATTCAAATTATATGTGTGTGTGTGTGTGTGTGTGTGTGTGTGTGTGTGTATATATATATATATATATATATATATATATATATATATACACACACATATATAAATGCATATATATGTGTATATGCATATGTGTGTGTGTACACACACACATATATATATATATATATATATATATATATATATATATATATATATATATATATATATATATATATATATATAAATGCATATATATGTGTATATGCATATATGTGTGTGTGTGTGTGTGTGTGTGTATGCATATATATATAATGCAAGTTGAATGGCAGGTGGTATTGTAGAACAAACATTTGCATTTTGCAGAAAGGAAATGGCCTCACAAATGGATAAAGAGGTAAAGTTTCAGTCTTTAAGGAGGAAAACAAGGGAGTGGGAAGACTGAGCAAAAAGGGACATCAATGGACTGTTGGACTGTTTCTGGAGTCTTCTGTAATCTGGCTAGTGTGCTGAGATTTCCCCAATGGAAAACCTCACTAGGCAGTGCAGACATGTTTATGGCCTAAAACACCAAGTGTGGAACGTTTTTATTTATTTATTTATTTTTAACATGCATGCAAGAGCCGGAAAAATTCAGAACAAAATTCCTATCAACATAACAGTAGTGGCAGTGAAAGTTATGAAGAGAATTAGGGAAGGGCTGGTTTCTCTGGAGAATCCGTTTACAAGATGAAACAATGGCTAATGAGGCAATGTTATGGATTTACAGCATGGCCTGAAATGAGTTTACAAATAAATTACCTGACTTTCAGGGTTTCTGATTGTCTTCCACAGAAGAGTCTTGAGAAATCCAGATGAGGTGCATGCAGAACCATAACCAAGGTACTCAACTAACCCAGCTGAATATTAGACTCAAGGTTTGTGATGAGTGACAGTGTTCAGGATAATGTGAATAATGTGACCAATGCAGAACCAAAGCAGATGATCTAAAACTCTTCAGTGCCCTTTGTCTGAGGGATTAAACACCTGGAGCGATACTGGACAGTATGGGGCATGGAAGATCATCACAAAGCTGTGCTCTTCATTTACAGCAAGGAATCAAATATGAAGAGGATACAGGCAGCACATTATGGACTAATTTCAGGATCTGAGTGTTTAACAGGGATGAATGTGAACCCATGAAATTGATCACTCAAAGGGTGGGTGGGAGAGAGTCTATTTTCATAGAAGAGGAAAAAGAACAAAAGAAGGAGATGAGGGCATAAGGAGGGATGGAAAGGCATGAAACTCATTAAAATGCTGGTAAAGGGTGGGCTACCATCAATCAAATGCACCATATTGAAAGTAGTAGTTTTGGACCAGGTCTGCGCAAGATATTTTACATGGCAATGTGCTTCAATTTTGCAAACTGCATACATTTATGAAAAGTGTCACAGGCTGAATTTCTTGACTAAGTATCTGAAAGCTGACAGATAACGTCTGGCAAACCAAACCAGGATTTAGAAAGATCGCATTGTGCATATTGAGTGGTAGCTGTTTTAAACAAACTATCCCAGGATATGCTGATCTTCATGTTTGGATCAGATACCACATTTCCTTTAGAAAATAGCAAAGTCTGAAGCATGTAAAAAAAAAAAATATATATATATATATATATATATATATATATATATATATATATATATATATAAAACGAGAAATTCAAAACCGCGAACGTAAACAAAACACTACACCACACATACAAACACAAATATACCTACCTTCTGACACTACAAAAAAACAAAACAATGAATACAACAAAACAAACACACACGCCTACCCTTCCTATAAGCAGGGGGCAATCACCCCTGCAACCCCCACACCAACACTACTTATATATATATATATATACATATATATATATATATATATATATATATATATATATATATATATATATACTAAACTCAGAGGCCACACTAAACACAAAGAAACACCACACCACCACACACCCACCCACACCCACAAACAAAACATACACATACACAACCACCACACCACACTCACACCCTTACCTACCTACCCTAACCTACACAACACTCCCCAATACACTCACATACACACAAACCCTCCCCAAAACCCTTAAATATAACACTTACCTAATGCACCATCAGTACCGCGGGTTTGGCATTTTAGGTTCAACATTCTGCAGTTTTGTGCAACTGCAGATTCAACAATTTGGTCTCAAAATACTGAAATTCTACATTTCAGTATTTCGAGATTCCAGAGGGAACCCATATATATATATATATATATATATATATATATATATATATGGGATCCGTACAGATGCTCGACTGCATCTTTTAACAAATCCCAATTTGGTGAGCATACTTGCGCAAAAGTGCTGTTCACCGAAGCAGCACTTTCATGTTAAGTATATTTGTTGTTTCGGTCGTACTATGATGCGGTAAGGGAAAAGTCCCTTTTCCCCACTGTAGTATGACCTCGGAGTGAGAATATTAAAGTAAGGGGGGGTGTGGGGGGTCATGGGGACTTGCCCCCCTGCATTCAAGTAGATTCTGTGTGTTTTTTTTTTAACATACTTTAACGAAAGTGCTTTCATTAAAGTGTGTTCAGTGGTAATGGATTTGGGCTTTTTAACTTTCGTTCAAAAGTCCTAGATCCATATATATGTATATATATATATATATATATATATATATATATATATATATATATATCTTCATCTAGTGCTTTATTCATCAGCAGCATTAAACAAAGTCAGATGCTACCTCAGAAGATTAAAACTGAGGAGTTTCCTATTGTCAATAATTAATTTCTCACTGCCTGTAGTGAAGTCTAATACCAAGTCAGTGCTTTAACAAGACACTGCTGCCTCACTGAGCTTGAAGAGGGACATTATGTGGCTCCGTGCTCTAACCTTCTTAAATGGAAATGAATAACTAGGTTGCTTATCCCACTGGATATGTAAAACAAACTGGAAAGCTATCCAGAGTCATAATGACTAGTCCCTCAGACACTACGAATTAATGTTTCTATTTTAAATGATGGAACAACCACTAGATCAAACTGCATATTAGAGACAAAATTATCGAACAATTGAAACACTGAACATTAACTTCATCTAATCAGTGCATGAAATAGCCATAGTTGTCAAACACCTCAGACAGCATTGTAACCAGTGAACAAAAAAACTAAACCTGGTAAAAATTCTCAACACAGAAATGCATGTAAAATAAATGCTACGCTGACCTGAATATTGTATTCACCTCGATTGTGACACTAAATGTACCATAACTGTAAAATACACCACAAACAACCCGCATGACACCAACTTGCCGATATGTTACAAATCCTTTAAAACACCAAGATATTAAAAAAAAACATTGTACACAATTCAGAAGGTACAACAGAACCTTGCACCTTCAAAGCATGAGCAATAGCTATAAGAAAGGACTGCACCAAAGGGTAACATAGCAAGGGCATAAATTAACCATATGTAATATGATTACAAATGAAAGTTATACACAATGCCTGTTTATTCATTGGTTTTAAAGTAGTTTTTTTTAAACTGTTTAAAATGGCATAAAATGTACTTTTTAAAACGTTGGCCAACTATGGCACTGTGATGAGTTCAGATTTGACAGTTAATGTTTGATGTTTCAATTGTTTGACAATTTTGTCTCCATGATATATGGTTAGATCACTTAAAATGGATAGAGTTAATATATGGTCTATGTAAGTAAATAACTTAAAAGTACAGTTTTCACATATTCACAAATTTATTAACAGTTTTAACATCAACCACAGAAAGTCTTCATTTATAACTTGATTATGAAGATTGTAAAACCACAAATATGAGAAGGGCAGTGATATAAAAATGTAAAACTCTTTAATAAAATAAACATACAATTCTCTTGATTATGAAGATTGCCTAAAAATGATACTGTAGTATTGACTTGTTTAGGCTAGTCTGACTCTTAATGACATCAAGAATGTCAGCACCCCAAGTCTGTTTGTGTTAAGAGTATTTCATCTTTACTGGTTCCCCTTTTTGTGCTATAATCTATCTTGACTTTGTGCTCTTTGTTAAAATAAACCTTCTTACAGGAATCTTGTATTTTGTATAGTTCACAAAGGGTTGGAATTACTCCCAAAAAGCAAGGACTCTATAGAGTTAGATCAATGGAAATAGATTTAAAAGGGAATATACAGAGGACTTGTGATCTGTATGTGACCAAAATTATTTGCATCCTTCAACATTAATCTCTCGTGTCTGCTTATTTCTATAATGTACCTGTTATAGTTGCCTAACATAAGACGCAGGTCATTCGTTGTCCTGACCCATTTTAGTCTTTTTCTTCAGTACTCTAAATCCCGTGTCCTGGCAGCACTTCTATAAAAATAGACATTGGTCCTGAAAATATGTGGCATCCACCTTGAAGTTGAGGGAGATGTTCTCAGTCTGTTCTAATGTATTCACTTTGGTGGAATAGACAGGAATGGTCCATAAATGCAGTGGCCTTACCTGACAAGATGGGTCTGCCATTAGTGAGTGAACTCGGTAAAACTGCATGCATCTTATTACTGCCTCACTCTTACAGGCATACTACACCCAAGTGTGATAGGGGTGCCTAAATGGAGTATATTGTATGGTAGTACGAGCGACTGGCTTAACACTCAGTATGTATGAGAAATGGCCTGTACATGGTGACTTCAGAGATGGGGAGGGACAGTACAACAGTGCTAAATCAAATGTGCAATTCCTTGCAAAAGGTTTGTCTTTACAGAAAGTGACTGCACATTGTCCTTTTACTGTAGCAATTCTGTAGCTGTGAATAGAATTAGCTGTAGGGTGGTGAGGTGACTGGACCCTGCAAATGTATGGACGTCTTCACTTCTGGCTGCAAGCATACATCTGAGGACTGGTTTGGATGAAGGCAACAGGATTATTGACCACAGATGCCAGAGATTTCCTGCAACAGGATAGGAACCACACCTGGCTGACCTACTTGCAGATTACATGAGAAATAATGGACCATCACATTCTGCTTGGAGCAACTCTTGGCTCAGTGAACATAAGCATAGACTGGCTTTGGGCAGCCAGATGCTCTTGAGGCCAAATTGGGCAATGTCCCCTCGAATGCAGATAACATGGACTCCTATACAGAGGTGCACATCACTGCCTTGTGTAACTACTTAAGCAGTTGTATAGCATGAGCTGTATCTGACCAGATTAAAACTGGGTCTTGCCAAAAAAACAAACCACCCTTGTAGAACCCCTAGTATAAACAGGCTATACAACAAGAGAAATAAATTAATGCCTAAGAACAAGGAGAACTGGCTCAGTAGAGGAAGAAATGCCTCTCTAGCTTAAACTAGATTTCTTGTCAAGTCCTCCAAAGTTAATTATGAAGCAAAATTCACCTTGCTAGCTAAGGATAATCACAAGGCATTCTTAACTATGTCCAAAATGTAAAGGGGGATACCTGGCTATGAGTTGAACTGGTTGTGGATGGCACCACCCATACTCAACTGAAGCTAATAACCAACCTGCTAGCTATCAGATTTACAGCAGTCTTCAGCCCCCCCCCCCCCGTCCCCTCCAGTCATCCCCAAAGTATACCTGCCATCATTAGTTTTCAGCCTATTATCTCAAGACAGCAGGTCATCTCAGCATGCTTAAAGGCCAAAAACATGACATCAATAGGACCAGACAACATTCCAGGTTGCCTTTTTAGAAAACTTAAAACATGACCTAGCAACTCCACTTGTATTCCTGTGTAACCACAGCCTGTGAACTGGCTGCATGCCTACAGAATGGAGGACAGCAATGGTAATCCCTCTGCACAAAGGGGGACCATTAAAATCACCCCAGGAATTATAGGCCCATAAGGTTGACTAGCCTCATCTGCAAGGCCATGGAAAGGATCATTACTTGTGTCTTTGTTAAAGGTCCATAATCTCCAGACTCTGGACCCAACCCAGTTCGGATTTGTTAAGGGTAGATCATGCCTGTTAAACATGGCTGAATTCTTTGGGAAAGTCAACAAGGCCCTGGACAAGAGAAAGGCTGTGCATAGTGCCTACCTTAACCTAGCCAAGGCATTTGACACAATCCCCCACATTTGTATTAGAAAAACTCTCCCAGTTGGAGATAAACCCTTACATTGCCACATGGATAGATAACTGGCTCACTGACCTGACAAGACACATACTGTCAAAGTGGGTGGCTTCTCCTCTAGCAAAAGACCAGTCACCAGTGGCATACCACAGGGTTCTGTGCTGGGCCCCTTGCTATTGAGAATATATTTATCAGAAGTCAGTAGCTGACCAGGTTTGCTGATTGCAAATTGGGAGATATTTAGTCTCCCAACAATGTTAATATACAGGGTTAATGCAGACAAACAATTGTTACCAAAGCTATGGATTAAAGCTAAATGCAAAAAAAAAAATGCATTATTATTCCCTTTGGGAAAGCTGACATCTCCAATTGCATTATAGACTACACCCCTCACTGTAGACCTAGTGGTATATGATCTGGGTACTCGGGTTGATAGCAACCTGAGCTTTCACCACAACGTAGCCACAGTAGGAAGGAAATCCTGCCTTCTATGTGCCACATCTTACAACTTAGCCCTCAGATGAATAACTGAGTGCAATGCTCCCTTTTACAAGTACCTCACCAGATGCCACAGGTTACTAAGGGTTTACCTGTGCTCTGCTTACAGGGTAGTGTCTGGCCTGGTCCTGATGGATATGCTACACATCCATAAATCAAACTACATGAAGACCACTTGCTCCAGAGATCTTAACGTAGCCTCTAACATGAAGAGATCATGCTAGAGAGACATCTAGCAGAGACTGCCACTTCTCTGGAACAACCTTCCAATTAACAGGAAGTAGAGCATCTCCCTGACTCTCTTCAAACACAGCCTAGATCAATGGGTGGGTGACTGCAAATTCATTCCTGGAGTGGTGTCAATACATCCTTCTCTCTCCAGGATGAAGATGAACTACCATAGTCCCTTATCTCTGCAAACTTCACTCACTTAAATGACAATTGGGGCAACACATGATAAATATGGCTAGGCTTGTAAGGGCTGTAGGGCCATTAGCCTAGTAACCTAAGAACCTATGTATATATATTGGTTACCCTGCTGACATAATAGTATGTAGTTATGATCTGAAAGGGTGAATACACAATGTAGTGTTCGAGCTAATACATGGCCTAGGTAGGAAACTGGGCCAAGGTGATTAACAGTGAAAGCAAATTTGTTTATACAGGGGTGCAGTGCCACCTCACTTTAGCAGCAAATCCTTTCTAAAGTTCTGAAAACGTGTTGGTAATGTGATAGAGTTGTGAAATTCAATTTAAATTAGGGTCCAATGGTATATTGAAGTCCCCTAAATAGTCGGTATCTCAAACCTTTCAAGAAATGGAGTCTATGGGCTATCTTAAGGCCACAAAGCATCCTAGGACAAGCAGTTCAACTTTATCTTTGCAATGATCCACCCTATCCCCAGGACCTTTACTCGTGGATACTATAAAGACCAGTTTGAACTTTTGTTCATAATAGACTGTCCTCTTTGATTTCATACAAACAGGAATAACCCATCCCTTCAGCCTTTTGTATACCCATATATCCTTTGTTTTCTTGAATGAACACTAAGGTCACTTGCAGATCTTCCCATACATTTGCACATGCCTCCTATATGTTAGAGGTAACAGCCATCTAAAATTCCAGGAGATCTCTGATTTCCCTCTATGGATTGTTTTTAGTGTAGTACCCTTTGCTTTGTTTACTTTCGCTTTGTCAAGTGATATCAAATTACATGTTGGACCTGTCTGTACAGTTGACCCCCCACACACAGACACACTAAGCAGGGCTATGACAAGGACTCCATCCTTGATATGGGAAAAGGTGGAGGAAGTTGCTACAAGAACAGCCTCACCAGGCCTACAACTATTTATCTCAAAGGGCCCTCCTGGAGCTACTCAGACCTTCCCAACTCAATCCCACAGCTAATCAAATAAATCTGTGTACTTCCTACCTACTAGAAGATGTAATTGAGCATAGAGAGTACCATAGCTTAAATGTAAAACATTCTCATGTACTGTATTAATCCTAGTGCTGTGATTCATTGCATCATATTTCACAGAATGTTTCAACAAGGTCGATAGTTAACATGTGGATGTAAATCTTTCCCAAATTAATACTTAATCAAGGTCTTCTATATGCAGAGTGACCCCATATTCTCAGAGTATCCAGAGGAGTATAAAAGGTTCAGTCTAATCACTGAAAGTAGTGGTGCAGTACCTTCACATCAAATGTCCATTCTATTGCCATTGCAGTAGTGGGCAAGGCTCCATGTCTAGTTGATCCAGTTCTGGAGTGTTGGATCAGAGGTAGTAAATCCATGTCTTTAATCCTCTTAAAATCTCCACTGAAGGGGGGGGGTTAAACTTAGTGTTGGTGATGCACAAAATTTGTTTCTGTATTTAGCCAGTGACTACCATCCCTATTTTTCAATGAAGCTGAACATTGTTTTCCCTGGTGAATTAGTCTCTGGTTATGATGCAGATTGTGTTCTTCCCATTCTGTCCATAGCACTCTGTCCTTTCTTGTACTGAACTACTTGTTTATGCTGTATGATAGTAGAAAATGCTTCTACCTCCACAGGGGTCCTTGGTTTGATCTGCATATATAATGTACAGGGCAATTTAAGTTGGCACGATGCTCCCATTTCCTTGAGCTTCTGGATGTATTGAACCATGGTCTTTTGTGAAGAGAGCATTACTAAAATATGAGCATACCCTCATTTGAGCTCCTGCTAACACTACATTACAGACAGCTCCCTGTATGATTAAGACCAATTCTATGGGCTTATCCACTTTCAATGGCTTATTCACACTCAAACTTTTGAGTTACTGATGGATAAAATGGGGTTGCTCTACTTTCCTTTCTGCCCCTGAATAAAAGGTTATTTTTTCTGCTCCTGTTTTCTAGATAAAGTTTTTAATTCCAATACGTGTGTTATAACCTACATGTCACTGATGCCCTCTCATTGCAATGTTGATGCTTCCTTTTGGGTACCAAGCTCTAGTTGTCTGTTTATTGCTTGGAGTCTTTTCTCCTCTTAAGGTCAATAGCATTGTTTACCACTGCCTGAACCATTACTCTAAGTTTGGGTTGAGGGGTTCTTAAGTTCCATACACTTGCAGACTTTTCATCTTGGTCTATTTTTCATCTGTGTAGATGGCAAGGAATAGTTTAGAATGGATTTTGCCACTGCTTGCATATCATCTGCTGCTCACTGAGGTTAAGACCATATAGTACAGTTTGGGATTTTAAGACAACAGTCAAGTTCAGAGTTGGTATCCCTGATTGCACCAAGGCATATTAATGTGACCCATTCCTGTGCACTTTCCACAACATGTATTTATAATGATGTTATATTACTTGATGTTGGTGCTGCAAACAAAAGCTGCTTATCTTTAGCATATATAGATGATCTAGAAAATCATAATGAAAAGTATAATGGAACCATGGTAAACACTGATTTTATACTTACACTCATAAGTATAATGTTTTAATTTCATTACAAGAAAGCAGAGTTTCAGTTTTCAGAGCTGTACCCTGCACATTGGCTGACACCTACTGAAGCTTCCTTGCTTTCTATGCATCTATCCACAAGGTAACACTTGTTGACCAGCTATTGAAACTCCAACAATGTAGTCTTTCCTGAAGCAGAGTTAAGTGTGGTCTGAGACAGAAGCAGTAGTACCTTGTATATCACAAGGCTATGATATATTAGTTGAGTTGAAGTTGGAAGAAAATGATTATGGCCTGTTACATTTTATGTTGATTTAAATGTTAAAGAATGCTCTTTTAATGTACATAAGTATGTTTTGACTCTCACATTGTATGTTGTATGTAGAATGACAAATACTGAATTTTAGTTTTTTTTTAGCTGTAGTGTTTCTCAATATAGCTGATGCTAGTGTATAATATTGCCCTATAGCTGTTTTGCGATTACAGCAGTATATTACAATTTCATCAGTGTTTACAAATAAAGAAATTACTTTCTTTAAAACTACAAATTACCAAGGGACTGCAGTTCCTTTAACTTACCACCTACCTTCAATCCAGACCATTTTTGTTTGTTTTCTGTTCCAAGCACACAGACTGGTTCTACCCCCTCCATTTGCCCTCACTTTACTCAGACTGTATTTGTTCCCCTACCCTATCCCCATTTCTCACTCACCCCCATTAGGCCTAAACTTATTTTCAAATAGCCAATCCCTTTAAATAAAGCAATCCATTAACAACAAAGACAAATCCATATTTATCAGTCCAATTATCCAATTACATTGTATTGTACTGACTTCCATATATCACACTCCTCTTAAATAACTATCTGCTACTTATGGCTTTTAATGTAATAAGTCATAACCATCCAAAATTGTTTTAAATTGTCCACATCAAAACTCTGTTACAACAAACAATTATCCCTACCTACCCATAACATTATTACTTTAACTTAGACAGATCATAAACACAAGTAGTAAGCAATATAACGTTATACTAATCAATCCTGCTATTTCTGTTATGGCTCACATAACCTCTTTTATCATACAAAACTTAACACAATCTGCATTCACTACCCCCTTCCCAGACCCACTACAATTACAGCATACAATTTTTAATAGCACCAACTATCTATAATCCCACAAACATTAACCATGCACCATTTACCATACTTGTACAACAATCTTATCCTAATGTTACACAGAAATATGAACGTTTAAGTATTTTTGATATAAATGTATAGTGTATATTGATTTGCAGTTCATATTTAATGGGGATATTCATCCCAACCATGGCCCCCAAACCAATCCAACCCATCTTGATCTTCACACCCCAACCCAGTCCCAACTACTATTAATATTCCCCAGAAAGTACTGGTTTACTACTACTTAATAATAAAAAGTCTCAGAAGCATCATGATTTTTATGCCACCCTTGTCTGTATACTCCAGATATAGCCTTTATAACATAAACCTTGCTAAAACCAGACATATCTAGTAACAAAATATTTCCCCAGGATACAATATATATAGGCTAGATAGACAACAGAAAATAGGTGGTGGTATCCCCTTTCTATACAAAATCAAATCTGTTTGGAAACTTCAGACCTAACCATCCCAAACTTTAACACTGAAATATTGTTTACTAAACTAATAATCCAAAGAAACATCTGAACAATCTGACTACTCTAGAACACACCTAAATTGGACAGCAACATCCCTCCCTCAGGAAACAATTATAATGGGTGACTTTAATGTGGAATTGTTCTCCTGTAGCTCTCAAAATCCCACTGACCACATTACCTTACAGTTTCTCATAAACAATCCAGGCTTTTACTAGAGAAAAAAACAAACATCCAGTCCTGGACTGGATCCTTACAAACAGGCCAAATTTATTCTTACACTCTAGCCGTCTCCCAAACCACCTCAGTTACTATATTCCAACTTTCTCTGACACTGAATAAATCCACAAAAACTTACCACCTACCACCAAATCAAATATGAGAAAAAAATGATTCACCAAGACTTCATAATTTAAAAAATATTCAACTGGGCATCGCTCAAAATCTCACTTTAGATACTGCAGTTGGATACTTTAACTTAGACTACTTCAATATCTTAAATATCTTGCCCCCCCTCCCCCCAAGAACAATAAGGATACATTCTAATTATCCCCACTGGTTGACCAAGATCTCTGTTAATAACTAGAGATAAGGCCTGAGAGAAATGGCTTGATGGCAACTACAACTAACAAATATCTAGAACTACAAAATCTAAACATATTAGATGAGACAAAATCACTATAGCAGTATTCATTTAAAGAACACCACAGATATTTTGGGCTGCCATCAAAAAATCCTACAGCCAGGGCAAACTAGTACTCCCTCCCCAACATTCACTGATACTAAATACAGCATAATCTCATAATTTAACAGGTACTTCACTGAATTCATACTAGACCTCACAAACAATAATTGCTCTTCACCTACACAGACTCTCATAGTATCCACACTTGATTCCAATAATTTCTCAAGCCATCCTGTCCTAATAAATGCCATAGTTAAATATCTGAAAAGACCTAAACCTATTTCACTTGCTGCCAGCTATCTACCTGCTAAATATCTAAAAATCGCTGCAAAAGCAATATCCTATGTGGTATCCATATTAACAAATTGATCCATTTCAAAACAAATCCCTAAAATTTGGAAGTGATCATATCATCCCTCTACATAAAGGTGAAAACTCTACAATTATCAGATTTTTGGCTAATAGCTATGCCATCACCATTATCTAAAATATTTGAGGTGCATCCATTCACAAATCTTAAATGATCTAATAACCGGTCTTCTATCCTAGCACTCAACATGGTTTCCATCCTAATCATAATACTACCACTGCTCTTACCTTTACTAACATTAACTGCCATCACAGTGAAGGTAATTTAGTTTCCTCCATCTTGATCTGTCCAAAGCTTTTGATACTGTCTCATTCTAAACTCTTACTACACTATCAGAACTTAAATTTAATCGTTCTGCACCTACTTGGTTCCATCAATATCTAGACTAATTGGTCATCATCAACCTGTAAAATGGCAACAAAAATCTCTTCACTACTGCCTTGGGAGTACCATAGGGTTTTATCATGGGTCCTCTCCTTATCTTTACTAATCTTCATACTGCCACCCCACTTGCCTCAAGTTCAATATGCAGACAATTCCACTATGACTTGTGTTGCCCCACACCTACAAAAACTCCAAAAAATATCACTCAGCAGTCATTCAATGCAGTGAAATCTCGGCTAAACAATGCACAACTTGTACTTAACCATAACAAAACACAACATGCTCTTCTATATAACTAGAGATGCAGACCCCCATGCATCATTCAGTACATCAAACCATACAATTATTTCTCTGGTTTCCCAAACAAAATTACTTGGATTGGTCATTGATCATAATATGAAATTCAACCTACACTTATCACAGACAATAAGTTAAAAAAACAACTAGGAACCCTGTACAGAAATCGGCACTTTCTAAACAAATATTCAAAGGCCACTATAGCAAAAAGAATTTTTATCTCTACTCCATGCCTTGCAAATTCTCACAAATATTAAGAAATCTGATCTAACAAAACTCGAAACATGCTATAATAAAAATTGCAATGTTTTGTTAGAGAATCAAATTTCAGATCTCAAAGTTTGACTTTAAAATGACTAGCATGGCTCAAAAGACCAAATCTACTAACATTTCCAAGGCAACCTGTTATTTCTGTATGTGAACAGTATACCCTATTAAACATATGTATTCCTGCCTAGACTATATGATTGCATTAGTGAAATGTATAACATGCATCTTTAATTTTGTGCTTGTACCCAAGATTATTTGTACGTTGTGTGTGTGTGTGTGTGTGTGTGTGTGTGTATATATATATATATATATATATATATATATAGATATAGATATAGATATAGATATAGATATATATATATATATATATATATATATATATATATATAGATATATATATATATATATAGATATATATATAGATATATAGATATATATATATATATATATATATATATATAGTACTTTTATTGATAAATCTGGAGATTTTCTCCGAAGCCTCTGCTGAAAAGGGACTTTGTTCAGTCGGACTTTCCTGATAAACAAATGTAAAATTGTTTAAAATACTGAAGAATGGTATTTTGAGGCATAGCCCTACAATGACCATAAGCAAGACTTAATTTTTCTTTCAGCTCTATCTCTAAAGGGAACTTTACTCCAGTTTAATGAGCAGAAAAAGGTTACATACACAATTCTCCTGGGTCACCTTTAGTCTTTTGTTGGCTTATGTTTGACATGGTGTTTGATAATGACTATATGTGCGTGTAGGTGATTATGTGCATGTCACCCAAAGTAACATTCAGTTAATCTGAGTACGTCTGTGTGTACAGAGGATGTTGTTTGAGTAACTAAGCCATATTCCACACTTATAAGGCCCTTTAAAATACAGCTACATATGATACCTCTCTGAAGAGCTGTGACAGTGTTTTTTCAGGGCATCTTCTGTAGTACAGAACTACACAATTCAACTTGTAAAACAGGCCTGTCTTCCATTGCTGACCTTTATATAATGCAAAAGTAAATTGTTAGAGCTGTCAACTGACCACTACAGATTGCAGATGCTGGCTAGTTACTCAACTTCTGAAGATGCAAGGTCCTCTTGCCAGTCCCTGCATTAACTAACCTGAACTGTATTGTTTAACTCCATAAGCCAAGACCAATCCCCACACAAACTAGAAATTCATACGCTGCAACATTCAAAACCAAATTCATAGAGATATGAACTTCATCAGGCAGACATTAATCAGTAAGAATACTACTCCTATAGAAATGTGAAACCTTTAAATAAGTGAATTTAATGCACATAAAACTTTGGATCCATACGGAGAGTGCACTACTGGACGACTTTAAACTGCAAGGAAGTCCTAAAGCTGAAGTTCTATCACCACTGATTTGCTGTGTTGGATGATGGACTAGGATGGTTGCTGCTTTCATACCTGGCCAACTTGCAGTAGGTCAAGGTCTCATATGAGTGAGTGGCATGAACGTAAAGGAAGGGGGGAGTTCCAGAATGCCATAACATCACTCCCTTGAATAAAATTATTTTAGGTGACTTGTTTACTTTTACTGTTTTGTAACCTAACAGCAAACTAGCTTTGTCATTGGTGTTTACTTTCACATTTTGTACTTTTAAGGATATATTCACATTTCCACTTAAAGCTAGTCTAAGATGAGATGCTTGGTTCTTTGTTACATACATCTCACTGTTTGTCAACTGATTGCATTGCCATTACGTTCACAAAAGAAGTCATCCTGTTTTAAACATCACCTCAATGTGTTCATAGTTACAATAGCAGAGGTAGTTTTGAGTTGTATATCCTATTGTAAAGTTTCTAAAGTAGGTTTGCACCAGATAGACTAGTTCCATTGTGGTGGTGGTTGCCTTATGTCTACAAGCTGCAGAGTGAGACTGGACTTGACTGCATTCTGAGTAGAGTGAATAAGAATTCCCTGTCTAAGACTATAAATGTACCAAGTTTCTGTGGTGTGATTGTTCAGTATGCTTTATCTGAAGTTGATTTTAAATATGGCATAATCAGTATCTTTTTACAAGGGTTATTCTTGAATAGTAGTTATGGATCTTCGCTAGCAATTCCATGTAGGAATTTGTGTCTAGCAGAGTAATTGAGTTTTTTTTTTTCATGCCTTCACTCTCCCATTCAGTACTGTGCATTCAAAAAGGAAGAAAAACAGAACTGAGCATCTTGGTACTGAAGTCCTATATATGTGTATATGTATCTTCACATAATCTAACATCCAAATGTTCAGCTTTCATATGGCCGAGACCATATGATCGAACATTTGAATGTTCGAAAATGTGAAAATAAAATAAACAAAAGAAAAAAACAAAACAGTGCTAGCAGGGTGGCAAGTCCCCCTGCACTCACCACACCCTGTGTTATTTAAATATACAAACTCCGAGATTGCACTACATTGCAGTAAAGGGAAACTTTCTCGTTCTGAGCTGTATGGAGATCCCCATTCAGACCGTTCGACCAGTTAAAAAAGTTCAACCATCTGAAGGGGAACCATATATATATATATATATATATATATATATATATATATATATATATATATATATATGAGTCTACTGCTTTTAGTCGAATTACATTTTGTCGAAAATGATTTCAGGCAGCCCACTTCACTGAAAGCACATTTGACTGAAAGCTCATTTGGTTGAATTACATTTGGTCGAAAATGGAATATAGCCCCTGCCCACTGCAATGTGACCCTGGAGTGAGAATATAAAGTTAGGGGGTGTGGGGGGGGGCACAGCAACTTTTTGCAACTAGTTTTTACTGACGTTATATGTTTCAGTGTATTTTTAATGGAAACACATGTATATAATAGTGCATAAACTACCCCCCCCTTACTTTATATTCTCACTCCAGGGTTGCACTGCAGTGGGACAAGGGCTAAATTTCATTTTCGACCAAATTAAATTACCTTGGTGACCTTCTCAAAGAAGGCCACCAGGTTTAGTAGGCATGATCTGCCCATGACAAAGCCAAACTAGGTTGTGTCCAGTGTCTGAAGGTTGCACATGTCTGATCATTTCCATATTTCGTTCTATGGTTTTGCATATTTTACTAAGACTATAGGTCTTTAGTTTCTGGGGTCCATTAATAGCCCACCCTTGTGAAGTGGGATAACAATTGCAGTTGTCCATTTTTGTGGAATAAAGCCCATATTTATGCTCATTTGAAAAGGAACTAAAGTGGTCTTGATCATGTTTCAAGCTATTCAAGAGGCATCTCGGGATATTGTTGGTCTATTGAGGATCTGTTTTTGCCCTTGGCGATTGCCACCAGGACCTGTTCCATTTAATAGTGGGTGGGGGGTTATGCTAGTAGGTATCTTGTGGGTGAGGCAGGGGAAGTGAGCTGAATTTGTCAACCAGCAAATTTGCTATGCCACTGTGGTCAGTGAAGGTGACACCACTGACCACCAGTTCAACACACTGGTGTGTGCTGCCTTTGAGGGTTTGTATATAGTTGAAGGCCTTGTGGTTATCTTTAGCCTGTGAGGCTATCATAACCTCATAATTGGTCTTTTCAGATTTAATTTGTCTTCTTGTTTAGTCTAATTAGAGAGTTCCTATTGCGGGAGTTGCTGTTCCTGATTTTGGCAAAGACTTTTCCTTTGGTTATATACCCTATTAAAGTTATGGTTCCACCAGTGTGGTTTGCTTTTTAATTTGTTTTGGTCCTCCTACTAGTAGGTACTGTAGCCACTATACAGCCATTTACATGGTTGTACAGTGTGTCTGTGAAAAATTCCACATAGGTTGCCAGGGCTTGGGAGGGGTGTTGAATTTTGACAACTATTGCTTAATAGGAATTTGCTTTAGAATAGTTCCTGTTGGTGTTTACTGGGGCTACAGAGTTGATCTTTATTTCAAAGACACCAGCTTTGTGTTATAACCTCACTAGTAAGGATGTGATACTTGGGGAGGGGGGTACACCGCTCTCCCATATTGGTGGGTACTAGGTCCAGTATGTCTGAACCTCTGTTGGATGCATGCCTTATCTGGTCATGGGTATGTAAAGTCCAGGAATCAAATCCATTGTACCTGTGAGTATGAGGTAGTGTTTCCCAGTCTATAGAATGTCTGTTGGTCTCACATGAGATGCAGGTTATGGGATTCTAGGGACATAATGTGACATATAGCTTGCTAGGATATTGTATTGTATTGGGTGTCTATGGTGATTTTCATGTGGATAAATTTCAGGGCTTTGTCCTGTTTGACATACCTAGAGTTATGCTTGTTGCTAATACAGATCTAGATTCCACTTCTTGTCCCTCTCTGTGCAGCTGATGTTCTAAATGTGTGGGAGAAACTGATGCCTTACACTGCTGAGTACTTTCTGTGGATCGATTTAAAAAGTCTCTGCAAATGTGCAGATGTCTATATCCTCCAGAGTGAGGAGAGCTTGTAGAATATGGAGTTTATCTTTAGCAGTAACACCTTTGTTTCTTTGGATTTTATTTGCTATGTTGGTAGGTTTTAGCAATTTTGTGCCTTAAAAAACTATAAGGGGGTGGATAAAGTATTGGCCAATATTTAGAAGCTTAGGGGCATAGGTGCAGGCTATCCTATGCAAAGCAATGTAGGTTATTAATCATGTCCTCCCATGCTGACAAATTTGAATCCCCTGGAAAGGCAACAAATTTAGCCAATTATTATGGTCCATCATTGTTCATACTGTGCCATCATCCTTGAAGGCAGAATGATCAGTGCAGGGCACTTACCTGCCTGAGACACATTCAGAGATCAATTGTATCTAGATATGACCCAATATGTACTTTCCTGCACTAGAACAGCTGCATGGACCATAAGTCCTGCAGATACCAGCATGATTTTGAGTGTGTGCATAACTTGGCAGTTTCTGGCTCTAGATAAGCAACTAACAGTTATCCTCTTCAGTCTGGTGAGTGAGGTATCTGTCGTGCATAGTCACCTATGACAACAGTATTCAATAATGTGTTGGCTTGCCTTATGGTCTTTGCTCTTGGGGCTCCACTGGGTGCTGATGTATGTGGTGGTTTGGGTGATTGTTTTTAGATATTGCAGAGAATATGCATTGTTTATAGCCTTAGGAGGTCTTTGAGGTTTGGGAAGCTTGCTTTTTAGTGCCTCAACATCATTCCTTTCAACCTCTTAGAGCAAGAAATCCGGACAAAGCCACCAATGGGGGGTACAAATGACCAGAAATAGGGCATTAAATATTCTATCAATATTCTAAGCTTGTAAGAATAACAGATTTTGCATTAGCATTAATTTTCTGAGGGGTATGAAGTCTGAAATTCAAATCTGTCATTTTTCTGACTTTGACCCTCAACGATTTGCCAGAAAACAATAATTTTATGAGAAACACCTCAAAAATGAGGCAAAATCTTTCACATTTTGTGAAAAATCAACTGTATTCTCAGCATAAGTCCATTTGTGTGTAGTGGACAATGTGTGGTTGGGGTGTGTTTGTGCTTGACAACCTTGTTTGCATGTGAGAGTTTTGACTCCAGTAAAATGATTTGAATCTGTTTCTTACTGTTTAGAGATTTAAGTGGCTGTATGTGGACATGAGAACTGTGACATTGTCTCAAGATGCCCACGTCTACCAACCTGGCTACAGAAACATTTAGAAACTGCATCTCCATTTTGTCCAGACCTATATGTGGGTGGATTACTATAGGTTGTGGACTGGGTTATACAGAGATCTTCTTGGGTGGTCTTTGGGGTTTGGTACTACACTAGGTTGGATTGTGCCAGTATTCAATAGCCTCCAGCACATTACAAAGCACTACTGTTTGTAGTAAGGGAAGTTTACAAGTGCAATACTGACTTGCTGGGTGGCACTGTTTTCCATATATCCATAATACTATATGTGAGAAAGTACTTAAATAGATTATACAACTGACAATAGTGATGAAAGCAGGGCGGGACTTTGGAAGTCAGATTACATTGAGGTGAATGCCAGACAGCCTTTTAAAATGACAGCAAGAGAAGGCCAGAAGGGATGAGGAAAATACTAAAGTAGAGCTCTAGTTCTATGGTTAGAATTTCAAAAATTTAGCTTAATATCTGTGAGGGGGTGGGGCAGACTCTAAGAACAGGACCAAAACCAGTATCAAGGTAAACCATCACTGGAATGCAACTTTAAGCAGATATATACAACTATAAAGTACTGAAGCCCAAATCCTGGAGCAGATTTCACAATACTGCCACTACAATCCTGCACTAGACTATGTAGAGATGTACTACTAGTGATGTAAGTGACTTAAAAAGAGGTGATTATACTGCACCTCTGTTTTCAAATGTGCAGTGTATAAATGCTAAGATCCTGCAGTAAGTGTTCAGTATACATGCATTCAGGAGCTAAACATGGAAAGCCTCTGGTACTATCCATGTGAGAAGCAGAAACTTGATTTGTAGTTGATTTAGCTTGGGCAGCACCGACAGCATTTTATCAGATCACCTATCCCAGGGTAGAAGAGAAATTTCAACTCTGCAGCAAAATATGGAGTCTGACTATATAAGCAGACTAGTCCTGTACTGATTTCATTGTATGCTGTGTGGAAAGGGATTGTTGGAGGGCAGAACAAAATACAAACTGCTGATGGATAATGGCTGCCTTCGGCTTTATTCTCACCTCCTAATGTGGCTATGGTAAACCAGTCAGGAATAGAATGAGTTGCATCGAAGAATAGGCTGTCAAACAGAGAACATCACTAGTAAAAAGACATAGAAATTAATGCTCCTTGCCTCAAAGTCTGACAAATGTAAAACATGGTAAACAGACAATGGAAGAAAATGATTTTTGAAAATTATGCTACAAAACTAAATTAACTACTGATCAGACTTGAGGTGATGTTCACATTTCATGAGATGGTATACAAAATATATAAAAATATGGCAGGAAAAATGCATTCAGAGATTTAATTGATAGTTACTTTTCAGCCACAAAATGTGCAGTTTCTACTCTACAGATTTAGAGCTGCAGTAATGGTATGGAATGAGTCAACATACAAATTCTTCAAGGGTAAGTAGCCTGGCAAACTGAGGAAATTGTAGAAAAGTCCAAGTTAAAGAATCATAGAAGCACCCAAAATTAAAAACAAAAAATGGAAGCAGACACTGCACTAAGGTAACTAGCACTCTTAAAATGAAAGCAGTTTTTGGAATCTGTTGTAAGAAAAACAAACATGATTATTAGGGTGGATAAGGCAGAAGGCATTACCATAATCTGTCAACTGTATGTAAATCTAGACTTCTGCAGAGTTCTTTGAGAATCCTAAAATGCAAGAAGATAGAGGGTTCAAAAGCAATGACACACAGTAGCTGGTGTTTATCTTGACTATGACCAGAGTTTCAGTATCTCAAAAGATGAGTCCATGCGATTTATCATTTTTTGAGTGCAGAAACACTAGTAGAATGAAACTACAAAGATGTATGTAGAATATAATGATCCAGTTGACTAAAGTACTCGAAGTGAAATGAAAAAATTATAAACGGTGACAGAGAAGCACGTTTAGTGAGCATGGCTATTGAAAGTGGCCAGTGCAGTAAAATCAGAAATTGTAGAAACTTTCACTAAAAAGATACCAAGACACACTAAAATGACTTGCAATAAGAATTGTTAAATGTCAGGTGTATGGTAAACTTAAGCTGCAGCCAAAATATTAGAAAATATATGCATTCAATATAGAACAGTATGTTCTCTGAAACACTGTTCTGAAGTAAATCCAATGGTAAATACAGACAACTCCATTTATTTACAAAGTGATTAAGAGACATGAATTAAAGTTTACCAAATGGGATCTTTTTTTCATAAGGTTTGAAATATAAATGCTTGCAGAAATGCATGCACTGTCATTGGTATATAACATATCTTGAAAGAAACTTAAATTATCTGGTAAACTACACATTGACCCTGAGCTACAGTGGCCATTCAACAGTTAGATCCTTCCACTTAAAAATCTGAATAGGCATTTAAACAAGCTATACATTCATTGAAAAGTTTTCATGACCAACTCTGTCTCACTACTGCCTCTCAGTCCAAGAATCACTAAGTGAGACTTTAGCTTGCATGTTAACACTTCACTCCAACTGGTAAGAATAGTGAAGCACTGCTCTTTAATAAACTGGGTTTAAGTTGACATTGCCAACTCAAGCAAGGCAGTCAAATTGTTTTCTAGTGATATAGGCAAGTAGTACAGTGCAGTGTCTAATATGTTTTCAGATACTACAAATAATCAAATGTTAGAAATTATTGATGCCACTGTAGTATGGAAGAAGTGAGAACATGAAGCATTAAAAGAAGCATTCTATTGAAAATGGACTAATGTGAAACAAAATGTGACTACTCCAATATATACACCAAAACCCCAACTGTCTGAATGCACCAGACCTCAAACTATTTGAAAAAGCATTGATTCTGCTAAGTGGGACTCGTCAAACATGATATGCAGACTATAGTTGGTTATAATAATTCACATTTCTAATTGAATATTGGGAACAAGTTGGATTTTGCTGTTCATTTTAGAGCTCATCTTCTATAATTGACTTAAAAAGCAGAGCTTGGTATGGTGAAATGAATGCAGTAGTATTTCAGTGGAGTTCTGCATGTTCTAGAAGGCCTCAATGGACTGCACTCCACCTCCATTCATTTACTACTGGTACATGGTTTAAAGGGAAACAATGCAGCCAGAACTGTGCACACAGCAGCACTGACAGAGTAGTGCACTTGTGCATAGGGAAAGAATTTGACTGAATGAATGGAACGTATTATCATGAAACTTAAAAACAAAGACATTGGCAACCGACAAACACTGGACCCCACCCAGTTTGGGTTCGTGAAGGGCTAATCTTGTCTCCTGAACTTGATTGACTTCTTCGTATAAGTCTCCAGAACCGTGGACAAGGGTAAGGTGGTCCACCCAGCCTATCTGGACCTCGGCAAGGCCTTCAACACCATCCCCCACTCTGGAATCATAGATAAACGTACTAAGCTGGGCATTAATCTCTACATCACTCAAGGGGTTGCCAACTGGCTTACTGACAAAACCCACACTGTAAAAGTAGCAGACTCCAAATCCAGCTCCAGACAAGTGACAAGTGGAGTACCTCAGGGTTCAGTCCTGGGACCGCTCTTGTTTGGTATCTACTTCTTTGAAGTACAGGCCAACACTAAGGGACTTTGGCTAACAAAGTTTGCAGATGACTGTAAACTGTGAGCCATTATTGTATACCCAAATGATGTGGATATTCTACAAAAGGGCCTTACAGAAACAGATTCTTGGTGCCAGAGCCATGGGCTCAAGATCAATGCCAAGAAATCTATAGTTATCCCCTTTGGGAAAAAACATGTACCCATGAATTACCACATAGGTGGCAGTATACTAAACACCAAAAGTGTGATAAGAGACTTAGTGGCATAGGTGGACAGTGGTCTCACCTTTGATAACCACATCGCCACATCAGTCAGGAAATCCTTCTATGTGGCACACCTCATCACTAAGGGCTTTTCATCCAGAAAAAAAGCAGGTCATTGACCCACTGTACTCATCCCAAATTAGACCCATTATAGAATACAATGCCCCATTTGGTATGTACCTCTTAAGACATCTGCAACAACTGGAAAGGCCGCAGAAATACCTCACTAAAAGAACCACAGGCCTAAAGTAGATGCCCTTATGCTAACCATCTAAAAAAACTCCACCTATACTCTGTCGCATATCGTCTACTCAGAGGCGATCTCTGCTTAACATATAAGGCCATGTCAAACCCAGAGCTGTTGGACATGCTAAACCTAAAGAAATCCCAATCCCTCAGAGACACACGCTCCAGGGATCTAAACCTTGTCATCACAATGAACAAAACATGCTGGAGGGATAGGTTCCTGACCCAGAGACTACCCAGACTCTGGAATAGACTCCTCATACATGTCAAACAGAGCGCCTCTTCGGCCCTCTTCAAAAGGGACCTTGATGATTGGATGGGAGATAGGAAATTCACCCCAGGGATCAAGTCAGTTGCCCTGCTAGACAGGGGTCCAGGGAAGTAATTACTGTGGGAAGAAATAGCCAGGGAATTGTTATGGCTAGGCTTGTATAGGCCCTAGGGCCGATAACCTAGTACCATCCTATGAACTTATGAACCTATGAAATGGGGTAGCTTGAAATAGATGCCACCCATGTTGCCTGCTCATTGGCAGAGCTGTCAACATAGGCTGCTGCAGTTTAACAAATGTTTAGGGCACATCATTTGTATACCAAAAATGTATATAAACTTTGGTAGTCCAATCAGTTGTTGTATTGTGTGCATAACAAAACTTGACTGATTTTAATTTGTGGTGGTGGTGGAGTTCTGTTAACTGGAATATCTTGTTTAATTAGATGTGTTGTGTTTAGAACTGACAGTAATTAACGCCACTTAAAAATGGAACATGTAGCCATTTTATAAAATATTGCTGATAAGAAGCAGATCCTTTTTAAAGCAGGTGCTAAGATGAGAAGCTTCATATAACTACAAGATCAGAATCTATAAGCTTTAGTACAATTACATTTCTTAACCTTGAGAAAATGTAGCATTTGTTTACTCTTAGCAGCAGCAACACTTAGGCTAAACGAAATGCCCAAGATGAGATTAAATATGTCTAGCATTGATACTAAGTACAGAATACTATACTGAAAGCACATCTGGAGCACAGTAGTTAACTTGCATTTTGGCTAACGATAGCACGTGAGCTTAACCATTATGTATAGCAGGTCCATAGAAACAGATATAGACTGTATCATTGTATGATCTCTCAACACTTTTGCATGTACATATTTAATAGTGAGTTGAAAGGCAAATTTATACATAATTAGAAATGGTATTCAGTATTTCTATCAAAACCACCCCTTTAGCCTGGAAAGATGATCCCTAATATTACAAATCTACCAGTTTGCAGTGCAATAAAGAATGGCAACAGGCCATTACAGACTATTTGCTTAGGCATCTGATCAAAACCATTAAAAAGGTTAAATGAATATCTGATATGGACTGCAACAGATGGCTAAACCATTGAATGGCATCTCAAACATAGGAGGGTTGGCATGAGTTGATGGGGAGCTGGCAAAATGGTTAAGGTGTTTACCTTGCATACACAAGGTGCAGGGTTTGATTGCCAAATAGGATAACTGACTAGCCTTAAAATGACCCACAAGGGCATTTAGTCTAACCCTAACCTACTACCAACATAGATACATAGAGAAATGGAAGCAAAAACTCTACTTTGCTTAAAATATTTTTTGTAAAGAGAAAAAGCACATGGTACAAAAATGAGGACTGAGATGCAAAAATAAAATGGTATGAAAATTGCAAAGTTTGTGTACCAAAGGAAAGCATTTGGTTAGTGTCCAGGCTGATCATACAATCATACTGCCAGAACTGTAAATGAGGTGCATGGACAGTACAAGAATCACCAAGACATGCAGGTATGGTCAAAACAATCAGAACATCTGTTTTGCTCACTTCACCAATTGAAAGAAACAAGTGTTGCCCATCTAAATAGCAAAACTGCAGAGGGTAGCACCATGAAAATACCTCTCTGTTAACTGAGGAATAATCAAAACTCTGTGATATGGCATGGGATTCATATTATAACCATGCTTGGCAAAGCTTTTTCCATGCTTGACATGCCAGAAACTCCTCAAGTTGAGGCTTGAGGTCTGACTAACACACCAGACGGTCACACTTTAGGTACAAAATAATGCTATGACAGAAGGCTTGGTTTATGGCCAACAGATAATAGGGAAGGTCAAAACATGTTTTGATCTGCTGTTTTCATAGACATCTGAGGATATTGAACCAGGAAATAGGAGCAGCTTCAGACAGCTTAACGTGTACAGAACGATTCCTTCAGTATGTGAACTTGGCAAATGTCTCAACTTTCCCTAGCTTGGAGGAACATTCCTACTTTAGGCCTGATTTTACCACTGCAAAATTGTTTTTCTTTTCCTCTCTTTAGTCGTGTTTACACCTTCACAAATTGTCTGACGCTGTCAAGTACACAAACCACACTATATGATAAAAGTAATAGTGGCACCGAAGAATCTTATCTGCGTTTATAGAAGCCAAACCAAATTAACCTGAAGCAGAATTTGAAATGCTTTGTGATGCTCATAGCTGTTTACTAGGCTAACTACAAGGCCCTTTTTAAGCCTAGCCATGCTTCCCAAATCCCTGGCAAGTTCTGATACCCTTGATAAGTGTAAGCATGGGCCTGGGAGATGAATCATTTACAGGTTACCTGTTTGCATTAGAGACATATTAGTGCCAAACCAGGGATGAATTTCTGGTTTCCAATCCAACTGTCCAATTTGCACTTGAATTGGGTTAGGGAGGAGATCTGCTTCACATGGATGGGGAGCCTATTCCACAGATGGGGTAGTCTCCGGGATACATATCTATCTCTCCAGCAGGTCCTATTTATATCACAGGCATGTTTTAAGTCTTTAGAATGGGTAATTCTGCTACTGTTTGTTTTGTGGATATGCAGGAGGCCCATCAGAGTGGAGTCTGACAATGCCCTGTATGCCAGTCATAGAGCTACCCTCAAAAGCCTGTAGGATCAGAATACAGGGATAGGGCCTTGAGGTGGAGTGCAACGGACATATTACTTATGCCTTGCATTCTGTTAGTAAGGAACCTCTGGGCATTCCAGTTGTTGGATATGCCTGGTTAGGTACACACCAAAGGGTGCATTGTACTCAATAGGTCTGATGAATGCCGAATACAGTGGGACAATGACTTCCTTGGACTTAGATGCCAATACCTTTGTTTATAAGTTGTGCAACATAGAATGATTTCCTCACCACTGTAGACACGTGATGATGAAAGGCTAGATTACTATCAATGCATGTCCCAAAGTCCCTGAAAACTCCGTCAACTCTAAGGGGTGTGTTGTCAATATGATGGTTACCAAGGATGGATGACTTCCCAAAGGATACTATTATGCATTTTCTGTCATTTAGTTTTAGTCCATGGCTCTGACATCAGTTATTTGTATTTATATTTTACTTGTTTTTTCACTTTTGTGTGTTTAGAGTAGTATTTCTCAGTCCTACTGGAAGCAGCAAGAATTGTGCATTCTTATGTATTAAAATGTTATGCTAATTAGATGTACAGATTTGTGGCTGTATGTACGTTACCTTTCAAGCATCTTTATGCCCATTTTTTGTACATGTAGGTTGAGAGGTATGGAACTCTGAATTATAGAACAACCACTTTTGCATCCTACTTCGGCATGTGCAAGCAGGACCAGCCTTGGCAATCATTGGCCCAATTTGGACCATTTTGGCACATACCCTAGTGCTCCTCTCCCACTATACTACCCCTGTTTGCATCTGTTGGCCTCCTGGACATGAAATGTCATCTTGTAGATTAGGAGTATATGCTGTTACTGTGTATTAAAACAAAGCAATATCATTTGCTTGTATTTTGTTTAAAGCATGCTAAAATAAAACTAAGCTAAGAACTCTGCATATTGTCAGGTATTACAAACGCCACCAACCAGACTGTGCTTCTTTGAAGTAGGCTCATTTGAAACAATACCTAGTCGAATCGTATTTCCCAGTTCCCAGCTCTCCTCATTCATGAGCAGTATTTCCAGATAACTAGGAAGTACAAAGATAAAAAAAGCCTCTGTTCCTTCATTGTATCTGAAGTCTGATATATGAAAATGGTCATTACTTTAATAAACCAGACCACTTAAAGGTCAAAAGATAGTTTTGTGTTTTTAGTTGTACACATTCTGAAGATATTCTGTTCTGGTTAGCTGTCCACTTACAAAATACCCACAGGAATAATGCTGGATTTTTACAAAACATAACTATTGAACTAACTCAAATACTTAATCTTGGGCACTTACAAAACCACAATGCTCTCCCATCACTTCAGTTTTATTTAACTTGCTAAACTGAATAAATGTACTAATGCTAGCAGGTCATTCCAGTTATAGCCAGGCCACAAGAACAGTGAATTTTAGGCACGAATTTAACCACTAAGTAGCATGTTTTGGCAAGAGGGGGAAGTCTGAATGTCTTTAAGAGAGCACATATTTACATGGAGAACATGCAAAAATCCCTCCTGTCCAGTAAAACAATTTTCTGTCCAAGT
The DNA here is from genome assembly GCF_019279795.1 of Protopterus annectens. Lineage (NCBI taxonomy): Eukaryota > Metazoa > Chordata > Ceratodontiformes > Protopteridae > Protopterus > Protopterus annectens. The sequence continues at coordinate 534,029,666 of NC_056738.1, read as the reverse complement.
TTTTTTTTTTCTTGGCCTCCCCACCATTCTATATGGGACTCTGAAACTATGGAATCCCAGCACTTACAGTCAAACTTCTAGGACTCCCCTTGCTGTTTTACTAGACTGAGTCCTTTTTTCTATCCACCTTTGCTTCCCTGTATTGCCTCTACACACCCCCAAGTTTCAGCTATATGGTGGCATTTTGCTCATAATCTACAATTGCAGCAAGTGTCTCTGTGCCATGCCAGCAAGCTAATTGTATTCTATGGCAAGGCTTGGTGATCAGAAGCTACCTCATCACTGCATCTACTAACTACTGTGCTTTCATACTAGCTGATATGGGCTATTCCACAGACACATTTTAATTGCATTAGCAGCTAACCCTACATTCCATGTCAGCAAGAGAAGCCAAATAATGTGGCAGTATCCATCTTCAAACTAAACACAGTTTTCTTCTGTGACAGTAACTGGAGTAATTTTACAAAGGTAACGGTCTTACTTCAGACTTAATTTTGGGTTGAAAACCCCTACTGAGCATTCTGCAGCAACAGCAACTGACTCCTCAGGCAAGGATCAGCTAGCACTGAGGCATACAAGTGATGTGGTACTGTAGTAGTAATACTGGACCAGCCATTGATGCGCTGGAAGATGGGATGTACAGTCTGCTCCACTAGCAGTATCCATGGCTGTTGCAGAAAACTACAGGAAGGAAAATGCATAGCAGTTTGCTGTACAGTCTGCCAGGTGACTTGTGCAAATTAACTAATACCCTGTACCACATGAACTATAGCTCACAGCCTTGCTATAGTCTGTAGTCAGTGTGAGGATAACATTTCTTAAACCTCTAGTCTGCTACAAGTTACTGAAGTGAAGGACAGCACACACACTTAAGATATGTAATATTATATTTTTCCAGTGTTATATTTTTCTAGTAAATTTGTAACAATGACAAGCAGTTTGCATAGCAGCACCACATGGATATTAAACTTTTTGAACCAGTGAAAATAAATGAGATTCAGATTCAGCGCCTAGTGAAGTAGTTTATTGACGAAAACCAAGGGACATAATTTGATCACGTAACATCCTATTCCTCAGTTTCTGTTGACTTGATCACTTGAACAACTAAATCAGGAAAGCCGCTGGGTGCCCGTGGTTATTTGCACATTCTAAAGTCCTGACTTGCAGCCAGTTTAAGCACTGGAACATCATGCTCTGTACAATCATTTCGTACTCCCTTTTAACAAAATATTTACACATCAAAACACTTGCTGAGGGCCGGTGAGTCCCTCAGCATCCAGCTTCTAAAATCCTTTGCATAAAGTCATTTTGTTTCTGGTTTGGCTTTATTGCTAATAACAAGCAGATGTACATGGCCATTGTTTTATACCATCTTCAGAGCTAGAAAGAACATTGTGGTCAATTGAAACGTTTTAAATGTTAAGTTAAGCAGCTGAAGCAAGCAGAACACGTCAACTTAAAAAATTTAACTGTCTACATTTCTCAAGTTGATTTCATTTATTTGTCTAAAAATAACCCTGAATTAATTTATGCTCCAGCCCAAAGATACCCCTAAGCAGCAAAGCTACTTTATTTGTACCAAGGCTCTGCAATGAACATTAACTGTACGAGATTTACCACATACCCCCAGCACTTTGCACATATTCACATTGTAAATGTTCACGTCTTTAATTCCCTACACTAAGCAATCTGCAAAATCATGACACCACCTGTCAGTTGCCTAGACAGGATATAGAGCCATATCGCACAGTTTAACTTGCTAACCCAATAAGTCTACCAAGCACAGTAAAACTTAAACAGGAGTGACTTGCATTGTGTGAAGACTGAGGCAATCATTCTTTGGACTACATAATAAAGCTCTTTAGAATCTCATAGCCTTTTACCCACTGCTATTCTGCCAGACTGCAACAAAATATAATTGATGCTTTGGTTGTCATTTATTACCAATTTTCTCATGGGTCCCAGATAATTAATTCTTAATTCCTCCTTCCTTTATTGAACATGTAATTCTCTCGCTGAATAGAAACACAAAGTAAACTAACAATCATTAACCCTCATGACTTCTCCCCTTCCAGTTTCACCTCAGTTTCAATCTGAAGAAATGCAGCTCACTGCCAAAAGCTTTCAGCCTTTAAAGATATTTTCCTTTCTGTCACGTCTTTAGCACAAAACGTACCTGTTTTTATTTTGAAGAGCATTCTAATTGCATTGACAAACATGAACAGGTTTCTTAGTACTACATTTGTATAACTAATATCCCACTCCTTAACTAATTCTTAATATCAAATTATAGTTCACAACTATTATGTCCACACTGCTACAAATTACAATATGCCTATTTTTATGTATTATGCAGTTCTAAGGCCAGGTTACAGACTTCCGTGATGAAAAAGGACACATGTTGCACTGTTAATCAAAAGTAGCTTCACAAAATCGCTTGTATGAAAGACCATCATTCTCTGTCAGTTATTTACTTTTTGATTGTACATCTGTTTTATACATGCATAATCCCTTGTGGCATTTGAGATGAAGTTTATGCAGCCATTATTTTGTGAATTATGGAAAATCTGGGAGGGAGAGATGCAGAGGTCCCTAGGATAATGCATAATCTCTTTCCCAGGCAAGACATCTAAATGGCAGGAAATATAATAGTTTAAAACATATATATATTTATAAATCTATTAAAACAGAGGCTTTTAAAGGGTCTATATTATAAAGACGAATATTCAGGTTGTTCAACACTTAAACATCGACACCTAAACAGCAAAAGCTGAAAACCGCGAATGGCCGCTTCTGTGCTAGGCCAGTGGACAGTAAAACAAACTTTAACCCTAATCAAGTGGGGGGCTGTGCCCCCCCCCACACACACCCCCTAAGTAAATACACCAACTCTAAGATCGCTCTACATTGGGGAAAAAGGCAAATTTTCAATAACTGCCAAGCAAATTTGTTCCCTGTGAAAAAATTCACAGAAGTGGCCGTGATTATCAGCTTTCTCTGTTTAGCTGTCGACATTTAGGTGTACAACCATAACGTTTGTCTTTATAATATAGACCCATTTTAAATGCTAATTCAGTCACTACATAGTCTTAGTAATCGGTGTCGGAGGGCCCCCTCAGTGTGTTTAAGTAAATCATTTGGGGAAATCTATCTCAAGGGTACTGTACTTCATTTAAGGGGTTTTGTCACCTGCGCGTATGCATTTGAGATATGGTATTGTCCAGCCATCCTACTCAACAAGTGATAGCTTTTTCTTAGACTATAAACTTCTCACTCTTTCAATGTTAATCTGTCTTGCCATGGGAATTGGACTGTCTGGTAGGTGGACACTTTTGACTGGTTCGTATGCACACCCCAGATGAGGCCTTCAATATCTGTTCTATATTAGAGGCACTCTGATTTCTACCATTTGTCAGCTCCTTAGACACATGCTTATGCATTGCTGGCCTAGCCCACAGAATTCTGGGTAGTATATCACTAAGGTGTTCAGGGCTGAATATAATGCTTCAGTAGGTTCAGTCACGAATACAGATTTAAATTGAGATTTCATTACTAACACTATAGTAGCAGTTGCACAAATTCTGTTTCAGTGCACAAACACAATTGCCTAACTTGTATTGTTTGTAGGGTTATTTCATTGAGTTTCTTGGTACAGCCTATCCTGTCCAGTTGTTGTGTCTTTCAGCTTTTTCCGGTTAGGGTTCGTCACAGCAGAACTCCGGTCCGCTAATGATTGGCAGTTGATTTTTACATGCTGAGTTGCCAGCCCTATCGCACAACCTTCAACGAAGGTATGCCCATTCACGCATGTCTCCATGCAGAAGACGCTCTAGCTGAGAGTCGAACCGGTCAGTGTCTTACTGTGAGGTGACAACATAAACCAAATTGTAGACTTAAGTGCTTGGTGCCATTATGCTTTCTGATGCCTTAATTTCTTTCAAGCAAGCTAGGGGCAATTATATGTATTACTGCAGCACATTCTTTGCAATTATTGCTTGCAGTACTGATGGCCTTTTCAGAAGTGACCAGTTCTATGCAGAGTACCATAAACCATGTTTAACTATATGCGCACAGAGTTCACAAGTGGTCCAGTGAACTAACCTAAAGGCATGACTAGACCTTTCTGATGGTTCAGAAAATGATAATAAGTGGAAAGCCCGAGGACTTTACCCATTTCTGACCAATCCCTGTCATATGATACTTCAACTTACAACTGGAGTCTGTTTTTCTAGACAAGTTCTTAAATGGTACAGTGTTTTTTCTTAATCACTGACTGAAAGCAGTTATGCTCTTAGCCTCTGCTAGAGTAAGATTTTAATGAGTCAGACTAAAAATGGACCATTTGAAGGTGAGTCACGTATCTTCAGCACATTTGTAACATTTAATGTCTTTATTTAGGCATGCATTTCTGTAATGGGTAGCTTTCCTAGGACCTGTGATAATGACTTCAGAATTATGCAGCTTGGTAATTCTGAATATTAATATTTTGCCAGATTTTGCAAGGCAGTTTAAGTCCCTGTGTGTGTTTTACTGCAGTAGATGAACAGTTAGTGACTCTCATGCAGAAAGACAGGTGATGATCCAATATTATCCAGAATATATCAAATTAATATAAACTGGGTGGTCTAAGATACTGATTTATTATACCTCCCTGTCCCTCTAGAAATGCTTTGCTGTCAAAGGAACCAGTCAATCTGGCTCCATGGTATGTGTTTTTTAAATAGTGTAAGGACTTCAAATAAGGGATTTACATTTTATTTTAACAGACACTTGAGTGCTTAAGGAACCCTTCAGCGTGTCAGATAATCCAGATGCACTGATACCTACACTTCTGCATCCACGAGAAAGGCAAATCCTCAAACAATTCATGTGTAACTCCACAGGCTATTACAGATATAAAAACATTAAGCACTCTGCATATTTCTGCTCCAACAAATGGTAATTTTTTCCTTGTACCTGATGCTAACCAGCAGTTTTGAGACAAAGCTAGACTCTGGGAGTAACACAAAGTGAGCATGGTTTGCGTTTAGAAAGATAAAGCTTGCTTGGACTCCAATTGGTCCATCAGCACCAAACATTTTTCAGTGTTCTACTAGTCATCGAGTTTTAGGTGGGTGGGGATTTAACTGATACCTTTGCTGGTCAACTTCCATCAGTGTTTCTCTGCAATGGCAGAGATCTTCTATTTGCATAACACAATGATTTTTATTTCTTCCACACATATGGGTGTGCATGTGTGATTCACTCCATGCAAAAAAATTAATTTGGTTAATGTTTTGACCATGCTTTTCATGCAGTGGAAGCATCCATCAGTTACTTGTTAGGGAGATGCAGGAAGCATTTCAGAGCTGCTGTATGGATTGAGAGGCATAGATGGTTATTGATGTAATACTGGAGTGAGGTAACAACAGAAAAACATGGCAGAAAATGTTAGTAGCTATAAAGCTTTCAAAATATAAAATGTGAAAATACAGAGTTAAAGAATGGAAACAAGCCTGTTTATATTTTAGCTTAAGATGTCAATTGTGGTACAAATGCTTCCAACTGAAAATAAAGCAGAACTTTAGTTTGCTTGGTTTACTAAAATATTGTGTAAACTTTTTCAAATGCACATTAAATGTGCCATTCAAGAAGTTACCAGAGCAGATAGTGGGATGGTACTGGAAAGAGTTCAGGATTACTCAGTTATCAGGAACCTATACTTATTGAAGTATTTTGACATAAGTAAGCTGGTTTTATTAAATAGAATGGAAATGGTACATTGGTTTTGCAAAACAATAAACTAAACACCTATGGAAAATGACCATTACTGACTGAAAAGCTACTCTTTAGAAACAGCTTCTATCCATAGTTTACACAAGTGAAAGGGTTGTTACTATATTTGTGGGAAGATGTTGGTAGTGGAATGTTGTTATATGACCCAAGTTTAAGTTCATATCCAGGAAAAATGCAGATTCCATAAGTGCAAGAGCAGCAGTTAATACGTGTAGATGGTCTTGTAGTTAAGGAAGTTGTACCACAATTCATGACAGAAGTTTGGTTCTAGGAGTATACTGATATAGACCTTGAAATGCAAAGGAGCACATCTAAACTCAGTGCTGGCTGCAAACATTATGAGGTCTGTGGCTTATCGGTTAAGGGATTACACCAAAAGGATCCATCCTTTTATCTTAGTCAGGCCAAATTTCAACATAACAGTTGGTATCACTTTTGGTGTTCCACGAGGTTTCAAACTAGATCCTCTTCTCTTTTTCTCCTCTATGCATTGTCTTGCTTGATCTTTCTCATTTTAGGCTATTTATTTACCAAACATCTCTCCTTTTCCGTTAATATACAAACGGAGTTCAGGGCCATATGGCACTGGCTATACCACAAAACTTAAAATACTTTTACTGACACCATTGGCACCACTTTACAAAAATCTTAGTTCCTTATTTGATCCTCCATCTATTTATCACAACCACACCGACTTCTGAATAAAGTTATATCCCAATTCAAACATGAAAATATCAAAACGTTCTTCTACCAAAAAGGTAGATGTGCTGTTGCTATTAATCTCTTGGTACCTAGATTATGCCCTTCCTATTGTTACAGCCTGTTCTGGACAAAGCCCTGCCCTATTCCATTGTATTTAAAAACAAGAGGTGTTCATGTATGTACCTTTCAAACATAAAGGAACACGTATTGCCATACAGTGATGAAGTCTGATGAGTTTATTGATATGTTTACTGGGATTGTGCACTTATCACTTTTGACCAATTTCATTCTTAGCCCAGGTGAAATACCAAACATTGAAAATACAGAAATATAAGCAATAAGAATAGTTAAGATCTAGCATGTACAGTTCTTTCTATGTAATTGATCTTATGTTCTCTTTGTGCTTGCCTCTAACATTTTACACCACTCCACAAATTTACCATAAGAACATTTACTCTATGAAACTCTGCTACAAGACCCCTTTTTTCCTTGCCATATGAGAAAGTCATTCTCCAAACTTGCCCCTAACACACAGAATTCTCCCTGTAGCCATTAGTTAAACAATTGCTTGAAAGTCACTGCATATTTTTTGGGGAAATGAAAAGTGCAAATGCTTCAGATGATGGCTATGACCCCTTTATTTAGTATCTTTAATACTGTGATTGGATATGATCACGGCATTTTATTCCCTCGTTTTATATTCTAACAACTCCTAAAATTTATGATTTTGATTTGTACCAATCTAAATGTGCCCAAACCTATTATGCCATTTCTATGATTATTGTTCAGATGCTGTTTTTCTATGTTCACTGTCCATGTGTTGTTCTGCTTCTATGATTATGGCTAAAATGTTTTGTTTACAGTCTGTTTTGTCACTATGCCAGCCTTACTGGCCCAAGTTGTCGCTGACAAGGGTCTTCAAAGAAACCCACCCATTCAGTTAAATGCAAGTAATAAAGGCTTGCCAATTCCATGTGTATCAACGTTGTGAAGGCAGGCAATAATTCTATGCCAAATGACTTTTGGCAAGCTAACTAGTCCTCACATTTAAAGAAAATCTTCAGCTGTGTTTTGACTGATCATCATAATCATTCAGTGAGTATCAATGCCACACAGAAATAATGTGCTGGTGATGCTGGAGACATGGTTCACTATGTAAGGACCTGCAAACTAAAATCAAGTCACCAGTTTTTACCAATAAAAAAATAGCAATTTCTGTAATTCGTTGTAGTTTATAGTTTTAAAAAAATAAGCTGTAATCAGCATCCATTATGAAAATTAAGAGTTCTGCAACCAAGAGCAAAGGGAAAGAGAGCTGTAACACTTAAATTTTGTATGGTGCTGAAAGAGCTTGTGCGAAAGAAGGAAAACTGATCCTTGGACACTTTTAACATTAGATGACCACACTGTTTAAATGAGTGAGAGAGGGTGAACTCTTTATGGTGGCTGCTTTACTGTACTTCTGCTATGAGAAATGATATGGTATAGTATGGTGTGCTACGACAAAGGGGTTAGTAATGAAGGGCAATGAGCAGTAGAATGGAGGGCTGCAGAGTGAGACTACTTTTTTACAGAGAAATCCCATTACACATGGAGACTAGAAGGAGGGAGACATATGAACAGTGCCAAAACAGTGCCAAATCCTTCACTTGAACTAACCAAAAAGTGCTGAATGTCATGTGAATATGTATCCAGTCACATGGCTTGTGCTGACAAAAGGGCTCAGCCGAGAGCAGTAGGAACCTTGGAGCATGGCAGCAATGGTGAGGGGCTCTATTTTTTGAAGTACACTCTGTGCACTTGCAAATTGGCAAGGGAAAGCAACTGCATATGTGGTTGACAGACTGGTATTTTTCAGTAGGGTGCAGTATTATGACTAAATGGGAATAAACATCAAATTATGTAGGCATTGGATGACCTGCATCTCCTCCGGGATAGGAAGGACATTCTGAAATCTAGATTTGAAAAACAAGTCTTTGAATTCTCTCCACTTTTCACTTTTAAGTATTATAACTATATTTACATTAAATTTCTCTGCTGTGAATCTGTCTCAAAGGTATGCATACAGACGTTTGCTTGACTACTTCTCTTTGATTGGTTACCATTAACCTGCAGGAAATCATTTTCTCAATTTTGTATACAAATATTTTAGTACTGGTACTAAAACTGCTTCAGTTTTGTAACCTGTACTGAGACTACAGTTGGTCTTTGATCTTTAGCCCAATCAAAAAATGTGAATTAAGAGCCTCTTCAAACTTTTCCAAATGATGGTGGCACTATTCTTCTTTTTTAAAAAAGAACAGAAGTTAAAATTGAGTAATAAAGGTGTAAAGATAATAAATATCTTAACTGCAGTGGATTTGTTCCAGTGTATTCATCAAGTAAATTATTTCATGTAGTGGTTCCTCACTTTGATAATTTTTTAAATCAGAATCAATGTGCTTTCTCTAAATCAGTCGTCCAACCTGATGCATCTTATGCCAACAAATTGTTCTTTGAAATTACTAGAGAAAAGTATGAATTGCAAACTGTGTGCCATTGAAATGCAAAATTGCATAGGGATTCTCTTGAGCCTTAAGACTTGCATAAGCAAGTGCTCATCAAATTGTGGGGAATGCTCTAATATCAGTTTGTAACATGCAGATTGTACTTTTACAAGGTCTAACATTTTGTAGCCTTTCTGGTGGCTTATGAACATAATTATTAAACATACATTGACTTGTATGAATTCCACAACTGATTTGACACTTTTAGAACTGCTTTCATCAAAAGCCTATTCTGAGCATTTTTTCTTCCTGCATGTAGTTAATGCATCCATCAAAAGCATATATAAAACAAGAACCTCTATAACCAGCATTTTTAATTCATGACCCAAAACCTAAAATATCACTTTCCTGGAGGCTTTGCCCTTTTATTCGGTATCTTAGAATCATGAGGCAAGAAATTTCACTCAGCCATTGACTTTGTTGAATTGGATCTCTGGTCCAGTCTCAACTAATACTAGCACAAGGGACCTAAATCATCAACAGATAAAACATGGTGGAGTGACAGTTTTATAACCTAGTACCCCCAAACCACTGGAATAAGTACTCAATGAATAAAAGGGTAACACTTCCAGGCTTGATAGCTCAGGGAATTGGACTCTGTTCTTTTTCCATAGTAACCTTTGGGGTCTTTGATCTATTTAGTGAGTTGTACCTGAAGGGTATTGTATTCAATTGGTCTGATCAGTGCCAAGTATAAGGGAGTATTTATTTTCTCTTTAGACCTTTAAGATATTTCTTTGTCAATTAGCTCAGTTAAGCAAATGACTTCATGACAATTGTTATGTTAAATGGTGGTCAGAAGAGGGAATTAAAAGCCAAAGTTCCTATGTCCCTGACTACAGTTTTTGCTGTGTTGTCTACATAGTATGACAAGTGGAGAAGTTTACCAAAAATACTACTTTTCACAACTTAGTCTGAGTCCATTTTTAGTATGATAGTCTGTTGGGAAGAGTGTGTGTTGTTGCGAATTTGGGTGTTAGAAGGAGGCTTAACAGCAACCCCCACTATAGCCAACTGGACTACAGTGGGGGTCTTGGATCTCAGCTTGATCTGAGAAGTAGAGCAATAAGCTGAGGTCCCAGCACCAAGGCCTGAGTGGAAACTTCTGGTCACTTGTTTTTATAAGGCATCTGCAAGTCATGTGTTGCATCTGTCTTCAACACATGTGTGCTATGTGATTAGCAAACTGATTTCCAAAACATTTAGCTTCTCTATGATACCAGTACGAGGAATGGTGTTGAAGGCCTTGGCCAGGCCACCATATGGCATGTGTACTACATGGCCACAGTTTATAGCTTTTGTAACCCTTTCAACAAATGTTATGGATTAAACAGGAACTACACTTCACAAAGCCAAACCATTATAGGTAAGTTCTGTAATACTCTATAATAATTGCTGAAGACAGTTATAATGCATTTCATAGCTTTTGTAGAGGAGACTTGCAAGACTTGTATGTCAAACCCAGGATATCACATGTAAGGCCACCATCAAGTAGGGGCATCACCATTGCAGTATGTCCTTCCATAAAGGGTGAAGCCCGTAGATAAGCTTACAGTTTAAGGATGGGGTCTGCAAGGGCATGTTTAACACCAAGCAACCAGGTATGTTGCTAGGTCATAAAGAATAGCTGTGGCCACCTATTTGAAATTAACTGGAGTCACTAGTAACACTCTAAATATATTGCAGACTGAGGAACATAAAAGAATGCAAAATACTGCTGGATAAAAAGACTAAGAGCAGATTCAGTTCCTGGTCTGAATGATGAAAACACTAAAGCCTGTATTGAAAGCAGAGTTTGTACCTTTTTGTTAGCATCTTGGTATAATTTTAGAAAGAACTTTGCTGCATCTTAATGATGGTTGTGAACAATAATCCAATGATTTAGATAGATGTTGTCATGTGACTATATCAAAGTTTTAACAGTACTTCACTTTTACCAAACTATAGTTGCTTGTTCTTCTTTCGGCTTTTCCTGGTTAGGGGTCATCACAGTGGAACTCTGGTTCGCTAATGATTGGCAGTGGATTTTTTACAGGTGCCAAGGTGCCAGCTCGAAGCCCAACCTTCAACGAAGGCACGCCCATTCTACACATGTCATTCGAACACCACTCGACCGCGGGGAGGACATGCAGACTCCACACAGAAGGTGCTCCAGCCGAGAATCGAACGGGAGAACCTCTTGCTGTGAGGCAACAATGCTACCACTGCACCACCGCGGCTTATGGTCCCAAGCTATAGTTGCTACTATTGCAAAACCGTGTTTAAGCTCGTATGTTTCCCTCCTTTTTTTTTTTCATTGTGTTTTGTGACTTGCCAATCTTTGCTTTTTAAGTGTTTTTAATCCTCCTTGGTGATCAGGGTTAGTGTTTTGGATTTATTTTATATTGTTAGTTCTCATGGAGGAAGGATTTTTAGACTTGGTTTGCACTTGCAGTAAATCATCTTTAGCTACAATTGGGAATAAGATTTGGAGGTTCAGAATAGAAATCTCAGGGTGAAGTTTGCACTAAATTTGTATACAAGAATATTGATAATTTTTATAGAGTCAGAATAGGTTGAATAATTATGAATAAGTTCATAGTGCTTTACAATATTTCAGTTAGTCCTTTAGTAGCTAAAGGAGAATAATCTTTGGCTTTAGCCATCCTAGGTTCATGGACTCTTACCAGATCTGAGTATTTCAGGTTTGTGTAATGCTTTTCATTTTCCTTGAGGGGTTATGGTTTTCATGGACAACTCGACTTTACATAGAGTATGTATTGATTCTTTAAATGTCTGATTCTTCTTTGGTTAATTAAGGAGTGCTAGCTATATGTGGTTTTCTAAACTGGTGTAAAATTCCTCAGTGAAGCTTCATACTGTCATGGCCAGGGTTAGTGTAGTCATAAGCACATTTTGATACCTCATTAAAGAATAAATTTAAGAGGAGACTACTTTGTGCTCAAACTTCACTGGGAAAAGATACCAGGATAGATGACAGCCATATTTGGAGAGTGCTTAAAGAGGTTCTTATGTCTAGGAAGTTCTGGGGATATCCTACATTGGATGCATAGGTATTCCAGTTTATTGAAGGGTAGTTTATTAGCCAAAATGGTGTTTTTGCAAATGGAGAGACATTAGCACTCTAAAGAATTTCATGTGGCCATCAAGAGCCAAAGGTATTCTGTATCAAGCTATTAGTAATTTAGTCCTATCTAGAATGATCTATAGTTAGAGTTAAATTTGTAGGTCCCTAGATATATGCCTAAAAGTAATGCTCCTTGTCAAATATGGAGACTCCATCATAGTTGCCATTGGTTCTGAAGACATGAGAAGCACCACACCTGTGTATAGTAAATGATCTCTCTATATTTTCTGCATGCCTTACAACGGTGGAAACAGAGGTGCTTTTCAAATGCAGTGGTGCCTCATGAGTCCATTGACTTCTGGCATAGAGGACAGCCTTTTAGGAAAACATGAAGGGGCAGGAAAGGCAGGAAGGGGTTTATTTAGTATACAGAAGCCTTTGGATTAGCTGGCCATTAATGCATGGAATTAAAACATAATGTGTGTTCCTTCCTGCCACTTCAGGATTGAGGTAAATGTGTACAAAAGACTGCATCTGCATCTCTTACTTGTGATGGCATCTGCAATTTTGTGTGCATGTGTGTAAAATGCCCTAGTTAGGGATGGCAGGTTAATTTGCTCAGGCTCAAACCCTGTACCTTTAGTTACAGGAGATAAGAGCCAGAATCCTCTACAACAAGCACCAGAGCACTCAAAGCACATTTTCAAAGACTTGAGCGAAGATTTGAGTGTCAATGCATTTTCCAGGAATTGCGAGCTTCAAGGGAAGATATTGCTGCTCATGTTGTCTGTTTTGAATGTGCAAGTGTTTTGTTTAGTAAATGGTCATCATCGTTTCTACTATATAATTTGAAAGCATTGCTAGCACAATAGGTAGGATGAATGCTTTTGATGCAGAAGCCTTTGGGCTCTATTCTCACACTATGTAGATGGATTGTCGATACTATGTTTTACTTCAGGGGGGTTGCTGCAATCCTGAGTGTATCCTCCTTTGGATGAGATGCCTAGTAACTATGAACATGTTGGTTTGCCATCCATTACCTATTGCAATATTACCAACTTAACAATTTTTATGTAACCTAGGTAATTCTTCAAGGGCAGCAGGCACTGAATTTGTAGATGAAATACTTTTTGCTTGCTAGCAGAAACCTCTTCATTAGTTATAAATCTCTTTAATGTGGAGGTATTCAGATGACTGATTTCTGCAGAGATTGTGCATATTGACTGATACTGAGTGGCCTTTTATAGTTGGGTCTTTATTATAATCTCGAAATTACGGAACATCGAATACAATATGGTCGACACCATATTATTGAAGTTCTTTAACTTCAAAAAAAGAAAATATTTAAACATCAAATACTTACCCTAACAGGTTTAAGCAGGGGGGCAAGTCCCCCTGCTCCCCCCGCAACCCCTGCTACTTAAATATACCAACTCTGAGATCGTGCTACAGTGTAGGAAAGAGAAATCTTCCCTTTCCACATCATACTCCGTTAAAGTGCGATCTCGGACTTGGTATATTTCAGTAGCGGGGGGTGTGTTGGGGATGTGGGGTGCCCCCCCCTGCCTAAACACCCTTTGCTTGTTTTTTTTTTTTTAACAGGGTTTATTAGGATTTCGATGGTTTAATGTTTCGATCACTAAAGTTCAATCTTTAGTGATTCAAAGCATTACATTTTCAAGATTCTAATATAGACCCTTATAGTCCATATGTTCAAGAACGGGCAGTTTGGTCATTATTGGCTCATGTTTTGGGTCTTTGCTTACTGGAAAAATGTTCAAAACTACAAATTTAAACACTATAACCAGTGGCACTGTATTACACAAGGTGTATAACTTAATAACTTAATACAGTCAGGGAGGTCTGCATGTGTGCAAGGAGCCTATGATTTGAAAACAGCCCAGCGTTAAAGTTTATCCACCACTGGACAGATTTATTTTCTTCAAATGTGGGTTTCAGTGTCATTTCAATTACAGAGTTTTAAGAGCAGAGAAGTTTACTATTAATGCCAAATCTATTAGATTTGTGCTATAAAATTTGAATTAAAAAGGTTTAAACGAAATACAAATATATCTCCTCACTGTAGAAGTAAAGAAAATAGTATGTAGACTGATTGGTTTGAGCAATGTTTATAGTTAATGGGGCGAAGTAGCCAAGTAATGGGACACTGTAATGGCTTTGGGGGAGGGGCTGCTGTGTGTATAGGGGCACCCCAATCCATTACCCTGCCTAGGGCCTCATTTGACCACTATCAAACTCTGCAGACAGATATGAAAGAATTTTAATTCAAGCTAGCAGTCTAAGGTTGAATTCTCAGTTTGATCTAGTTCTCACTACTCCAAGAAGATGAGATGCAACTGGAAGAAACTTTACAATACGCTTATTGTAGGGGCAGGCAACTATGTATAAAAGAGCAATGTATTGATTTTGCTTTCTTGTGTGGCCAGAGTTGTAATTTGTTGGCCATTTTGGGTCATTTTATTTAGTGTATCCTACAACTATAAATTCAAACTGGAGGCTGAGCTCTCTCAACATAGGGACTGGCAAGACCACAGGAGGAGAAGGTAACCACACACACACACTATAGACCCTCACATACATACCATCACAACCTCAAATCATACACACAACACAACACACAAAGACATACTGAGGCCTGATCAAAAAAAAAAAAACAAGCAAAGGCACCCAAAAGCCAACACCAAACAACTACACACCTCAGAACACACACACACCATCACATACACCACACACAGTCAGAGTGTGTCAAGCAGTCACAGCCCCAAACACCAAACACTATGCCAGACACACATTGCTGACTCCATAGTCAGACACACTGACATCCCGCTCACCAGACTGAATAGGAGAGAGGGTCAGTAAGCTGCCTGTTGGGTGCTAGAGATGATCAGCTTTAACAATTGGCTTAAACTCTGGTGTCATTCAAAGGGGATCAATGTCGTCTGCCCTGGGATGACATGCTGGACAATATGGAGAACATCGATGTCTGTGCTGTGACAGAAACCTGGTTCAAGGGCTCTGAGCACACCCCCCACTATCATTTTTTTTTACACCATATCATGCGTTCAACACAAAACCTACCTAATAAGAAAGGGAGGGGGGAGGGGTATCATCATCACAGGACACACCCACAGATTGTGGCATCGCGCATGATGAAACTCAGGAACCTCACATGGGCTTCTGAAAAAACTGGAGGGGATAAATGTATAACTCAAATGCCATGGAACAACTAGTCACCATCCCCACAAGAGGAGAGAACATACTTGATCTCATCATCACGAACATGGGAGCACAATGTTCAATGCCAGAAGTATACCCCTCACTGGTCAGATCTGATCACGGTCCTCATAAAGACCACAGTCTCAAACCGCTGAATCACTTACAAATGCCTTCTACCAGCACCTGCAGGGCTCATGGGAGGCAATCCCAAGCAAAACAAAGACTCTTTGTACAAACTCTACAATAAAAGGAGAAAGCTACTACAAGATATAGCAAAATCCTTAAAAGGTAAGACACCGCTGATCACTATAAATAAAAAGCTAAGAGCTCTCATAAAATCATCCAAAGCTAATTTTGAGAAGACTCTAAAGACAACCATAAAGCATTCTTTAGCTATGTCAGAAACCTAGGAGGAAACTCCCAGATATGTTCAGAATTAGTTCAAAATGATGTGAAGATTACTGATCCTACAGACATTGCCAACATACTGGCTGACAGGTTCAGTGCAAACTTCTAAGTGATATCTATACCAAATGATTGTAGCCCCCAAACATCTCCAACGCTCAGGTGAGAACTGCTCTCTCAAGGCAAGAAACACAGCATCCATGGGACCTGATGGTGTCCCCGGCTGTGTGCTCCATGAACTCAACGAGGAATTAAACCCACAGTTAGGACAGCTGTTTAATCTTAGTCTCACCTCCGGATTGGTCCCACTCCACAAAGGCGATTCTGCCTCTGAAATTACCATCCCATTAGCTTGACAAGTCTGATCTGCAAAGCCATGGAAAGGATCATAATGGATCTCATAAATAAAGACATAGGGAATTTGCAGACTTTGATCCCAACAGTTTGGCTTTGTCAAAGGCAGATCATGCCTTTTAAACTTGGTTGACTTTTTGAAGGCAGTCCATACAGCCTACCTAGACCTAGTATCATTGAAAACTCATCAACTTGAATGTAAACCCATACATTACAAGATGGGTTGCAAACTGGCTGAGTGACAGAACCCACAGGGTCAGAGTTGCTGGCGCCATGTCAGACTCTAAGCCTGTCACAAGTGGTGTCCCACAGGGCTCAGTCCTGGGCCCACTCTTGTTTGGCATCTACTTTTCTGAAGTACAAGCAAACACAGGAGGGTTATGGCTGACAAAGTTTGCAGATGACTGCGAGAACACATCCGACACAGATATCCTTCAGAAGGGTCTCACAGAAATGGATAACTGGTGCCAGAGCCAAAAATAAGGTTACCCTAGCTACCATATAGGTGGCAATCCCTGAACACAGAAGAAGTTATTAGGGACCTGGGAACCCAGGTTGACAGTAATATTGCTAAAGTAGTTAGGAAGACCTTCTACATTGCCCACCTTATCATGAAGGGATTCACATCTAGATCAAGGGAAGTCATAGTCTCCTATACACTCATCAGACCAATGATCAAAATCTGTCTTATGCTGCACGACTGAAAGAACTCCAGTTATATTTGATTCATCACCCAAAGACTTCCTATGCTGTGGAACAAAATGAATCTTGACCAATGGATGGCAGATAGCCTAGTATAAACCTATGAACCTATGTATGGGCACTCAGGACCGGCCTTTGGTCAACTGGCCCCACTAGGTAAAAGGTCTCCACAGCACCCCCCCAACACCACCTTGTGCCCCCATCCTGGTCTACTGACACCATTCAGATTACTGGAAAAGTGCCCCTGCTAGAGAGGTGTCCTAGGTGGCCACCTAGTTGGCATATGCCTAAGGCTGGCTATGCACTCAGTATTCTGTTCTATAGAACACTGTGGGGAGTCTAACCCACTAAAACAGTTTAAAAGGACTGAATTCACAAAATGAAACTGTGCATATCAAAAACAATGAAAGAGCAGAGGAAAGGAATGTTTTCAGAGGGATGCAAGGGATACACAACTAGACACTGAATTTAAGACTGCAAAATAGGACGGAAAAATTCTTCAGCCAATTTTTTTTTTTTTTAAGTTACCATTTACATGCTTTAAAACACTTCCAGCAACAAATATATTTAATTACTATTTGTAATGGTACTTTCTTATTTCCAGCAACAAAAACAGTGAAACTAAATTAAATTAAATTCAATATAGTTTCTACTTCCCCGGTGTATTGATCAGAATCATCATGTCGGTGTATTGATCAGAATCATCATTTTATTATTTTTTTAAATCTGTGCACTGAACTGCTGATTCAGATTAGTCCATCCCCAAAGGTATAAATTCTAGTAAGACCAAAGTACGAAAAACATGACAAATACCACAAGTGCATAGTCCTCACACTTGAACCTACACTTTTCCTTCAAAGATTGTACATCTGTAACAGATAAGGCTGTTGCACGACTAAATAATCATTCTCAATAGCCAGTCATGTTACCCTTCTAGCCTGATGAGAAATTTCAGTGGTTTGTTTCTTCAGTGTGAATATGCTCAACATTGTGACTGTTAAGTTTTTATTCAAAATCTCACAAAAGCATCTGACTCATTGGCTTAATCTGATTGATCTGGGAATTCATTTAAAACCTAGGAGTTGCAATGGAAAGTGTGAAAGAATAACTTGCATGTCTTTGTACTAAAAGGTTGGGAAAGAAGATCCAGACTGGTTTATACAGAAGAACTAAAGTTAATAGACATTAGAATGCCTTTGTTACAGACAGAGTGTTAGATAAATGCTAAGGTGAGAAACCCAGGCTTTGCCAAAGGTAATTGTATAGTCTCTTGGTAAAAGTTAAATTTGATTTTAAAACTAAAATCAGACTGTGTTGCACCTGCTTTAATGTGGACGTTGTTTCCACCTACAAGATGTAGGGAACGTAGATTCCAAGTTCATTTTTGGTTCCCTGCCACCACTGTATATTAACAAGCAGAGTAATTTTGCAATGACAGCATGTGCATCCTTTGACAACATGATACAATCACAAAGTATACAGAAAAGGTGTTTGGAGAAAAAGCAATTAAATGTGACAGAACAGCATCAGTAACTTCTGCCAGAGTGCATGCTGATAAACGGGGCAAGAACCTAATGGAGGCCTTCTCATAATTTCCAAATCCAAAACTACACCCTGCAGTAAAACTAATTTTAAGATGAAATACTAAGAAAATGATCTACTTTTCTTACCAAGAGTCTGTAAAGACAATCAGATTTAGTTAACTTTTGCCCCCCATTAAATAACTGAAGGAAAAGTCGTGATCAAATGAGTTCCTGTGGTAATGTATCTAAGTGAGATGAAATCTAAATATCCAGTAAGAACCTTTTTTGCTGCATATACAGTGCTAATCAGCATGACATTTTACCTGTTAATATTAACTTGAGTAGTTTTGCTGGATTTCTAAAGACTGTTGGATTGTGATGAAAGGTTCCATTCATGATAGTTTAAGGAGGTGCAATGCATGTACAAAGTGGAGACTGACATTTAAGGACTTTATTCAGTATTCATTGACCACCTTCCTCTCCAACAGTCAAGATATAAATGCAAGCTTTTTCTTTACCATATTTAGTGATATACAGGTGCTTATTGAACCTTGCTTATCTAATATTGAATCTCTGATATGAGGATGGAGTGATTACGGATATAACTGCCTGCAAAGATTTAACTTAATCTATTTAAGGTGGCATTTAAATGTTTGCAAGTGTGTCTTAAAACAACATCTAAATTAATTCATGATCTTTACTTTAAAGATGTACATTCAAGTGTTATTGAAGTTTGAAAAGGTTCAGGAATTATGGGTACTATACAGTTTACAGAATGTGTTGCTCATTACCTAGTATATTTTCTTTTATTTCTTACTGCAGTGGAAAGATGTTTTGATTTTGGGAGATGTGCACTTCAAGCCTCAGTGTACTGGATATCATTGTAGTGACCACATGCAGTATTGCTGCTGTAGTCCCTTACTGTATATTTCCTAATACTATTGTCTGATTTTATTAAATGTAATTGTTGAGGAAAATATGCAAACTTAATCAAGTTTGTCTTTTGGTAGGGAGTTATTTTTAATGTAACTTTTTATAGTGGTGAACTGGCACAACTGTGACTTCCTTTGAAGAAAACTGAAGATGGCATGGGTGACTATAGATGCCACTGGAGACAGTACAATGGTAATAAATGTTATGCTGGGGAATGGTACATAAAATAGTGATGGAGGAAGGTGTTCTACAGCAAGGCACATGTTTTCCCATGCAACAGATTAACATGTATTAAAATCCCAACTATACTGAAATACTGGAAAATCTGGGAGAAGGACATTAGTGAGCCCTCATTCAAGAGGAGGATTTACATTCGCCTGCATCCCAGCTGTTGATGAATCTAAGGAAGTATTGTTAGGAAGGAGAGACTTCTTAAAAAAACAACAGACATTAAAGGGAGAAAATCTGCCAGAGACTTTTCAATAACTAGCAATAGATACAGGAGATCTGCTTAAGGACGGAATACAGTAAGGCTGAGCTTGTTCAAGGGCAGTGCTTAACTCTCTCTGCATGTTAGCTATTCCCAAGTCTGTCAGATAAGCCATCCTTTAACTACAAGTAAAGTATTTTGCTCCTCTTGAAGCAAGGGAGGAAATGGAGCCTTATCAATTTTTGTCTATTTGTTATTGGGTTGATTTTGGTCATGACTGAGCACCATTGTATGACCCCATCCAATCACATTATTCTTGGTTAGAAGTCAGAGATGTGCAGCCATATAAAGCAATGAGATAATGGGGTTTGGATTTCATGGTTTAATTCAGACAAAGATGGCCTGTGTAGTTCCGAGACTAGATTAAGGCATATCTTTCAAAGAACTGAAAGTCATCGTGGATCCCTAAATTATATTAGAATCTCTTGATTTTGCATTCCACTTGTAAAAGTGACCACTTTAACACCTGATTCCTTCACAGGGGTGTCCCAATGGAATAATTACATTCTTAAGTCACTACATCTGGGGAAAGGGGCAAAACAATAGCAGTATGAAATGTAGACCTCCATAATTATAGATTCAATGATTGACTCAAATTTCACGTTATCTGATCAATATATTAAACTGGAGGGGTTTTATCTCCTTGTAAATGAAACAGCAGGCATTTTAAGACATTTTAGTCCTAGACTCCTTCATGCAACCTTTTTCTTGCACTTTTAAGAGTGTGATCCAGTCATATTATTAGACCAGCACTCCATCCTCTAAGGAAGAAGTACCCGTTTTTAAACTGGGTGTCATCTAGTTAATATCTGTTGAAAGTTCCTTTAGCCATTTTTCATATGCTCTTTTCATCCATTGCCTAAAGTGCAAGCATCTGGTCAGTGGTATGTATGTAAGATGTTATGTAGCTTGTTACACAGTGAACTTTACATACTCTTTCTGAGGCTGAGATTAGTATGCATCACAGTATCACATGCGTAGGTTTGTCCACACAGTGCCTTTATTCTTCCAAAAGGTAAATGCTGCTAGTGGAAAGCATCTTCCACTAGGAGACAACACAAATTCTCCTTGAAGGATGAACGATGCTTGCGTGAAAGTCCTTCGGACTTGACTTATCAGTGCATTAGGTATTCTGTTGGTGGGTGAAAGGCAAACATTTCACTGCTGCACTTCATATTGATGAGTTTGTGCTTAATCGATGACCTTTATTATCTGCATTCACTGCAGCATTATCCTTTTTCGATTTCAGTGCTTTATTTGTGGAACATGGAGCCATTGATTCATAATCTGGAGGCACAAATAGTTGCTTTTGTCAGCATTGTTCCAGATCTACATGTATATGTGATGTTCCAGCATTACTGAGCTGTGCAATGAGGGAATGTCTTGTGTATCAGAGCAAGGAAAACAAACATATTTCATATTGCTCTGTTTTCTGGGTATATCAAGCTGATGTGTCTGCTGATTTACTTGGCAGAGAGACTAACTCTCTTACATTTTAATGTACTTGCTGACCTCTGTTTTAGAAAACAATAGGGAGAATAAGTGCAAATTATTCTTATTCTGGGCTTTGGATTGGGGGGTGGACTGGTGACTCTACATAACCAGCAATTGGGTGTGTATGTGTACATGTGCATGTATATAAAATTATATATAATATGAGACACAGTGGTGCAACAGATACCATTGCTGCCTCAGGCATGATGTTCCTTGGTTCATTTCTCAGCCGGGATGTCTTCTGTGTAGTTTGCATGTCCTCCCTGTGTTCACGTGGGTTTCCTCTGGGTGTTCAGGTTTCCTCCCACATTCCAAAGACATGCATAGGTGGAATGTACACTAAATTGGCCGTAGGTGTGAGTGTTTTTCATGGAAGAACTATCATGTCAGGACTAGCCACCTGGCAAGCTAAACTTTGGATTTAAATGTTTGTCACTGTTGAAAGCACACCCCAACCCCCATATGCAAAAATGGGGGTAGTAAAGGCATTTTGGATGGATTTTAGCTGCATAATCTGTTGGAATAAGTGTAGGGGAGCAATGCCTTATGTAGTGTAGTAATTATTGGTGCACTTATTTATAGTCACTTGGGAGTTTCTGCCAGAATTTGTCACAGATGTTTAAGGTTGATAAATCAAGTGGTCGACCTTTTCCCTCCACATAGTGACCAACTACTTGGGGTATATAAAAATGAGTGTTGGTCTGCAGTTAGCTACATAAAGGGATATAGAAGGACTTGCACCCTGAAAAAATTAGCATTTTTCATATCCACTGCCATTTACATTTGAATGATATCACTGTTGTGATTGCAAGAATGTTTGTCTATAACAAAATTGTCTTGGATTTTGAAGGTCACACCCTGTATGGAAAGGGAAATGTAAGACATGGAAATATGAAGGCAATGTTTCAAGGCAAAAGAAGTTTGGAATAACCCATTGTTTAGAGATTCTAATTAAATGGGATAAGGAGATCTTTCACTTAACTCACCAGAGTTGCATGGACACAGGTTTGCGTAATATAAACAGATCTCTATCAATTATCATAAATCAGAGCAAATAAAAGTTATTTGACTGAGTAGAAATTATAATGGTCAAATAACACTTTATACTATAAGTAAACTTGTCTAGTTGAAATCCCTCTGTCCAAGGTTGAGAATAACAAGATGAAAGGATCCATTTTTCTAATGTCTCCCCTTCCACCTTCTAGAGGAGTCGAGGATGATTATATTTTGTGGACATCTATAAAATAGAGTTAATGCTTCCTTCCTAGGAAGATCAGAATTATCCCGATTTTGAAGTATTTGAGTGAGTAGTATCCAATAATACATTTGACGTGAAGGTATTTGGCTATAAACTGAGCATAATAACTTTCCATACTTTATTAATACTAAGATTGTAACATAACTGAAATTTTTGCCCTTGTGGACAGGTCACCAGTGTTTGAGTGATGCACTGATGTGATAGTGTCTGAAGTTATATGACATTTTGTGTAATTTCACAGTAGCATATGAATCTTCTTGCTCATGACTGCAGTTTTTTATATATAGACTTGTAGGCATTGTGAATAATCCTTGTAAGTTAGCATGGGCTAACGACATCTACCAAATGTCAGCCAATGGCATTAAAGTCTAGAAAATCCTGGCTGAAATAAGTAATAAGCTGTCTAGCTGGGAATGACTAAAGCTTTTAGTAATGCAAACAATTCAGGCAATAAAGATCTTGTTACTTCCTAAATGTCTTTTAGGATACACGCCAATTGTAGTGGTCATCACTAACTGGGATATGTTGTGGAAGATGATTTTTTACTGCATTTAGGGTATGAAATTACCTGGAATGAAAATGGTGTTTGGACTCAAAAAGGAAACTGTTTTAAAGCTTATGATAGAGTTGCTGTAGAATGGCAAAAGGTTATGGATAAACTGACTTCATAACCATTAAAGTTCTGACTAGAAAACTGAAGCAATGCTCAGCTGTATTGAAACTTGTGGATGCCAAAAAGGTATGGGATCTTTGAGGGCTGAGACCCTTTCCAGAGGGAGTACCTATTGAAAATCTAGCTTACCCAGTCTTCTATCTTTGGGTAATAGGTATGGTGTAATATTACACTAAACGTAAAGCCACTTTTGGTTAATCTTGCAGGATTATTTGTGTTCCAAAAGCTGAAGAATTTAAAACTTACAAATCTAATAATTTGTGAAAATAATGGTGAATATCTGTAGACTGCATAACCTAGTGCACATGTCATAAATACAGTAGCTTTATATCTCTACAACATATGAGACAACAGTGCATGATTTTAACACCTGCAAGAAATAATTTTGGTAAAACTGTCCTATACAGGCCTTTAAAATGTGAGGTATTAGGAGTTACATAAATCAAACCAGGAGAGGTGTATAAGCCTTGGAATTCAAAAAGTACAGAACATCTTAAGATGGCATTGTAAACTTTTGTTGATGAAAGCTTTCACATTGTACAAGGCCATTTACATGTGGTATCATCCACATCTTGGATTAAAGATTAAGGCTTGAGCAGTATCCCTACATGCTAGACCTGTTTTGACCCAGACTACTTCCAAATGTTTTGGAAATATCCTGTAGCTTAACAAGTTTGAAACAGAGTTTAACATTTTTCCCTTTCTTTCTTAACATGGTTAATGAATTAAGGTCTAAAAGGACTAGCCTTGGAAGACTCACTCTGTTGCATCTGATGAAGTCTGTGTAAAAAAGACATAAATGCAGTGATTTCAGTTAATTGTTAAGGTATGTGGATGGTTTTGTGCTTTTTTACATTAAAGTGATTGGTTATCAAAAATAATCCTGAACGTGGCACTTATTTGTATTGCTTCACAGTGCTTTCTTTACTTTGGACTGGTTTGTTTTCCCTAACATAAGTATTAGTGTTAAATAAGATAAGCCTCTGGTTTTGTAGTAACAAGACCTATATTCATTTATCAATACTTGGATAACACATGTAATTACAGTAATTGTTCTTAAATTCTAAAAGACAAAGGTGGTCAAAGGAATTAAATGTTTGTTTCTGCCGAAGTTTTACAGGTCATAGAATGAAGATGCCATTTATTGATTACTGATGTATTTGTCTGTACATTTTAATTCTTATTTCATACCAGTGAGTAACTACTGGAAACTTCATTTTTAAATTGGCGAGGAACCACTAACAAATTGCTTTTTTACATGCATAATCTGCTAAAAATTTGCTCTGTTGGTGGTTTGGTTGAGCATGTTTACTGTAAATGTATCATTATGAAGCTGGTTCTTTTATAATTTCACTTGCTTTTGGCTGAAAAGTGATTTAATGAAGCCAATATTTTAAAACGTTTTCAATTTGCATATGCTATCCCTCTGTTTGTCTTGCTCAGATCAGTTTCAAGTGAAAACTGAAGGAATCAAGCCAATGCATACAAGATGGATTTGAACAACTCCTAGTCTTAGCCCTTCTAGCAATTGTTGACCTTACTATTTCACCAAAAGAAACTTTGTAGATATGCTGTCTTTTTTTTTCAAATTTTAAATACTGTAACTATTTTTTTCTTGGCAAAGCTACATGAACATAATACCAAGTTAGCCAAGTAATGTTTGTTTCCTTGTGACTTCATTATCTTTATTTTTGTTTTTTGTTTTTTGTTTGTTTTGTTTTTTGCATCACCTGGTTTGTGTTTCTGTTAAACCTAGGGATTGGATTTGAGCTGACACATTTTTTGTAGTAAAGCCTGACTATTAATAACTGAAAAAGTAAATATTTAAATTTAACTGTCTTATCTAGAGGTTAGGATTCTTAGTGAAGACCATTTATTTTGCCTATGTGCAGAGATAAAGGAGACTACATTGAAATTTGTGAGGTTTTGAGCTAGGTTGTACAAGATGTTATAGCTTTTGGTGCACTGTCTGATAGCATATGTTGGATTTTTATCAACTGGAGTCTGGTATTGAGCCTATAGCAGAGACTGTCATGGGTATTGTTTAATATCAAAGGACTGGTGTTCTGTTTAATTTGGCAGGGGAATTAATGAATTCAGTAAACTGTTTTTGTGTGTGTGTGTGTGTGTGTGTGTGTGTGTGTGTGTGTGTGTGTGTGTGTGTGTGTGTGTGTGTTGTATAGACTGGTGTTACTAGTGCTGGAGTCATTTTGCATGATCCAATCATTGTTAAAATCAGAAAACCAGTCAAAAGCATAAGCAGCCAATGCAGACTGTAAACCAAGTAAATCTAAAAAGCAAAATGATCAGGACAGCCAAACGGTTCCAAGTGTAACTTTTACAGCAAAACAATGTTAAATATAAGTGCTTTCTTCTAAGTTGTTGTAGACATCTGCAGAAAGAAAGAAATAAGACCTAAAAAGCTATAACATCACGAGAACACTCAAACAGGAAGTATGTAACAACAGGAAGTATGAAACAATGCATCAAAAAAGACCGCCAAAATTCTTAGTGGCCTGTGCAATTCAAAAGTAACCGATGCTGTTTAAAAAAACATAGAGAAACTTTGTACCACTGAACCACTGTCAACAAGTCAAGCAAGAAAATATTAAAAGATCCACTTTGAAACTAAAAATAGTATTCCACAACTGAATACTGTAAATAGGGGGCAGAAAAAATAACTTTAAAATTAACTTTAAAATATGCAGGCAGGCAAGGTTTAGAAGCCTTGTATTTCAGTTCACTAGTAATGGATACTGCTTCATTTAAACCTTGCACACTACTGGCATCCAAATGTAACCGCCCACATAATTCTTTGTGCAATAATAAATCCTGCCAGTCCCCTTTGCTTTTCATCTGTAATCTTTTCAAGAATGGAAAATCTAAACAGAAAAATGTTCACAGCTTATTGTATGGCTTGCTAGGACATTTTGTGTTGTCTCTTTAATGCCATACAAATGCTGATAAATGTTTAAGTGAATTGTTGGTATTGCCTATATAAAATGTTGTGCATGACTGACACTGGGCAAGAAAAACAACTTTAGATGTGTGGCAAATATCTGCTCCTAGTAAGCCATCTTCTAACAGTGTCCCACAGTGTACCGCTGTAGTTATTTCTATATACATTGTTTGCATCGGCCACATTTCAGTGTCTCAAAACTTCCAGTACTTGACCTTTTTTATCTGGTCTCTCTAGAATTGTCCTGAAGTTTGGATGATTCTTATAGTGCAAGAGGGCATACTATCAAAGTGACCTGTGAAGTCCCTTTCATTCTGTAGGAGTGGCCAGCTTTTTAATCTAATAGTCCTGATGACTCCTACATCTAAGGAGTAATGAATGATCTGTTAGTTTCATCGGTGCACAAACCATGGCGTATAATTGGAGCATACTTGGTTCTCTCTGCCTAGATTTCTTCTTTGATCTTCTCAACCAACTCCATAGGATATCCATGATCCAAAAACATGTGTTTTTAATAACTCAAACTGTCTGGAGCACTCGTCATTGTTAACCTAGAAATGTGTGCAAACTGACTTTTTAGAACACCTATCTTTTGGTGAAAAAGATAGCAACTCCTGAAATGCAGAAATTAATGTGTGTGGGTTTACAATATATAGGTATGTCTAATGTGCCATCACTGTTCTTCACAAGATCAACATGCAAAAAGTGTATCTTCTGCTCTGTGATGATGTGGGATGAAAATCTAAGGAAATCTGTTAATTTTTCCAGTTCTGTTATGAACACCTTTAGTTGGTGTGGAGTACCTGATCAAATAAAGAGGTCATCCAAAATGCAGCAATAGCTCTTACAATGCTGAAAACAGTCCATTTTAAATACCGCATCTTTTTCCTATTTTAATAAAATCACTTTAGCGAAGGTTGGGGCACAAGCCACACCCATTGCCACCCCAAAGATCTGTTTAAAATATTCTCTGTCAAAAAAGGAAATTGTTGGTCAGGACAGTTTCCATAAAATCAGAGAGGATTCTAAGCATGTTGCCAGTAACTGAATGGGAATCCAAAATGTCACTGAACCCTGATAAACAGTAATGTGGAATCACCGAATACATTTTTGACATCCAATGTGACCAATAGGTTATTTTGTCCACTGTGTAAGTTTCTTAATTTATCAACAAAATCCCATGAGTCCCTCAACATGAGAAGTCTTTAAAGAGACAATTTTTCTGGATTTGTAAGGATTTTCTGCCATTGTGGTTTTTTATTCACTTTTTATTTGCCTTGTTAGTTGTTTCAGTTTAGACATTCCTGCCTATTGCATATCTTTTTCCAACCTTGTTGGAAAAACATACTAAATGCCAAAAAATGTTGTTGCATCCTTGGGAAGTAGTCTACCCAAGGGAGCTACCACACTGACAATATACCCATAAAAGCGGACCCAGTTTGGGATTTTGGAACTTAGGAGAGTGGCCTAACGTATGACCAACATGTGACCTAACTTTTGACCAACATGTCTGATAACAAGGTCTTTCAATACCGCACAGTTTATAAATGAAGGGATTATGTCTAGGTCTAGAGATGTTGTTGTCCTCCTTTAGTCAGCCCTAATTAGGCCAATCATTCAATATAATGCCCCTTTTGGCATGTATCTGTCCATACAAGTTCAACAACTGGAACACCAAAGAGATACCTTACTAAAAGGATACGAGGCCTAAACAACAGGTTCTACATGGGCCTACTCAAGCTCCGTCACTAAACTCTGTAGCTTACAGGCTGCTAAGAGTTGACCTTTGGTGTACAAGGCATCCTCCAACCAATTTATTAATTTTTTTTTACTGTATATAAAGTCAAATGGCACCAGAAATCAATGTAGAGATCTAAACCTCTTCTGCATCATCAACAGAATGATTTGGAGGGACAAGTATATTTGACAGAGGATACCACTGCTATGGAACACAGACTCCCCATCCACATAAACCAAAGTTCATTGTTGTCCATTTTCAAGTTCCACTTGGATCGGTAGAAAGGAAAAAATACCCCAGGACTGCTCCCTTTATTTGTAATGGGCATATGGCAGTTCCTAAAATACTTTATTCCATGCAGGGGTTACCTTAAATTATCTATGGGATCATATTCCATGCAGGGGTTACCTCAAATTATCTATGGGATCATCCAAGTTCTCCTTAGGGGTAATATATAATTGACCATAGGATTGGTATGGCCAGTCTCTAACCAAATAGGATAGGTTATTTCGAACACCAAAAGGAATACTGGATGGGCTTAAAATGGCCCACAAGGACAGCTAGCCTAGTACTAGCCTGTGAACCTATGCCATCTTCTGTGAACTGATATTCCCTGTAATCCAGGTATCGTTTTGTTTAGTATATATATTCTTCACGTTATAGACACAAATTAGTTTCTTGATCTTTCTAGTTAATTTTTTTCTTCCACATGCTCTGATTTCACATTGGAATTCAGGATACAATTGCACAGCAGTTGTCATGTGTAATGTCCTGTTCAATAACTGTGCAGAGACAGAACTTCTTGCACAAAACGTACTCTGTACTTAAGCTAATATTTATCTAGTCAGCCCTGTTAATAAGTTTTCTAAGCTATGCCAGTTTCACAAGTACAATCTTCATTGGCAAGTGTAGAGTTACCATCTATTGGAAATCATATAATGTATGTGCATGTTCAGTTTATCAACACTGTGCCATTTGGTATGCCACTGGCAAGTGCATTTTGCTGGATATAGTTATATATTTTAGTTTCTGTAATGCTGTATAAATGTTATGCTGTACTGTGCTCTTAACAATAAATGATACTGTTCTACAGATATCTACAAATGCAGATCTTTCCAGTTAGTACAAGGAAAATAAGTGAGTAAAAGTGCTGTAAGAATACATGACTAAATTTGCATAAGTCTTGCATTAATGTCCTCTACCCATCTCCTCCTTGGAATGCCCTTTACCTATAAAATAGCACATATTCTGTCCATAGCATATACATTCCATTTGAATAAAGATAAACACCTTGTACTGCATGTTTCACTTCATTAGGAGTCAGTGTTCCTGCCCAGTTTAAATTTTCCAGAACAGAAGTTTTATTTTGTTTGACCTACCTAATCTATACTTTAAGAGCTTTCAAGCAAGAAATATCTGACAGGATGGGCATTACATGGAAATGATTGACCAAACAGAGATTTTGTGAAACCAGACCTCTAAGGTGGAGGGGTGCCTCAACCCTTGAAGGTCTATTTTCCTGCCTCCCTTTTTCTCTGCGATTCTGGCAGCTTGATGTCCTTTCTTTATATGGCATAATGTACTTGGGAATGGTGTGGGGCATGACTTGACTGTGGTCTTTGGACTGGGATTAATACTTCCATTTTTGAGGTCAATCCTAAGCATAAAACTCCACATTCTATATGCTGTTTTCATGATTTTCTTAACTCGTCTCTTGGTGTCCATTCCAGGTATGATCAACACCTGATTATGTTAATATTCTGATTCCTTGACATGAATTTCAATCCCCCTAGGCAATATACTTTATACCAGACCTGTTGTAGTTCAAATGTGGCAATTTTTGTACAGAGCCTCGGTTGTCATTTTGCTGCCACTTTGCCATCCTTGCAAAGTGTCTCACCCACCCATCCTTCACTACTGCAGCCATCTTTGTCACTGATGAAAAGAGCAATCTTATTCTCTGTGCTCTCAATTATTTCTCATACTTGATTATAGGACCAGCGACCAGTTCCTGTGGTACACTATCATTTCCTTCCTTTTTGATCTTTCCACAACCCTCTGTACTGTAGCATTGTGGAATGCTGCAGTCATTTTCCTAATTTATTCATCCCACATACCCAACCCTTGCAGTTTTCCAAGCAGCTAAAGTAAAGGCCCAAGTCAAAGGCTTTGGTAAACACTGTGTCACCCGTGTGGGTTGCCACACTGCCATCCAAGTTCTCCTGTAACCATCAAAAAAGATGATTTTGCTTAATCGAGAACTGTCTGGTCATAAACCTGTTGATTGTATCTTGGAAATGGTCACCTTTACTTCTGTGTGTTTACTGTATCATCTTATGCACATAAAAACAGTTCATCACCACCACAGTCCTGAGTATCATAGAAGGTAGTTTATCTTAGTATCCTAACATTTACAAAAAAAAGTGACTGTAAAACTTTGTGCATTAACAATACAAGTCTGAAGTAAGAGACACGCTGACCGAGCAAACACAACAAATGTTCACAGGGGATAGAAAGTTACAAAGGCATCTTGTAGTGCTTAAGGAATTTTTTTTCCTTGATAAAAGTATGACAGTTAAATGCAGTAAAACCGATTTGCACACTATATTACCCCATTATGTTTATATGTGTAATGTATGATGTTGCCAGGGTTGCCCTGCCATTGTTTCACAATGACAGCATTATCAATTTTCTTTGTTTCATACTTCGCCTAACTATTATCCTCAAATTTGTATGCAGCTTTGTTATAGATTTCTTGATATTCAGGTGTCTACTGAAAAATTATGGCAGAGTCGGTAACACCAAGTGAATAACAGTAAATGAACTTAGTCCACTAAATGTATTCTGACCTTTGTCCTATTCATCCTGGATCAAATTGCAAATAAACAAAATGTTAACCAGGATTTAAGTTATTGACATGATATATGCTTGCTTTGTATGCTCTGGTATCATTAATTGTAGTCAACAAATTAAATGATTTTATATATAAAATCAGTAAAACATTATTTTTGATACAGGAATGAATTTGCACATTTTATTTTGTCCTTATCTACTGTATCATAAACAGATTTAATTAAAATACAATCTACTTTTGTTAGATAATTTTCTGCTTTTACATGGACTGTTATCACAGCTCAGAATGAAAGCTGGACACTGGAAAGAATCCAGTTTAGCTGGAGGTTCAAAAAATATGCTATTCTACTCTTTACAGTAAGACTGCAGAGGAATGCAATTCTTGCATTAGTTGTACTTTACAAATGTTTTTTTAGCTCATGATTAACTCGCAACCCAATTAAAAATCCAATTGAGTTTATCAGTCGCTGTCTACAGACCCTAGAGACCAGATTTCAAAAATCCAGTGATGTAGAAAATTACATGGATCATTGACATAGCCTCAAGGTCACAGAAAGCTGACGATTCTTCCTTTTACTTTTCTTATGGAAAACTGGCAATGTACTTGTCAAGAAACTGTATTTGTATACCATTTGCATGATGGTGGAGGAACTATCTTAGATATGTTCAATACAGTGCCATCTTGTTACTCCTGAGGACTTATTCCAGCCATTGTGACATTGGAAATATATTTCACTGAAAACAGGTTTCTCTGCACTATACATCTTCCTGTAGCACACGGCAGAAGTGTTAATACATTACTTGAACAAGACAGAAACCCAGGTGGGTGTAAAACTTTCCAGTGTCTTAATTTATCTTGTATTAACATTCAAAGGTAAACATTAACAAAAAAAAGAATTAAAACAAATGGTTCATATAACTGGGTACAAATGCTTGCTTTGGATTTAATGATAAAAATGCTGGATGACCAGTAACTTGAAAATGATTAGACCCAAATACCAAGTGAGGAATAGTCCATTTCTCAGCTATTTCTCTTCTATTTTGAGTAGTCAGTGGTTAGTTGAGTGTTTGTACCATTGCACTTTATCTTCTTGAGTTTTACTTTTGATGTATAAACTCACACCATTTCTTATACAAACCATAAGACTTGCTATACATAGGGTAATAAGGTGGTTAAAATGGCAATTACAACTGCAAATGATTTAATCTGAAAGAGATTTGCTGAAAGCAGTCTGTCTATGAAAATGACGGGTACCTGCAACTGTCACTTGATTCCAGTTCAATGGTAATGAGTTGTGGACTGTTGGCCACTGTATGTCCACACACTCTTGTTTGTGTGTAGCATATTGTATACAAAGGTCTATGCTTAGATTCTCCTTATTTATTTCCAGCAAGGCAGTTTGCCCCTACATTCATCTCCCTGTTCTTTGGACAAGCCTAATGGTGTTAAATATAAATCAAAAGTGGTAGCCCCATTAAACTAAACTAGCTTACCAAAAAGCCAGCTGGGAAGATGGACATTTAAGCAGTTTGACAGCATTCCTTTCTTAAGAGATGACTTATGTTCTATTAGGTAGCCATCTGATGGGGACTAGGAGACCGTAAGGCACCAGTACATGTTTGTGGCTGGCAGGGATTTTCAGGATCTGGAAGCACATGCACAATTTCTACTCTGATGTCCTAAATGGTATTGATGCAGGGTCTATAGAGTTCTGCCAGTTCCCAGAGTGCAGTGATAAGCAGGATCTCCCTCCCAAGTCCTAATGTCAGTAATGAGGAATGAATGGGTTAGTAATGTGCTAAGTGTTTTTGCATTGAAATAATGGTGTGGATATGGGTAATGTTTCTTTAAGAAATCCCTTAGCTTCTTGGCTAGGACTTGTGGCTCAAGCTCCTCTAGTCTTTTAATCCTTCATTAATATGTCTAACTGTTACATAATGAATGGAAGCTTCTAGTAAGGATTCAACTGTTTGACAGTACTCATGTCGCCTTGCCATGGCTGTATATAATGGAAATAAACCTCCCACATCGTCTCTCAATACCAAGCCCCTGTCTCCATTCAGCATTTTTTCACCTGCTGTTTCACTTTGCAAAGACATGTTCAGTGTCTGACCTCCACAGATCCAAACCTATTGAAATATAAGTTTCCATGGATCCATGCCTGTCTGGCCCCCAAAGTTTCTAAGCTTTTTTTTTTTTCCAGCCACGTGCTCTTCTGCAATCTCTACACGGTTTAACTCTGGGCTGACCTGTCTATTTATGGCCACTGCAGTAGGCAGTTTCCACAGTGAAGAAGTTGGAATTGCTGTCTAGCAGTATTGTATTCAACAAACATGTTCCTTACCAGGACCAAATAGCCTAAAGAAAAACAGGGCACTTGTCTTTGACTCTTTTCACCAGAGTTCCCCCTTAAACTGTCACAGTCAGGCTTACAGAATAAGGAAAGAAGCATTTGATCCATTTTGGACAAGTCAGATTTTATTTTAGATGATGCTCTTGCTGATAGTACTAACTTGTGCATATGGTTATTGTGCTGGAGCTGGTATTGGACCATTGCATTTCATCGAGTAGCCTAGCCTGTGAATGAGTCCTAAACTGAGAAGTAGTCTGTCAGAGGGTGAGGCAGGTGATTGTGGTGCAATACATAGATTATAATCTCCATATTATGGACCAAGCCTTTTCCTGCCTTTGATAGAGGTTTTGTCACCAAAATGAACATAACCAGCATCATCCTGGTAGATTGTTATTGGCAGCTTTTTTGAATAGTGTTTAAATTAATCTTCAAAGTTTTAGATGGACATTATCATTTGTTAGTTTTTTTTTAACTATTGGTATTCATTGAATCATTTTCAGTTCCATCAACAGTACTTTTTGAGTGGCAGCAGGGGATTCTCAGAGTTTAACTGGTCCTTTTCCATTTCTTGGTGATTATGACACTGTATTAAGGGGGTGTAAAAGGGAAAGACCCTTAACTTGGGAGCTACGGGGGATGCAGTCTTCTATTCTGTGTTTTTGGTGAAACTGCATTGCCCCACTGACTAATGCATTTTCACCCATATT
Source organism: Protopterus annectens (assembly GCF_019279795.1). Lineage (NCBI taxonomy): Eukaryota > Metazoa > Chordata > Ceratodontiformes > Protopteridae > Protopterus > Protopterus annectens. The sequence continues at coordinate 533,995,896 of NC_056738.1, read as the reverse complement.
GTTACTATAGTCCATTGTTCATTGTGCTGGGTTTCCTATTGGCAGTCCTAACAGAACTATAAAAATGCATCTAATATTGCTCCATGTTTCAGTTTATGGTTGTGCAGTGCTAGAAATGAAGCTGCAATTTGTAGACAAACCTCCTTAACCTCTAAAATATAAAAAGAAAAGGCAGTGTCCATGCATGATATGAAATCAGGACAAAATATGCAGAAATAAGAGTATGAGCAGACCAAAATATATTAAAAAGATAATGGAAGCCTAAATGACCTTTTGTCAAACTATATAAAAAATTTGAGTCAAGAATAAATTTTAGAGACTGCTCAAGGTAATTTATTGAAAAATCTCAGGGAAAACACTGAAATGGAAATAGTTATACAACAGGAGAGAGAGCAGTGAATTTGTTTAGCCTCTGGGGTGATACTTTTTCTAGTTTGGGTGTGATTTGTTTTCTAAGATATTGCTTCCTATGCAGTGCAAAAGGTTAAGTTGGTTCACGTGAACTTGCAGCTTTGTAATATTTATAGTAACATGTTCCTTGCTAACTGAAATCAGCCGATCAGTATGTTATAAGTGGTCTTGTCAGTGACCTGTACAATTAGAGGATTACCTCAAAGGTGTGACTATATCACTGACACAAGTACTGGCAGTGGGAATTCTCCAAAAAACTGTCATTTAAAATATTTCTAAAAATGGCCACTATAATTCATTTACATCACATCATTCTTTCATATTCATACATTTCAAGGACTGCTTTGAGATGCAATTCACCTGCCATGCATGGCACATGTAGCAGTTGTGTTAAGGTTCATAGGAGGTTACCAGGCCAATGGCCCTAGGGCCATTACAAGCCTAACCATGTAAAAACCTGTGTACCCTAACTCTCCATAGTTGGTTGGTCATTGTTAGTGCAGATCATAGACTAGCTCTGACTACCCCTGTCCATGAGGGACATGGGTGCCACCCTGGGTTGAATTTATGGTCACCCATCTAATTGTCAAGGTTGCACTTAAATAGGGTCATTAAGGAGCTCTGCTTCACCTGAAGGAGGAGCTTATTCCAGAGGAATGGCAGTCTCTGGGAATTGTATTAGTCTCCAACATGTTCTGTTAATATAACAGGCTAGTTTGAGATCCCTGGAGCAAGTGACTCTTGTCCCATTTGATTTGTGGATGTGCAGCATTTCTATTAGGACAGAGTCAGATTGCTCTGTAGGCTGGGCACACATTGCCTCTCAGCAGCCTGTATAATGCAGAATACAATGAAGGGGCTTTCAGTCTTTTCATGCAAGTCCCATCTTGGAGACTCTGGGTTCTCTTGGTTAGAAATCTCTGTGGTCTCCAGTTTGTTTCAGGTGTGTAGGGAAATGCATTCAGAAGGGACCATTGTACACAATTAGTGGTTTGATAAGGGTAAAGTGCAGCAGACTTAAAATCTCCTTTGTCTTGGATGTAATGCCCTTATTTATGAGCTGTGCAATATAGAAGGTTTTCGTTACCACTATGGACACATGGCGATTGATGTGGTATTTCATTTGGTTTTATGGCAATTTTGTTTCATTACAATTTTAATCTCGATTTAAGTGTTTTCATTTGTGTAGTAGTTAAAATTTATAGACTATACTGACTGGGGGTGTGCTCAACTCCTGAGGTTCTGTTCTTTGAGGAGGTGTTGAACCAAGGTTTCATCTGCATGAATCAGTGGTAGCTCAGGTCAGTAAAAAAGGTGTTCTGGCACTTGCTGCCAAGAATAAAGCAACTTTATCACTATCTTGTTCAACATTCCCCTGAGCAGTATGAATGCTGCATCAAGTCTCCCTTGAAAAGTGGTGTACATGGTGAGATTAACCAGGTCAATAAGCAAAGTATTCCAGACATACTGACTGTAGTAGTTGAGTCCCCAACAATGTAAACATATCACAAAAGGGGCTGATTCAGACAAATGATTGGTGCCAAAGTCATGGACTAAAACTAAACACAAAAAATGCCTCATCCCCTTTGGCAAAGAAATAGCCCATGCTAATTCTGATAGTACACCTCTAAGCTCAAATTCAGTGGTGCAAGTCTTGAGTACAGGTTGATAACAATCTAAACTTCAAACCAGGACCTGAAAAAAAAATAAACATCATATAAAAAGACAGCTTTCCACCATGCCCCTTGTTGGAGCTATATTCCAAAGAATATTGAAAAGCTAGTATTAACTTTTATAGGTCAATAGTAATAAATACTACACCTGTACATAGGTTAGTAACTAGGCTAGCTTCCATTGTGGGCCACTTTAAGCCTAGCCAATTGACTTTAAAGGTAAGAATCAAACCCTGTACGTCATCTGTGAGGTAAACACTGCAACCATTATACCAACCCTGCCACTTTGCCCCAGGCTATTTGCAAGAAAAAAGTTAACTTGTTCCTGTCATCACTACTGAATCAGTCATCCATAAACAGAAATAAAGGTGTACACAAGTCTTTCACATTCAGTATTTGAGAAATCTTATTACTGGCACCCTTACCGCAAGTGCTACCAACAGTACACTATTCAGGAGCACTACAGTGAATACCTCTGACCGAAGATTGCCACATCCTTGGTAAAGAGTACCTTATGAACTACTTTATCACATTATAATCTTATCTTTATGCCCCTTGCTAAATGGGACTGGCTAACTGGGCCCTAAAGCCACCTTTTTACAGGAGTGGCTCAGGAAGACAATCTCCATACATCTTCAAAAGCAGATGAATTTCAAGTACTGTATACCAACAGTGAGCACATCTGCTCTCAACTGAGCCATTTGTCTTGTTGACCTTCACCATATCACACCTTCATTAATCTGCAAATACAATTTAGCCAAAACCAGCATTTCAGCTTCACTTAAACCAAATTACATTTGCTTTGTTGAACAAAAATCAAGGAAATGAGAAATGCCTACTAACCATTGCCATTTCCAGTCAGTGTTAACTTTGGAGGTTAAATAAGCATACAGCACCCAGTACCAGGGCATGGATATTGACAAGTTCACACTGAACAGTCATATTAATACTATAGAAAACAAAGCTGCTGCATGGAGCTTGTACAGAAACATTGGCTTGAAGCTTTGGCAAATTGCCTCGGACAGAAGCACAAACTTACAACAGGTGCAACAATCAAAACTGCTAGTTATGTTGCACATAAGCTAAGAGCAAATAACTGCAGTGTAGAAAGGTTTTTTAAACCGTGGCTTACTCCCACTTCTTTCTTGCAAGCATGTCAAACTTTACTACTCATAATTCTGATTCATCCACATTAACCTATACTAAAAAATAAAAAATGCTGCAATAAAATTGCTGCATTTTCTACAGATCTACTGGGAAAAAAACATCTCCATGCACTGGACACCCACAGTACAATGGTTGGAACTCTAACATAGCTTTCTCTAAACCAAAATCAGCAAATTAAGTGCTATCCAGCTCCAATGTTCTGCAGTCTCTGATCTCTGCAATTATACTCCTAGCAGAATTTTGTTGTCAAAATCTATCACTATGGAGTCCCTAGGATAAACGCCCAAAACATTGAATTGCCAAAGTCTGTGGATATCATCAAGCAAACATATTTGAGTGTATCCTAGAATGGCTGAAATCCCATTTGAATTGAATTAATATAGTATGTGTACACAGTAAATGCTAACTTGATATAGTACTGGCTAAGAAGCTTATCTGAAAGTAACATAGTGTTTAGCCTTTTCCTGTTAGAGTTGAAAAAGTGAACAATATTTTGGGAAGAAGGTCCCAAATTTGGAGCTCTTGCGTAACACTGGTATTGTAAACTTAGAAAGCTGATGGAAAAATGGCATGTGAATTAACATTTTCTGTAGAAAACTTTCCGTAAAAATGATTGACTTCAACTTTTGCCAATCTTTCTAATATGCAGCAAAATTTTGAGGCCTATTACATTCACTGTAGAAATAACAAAGATGTACAAATTACAATATAGGCTAGAAAAGCTTAAAATTACCAATACTGTTTACTAGCACAAAAGGGATATAAAATGAGATTCAGACAGTGTGTATGTAACTAAACAATAGCCACATCCCTATATCTGGACAATTTTGAGTCCCCTTCGCTCAGCTCCTATTAGGCCAATCATTGTCCAGACACATACAATTGAAATACCCTTAGAAATACCTTTCTAAAAGGATACAAGGCCTAAATATGTTTTAATGGACTGACTGTATACTATGTATTTGACAGACTGCTAAGAGGCGACCTTACTGGCATACAAGATATCGTCCAACCAATACTGATGGATTCACTGGACATTAACAAGTCAGACAGCATCAGAAATACTTGGTCTATCTAAACTTCTTCAACATCAATAGAATGATTTGGAGGGACAGGAATATTTTAGCAGAGGATACCAGTGTTGTGGAACAGACTCCCCATCCACATAAATCAAAGTTAATCCCTGTCCATATTCAAGTGTAACCTGGATCTGTGGATTGGGAAACAAAACATTTACCCAAGGACTGCCCCCCTGTACTAATGGACAGCATCATCTGCTAAATGCTTTATCCCATGCATGGGTCACCTCAAATTATCTATGGCATGATCCCAGTTATTCTCCATTTGGTCTAATATATAATTACTGACCATGAGATGGGTAAGGCCAGTCTCTAACCAAACAGGATAGGTACATTCAAGCACAAAAAAAGAAACTGGCTAGGCTTAAACTGGCCCACAAGGGCAGCTAGCTTAATACTTGTCTATGAACCTATATATTGTAGCACATTATAATATTTGGACAGAAATGTTTTAAAACTGTACATCTAGGCTTTAGCAAGCATTTAAACTCAACAGCCGTGTCTGTTTCAAATTCACTTTATATAAGAATATTTCAAATGCTTAACTGTGATAAGATTTCTTTAACAAGAGGCAGAAATTTGCTTTTTGAAAAACTCAGGCATAGTGTACATATGCTAGTCATTCCTTCCAGTAAGCTGCTAATACTCCCTATCTTGCAAAACACAGAACTAAGTAGAAAAGATGACACAACTGTCTCCAATAATATGCAATGAATTTAAAAATTATAATGCAGATCAAGCATCATGTGTTACACAATGTATAAAATTAGATTCATCTTGTTGGTGTCACCACTGTCTTGTGACTCCAAACTCTAGTATTGATAAAAAATGCTCACTCTCCATTGTCACAAGTTACCTAATTGAAGACCACACCATAAATCCTTGGTTTTTGCGTAAGTTAATAACCAAATGAGCGGTGCAGTTAGTGCTCAGTAAAAAACTAAATAACCAACAATAAGAGCACCAAAACTGTGAGTCCTCAGTATCAGCTAAATAAAGTAAAATTGTACTTTATTAAACTGATACTGAGGACTCGCAACTTTGGTGCTCTTATTGTTGGTTATTTTATTGCTTAAGTTCATTATATATGCCTGCGATCTAGATATAAAGATAATGCAACAATCTGTTTTATCAGCTCAGATGGAGAAACTGGTTAAAACTGTAATTTCAAATGAAGATTGAGGTAGTTATCCCTTAAAATAATGAAATCAAAACTGGGGAGCATTCTTGTAATCTTGGCTAATTTGAAGACCACCCCAGCATTTTTTAATGTTCCTTACATGAAACACTACTACACATGTGACCTGCAAGAACCGAAAGCAAGTTAATACTCTTTCTAATTTAAGTATGTTAATGAAATTAAAACTGGAAAAAAGCATTAATGAAGCTGCAGACCGGCAACCAATACAATGAGCTACTTGCCTAATAGACTTAAATGTCATGGGATGAATTTTCATGTCTCTTTAAATTATTTGGTTCTCCTGTCTCTTAGAAGGAAAGTTGTCTGTAAATAACACTTTTAATATGAAAGCAAATTTCTTTTTAAATGTACTACAGGATCCCCTAAGGGTTAAAACATTGATTTGACATTATCGTAGTGAAGATGTGCATTGTATTATATAACCATGACTGCTTCAGTGTTATTTGACAAATATGAAGTATAAATTTGCTTTAAGGTGTACACTAGCACTATTTATATCCAGCTTGATTGCCGGCAATGTATGAGTGGATGTTTTTTATACATACACATTTCATAATCTGTGATCTGTACATTTTATATATATGTGTGTGTGTGTATATATCTATATCTATATATATATATATATATATATATATATATATATATATATATATATATATGCGTGTGTATAGTGTATATGAGTCTACTACTAAATTTTGAAGTTTCAAAATTTCGCATTTCTTATGAGTGGGACCATAAGATGATCAAAGATTTGAAATTTCAAAATGTAAATAAAAAAGAAAAACAAAATCTTTTACATTTTTGCAGGGGAGCAAGCCTCCTGCTAAAATACCAACTTCGAGATTGCACTAGAATGAGGAAAATGGTAACTATACCGTTCTACACTGTATATTAATCTCCATTTTTAAAGGGTTTGAAGTTTCAAAACTTTGATCATAAGAAATTTGAAGTTATGAAACTTCAAAATTTAGAAGTAGACGTGTGTGTGTGTGTGTGTGTGTGTGTGTGTGTGTGTGTGTGTGTGTGTGGTATATATATAATGTATGTATGTTTGTGTATGTATGTGTATCTTGTATAAAATTATAATATGTCATTTTGGGTGTGTGTGTGTGTGTGTGTGTGTGTGTGTGTGTGTGTGTGTGTGTGTGTGTGTGTGTGTGTGTGTGTATATATATATATATATATATATATATATATATATATATATATATATATATATCAGTGCATCCAGTCATTTAACTTGAATGGCCACAATATTGTCAGTCAATACATCAACATATTTCTGCCCATGCTCTGAACATCATCCTAAGAGCAGCAAAATTATCATGTTTCTGCAGGGGACAAGTTTGCTGCATCCCCTCACATCCCCTGCTAATTGTAAATGCTAACTCGGATTTCATTCACATGGGTAAGGCATACCTCTCAACTTCCTAGTAAAAAAAAAAAAATTGGACAAAGCCAAAAATAATAGGGGGATGAAGGGCCCAAAATAGAGACAGACTTTAAATATTGTTAAACTTAGAAAGCTGATAGAATAACTGGATTTGCATTGGCATGCATTTTCCGAAGGATACAAAGTCAAACTAAAATGTATATCATTATTTAGTGAACTGAATTCTCATTGATTTGCCAGAAAACCATATTTATGAGGAACATACCAAAAATGAGGCAAAGATCTGGACAATTGAAAGGTATGGGTTAAGGGAATATTTTCATAATGAAGGGACTGTCTTGTCTCAAACAACTGTTGACAATCTGTCCTGTTGATCAAAGCATGTTGACAAAACAGATGTCTACATTACATCATTTTGTTGAATGGTATTCATCGTGTGTGTATCTGTGTGCATAATCTACAGGATTTTGGGTACTCCAAAAATTCTTACATGCTATACCTAATTTAGTTTAGGATTTACATGAATAGCTTTACACCAGTATTTTTAGCTGTCTTGTTCAGAATACTTGATAGCATTACCTCAGTAACAGGTTTAGGTTTAAATTTATCCTTCTTAGTTAACTGCCTTTTAGTAACTATGAGATCTATTAACACCTGTTCATTTTGTCTGTTCTATTTGCCATAGGTTCTCTTGGTGCCTTACCAAGCAGTTACAAGAACCATTGCAATTCCAGTTTATGTATTAAACCTTTTGTCAACACCTAAAAATGGGGGTTCCTATTACAAGACCAAAGACGCATTCTTTCGAATGCATCTTGGTCGAACATAAAAGACTGAAAAGGCAAAATATCGAAGTGGCTTTTAAGTGAATTCTTTCCCAGGCCAAGAATTCGCTTGGCCACTTCATTACTTTGCCATTTTTGGCAGTGTAGTGCGGTCTTGGAGTTGGTATATTTAAGTAGGGGGTGTGGGGGGCCCCCCACTTAATGTAATGTTTTAAAGTGTTATCTTTTTTTTTTGTCAGAACAGCAATTTTTTTTCCTTAAAAAATAGCTGTTCTGACAGTATGACATTGTAAGTTTTCACTTACATAGGGTTTATTAATCACCGTTCGCTTTTTTAAGCATTCGGTGATGTAATATAGACCCAAAAATGTGCTTACATGTCCCATAAGCACAGGTATTAAAGCAACAGCTTGTTTGTTCTGCCAGAGGGAATATTTTCCACATTGCGGTGGTAGCTTGGAAATGCTTGTAAAAAGTTTTTTCTAACACTTTATATTTTCTGGCTACAGTAGAAAATCTTGGCAACCCTTCTTGCATATTTTAACTTTATACATGCATTCCTTCCGTATGTTTGACATAACATTTTGTCTTTTCTTACTAATTAACTTTCAGATCTCTCGGTGCCCTAGTTTACTAATCTTGGTCATTGGCTGGCCTACCCCTACCTTCCATTTGTAATGATGCCAGTGTAGCCAGTGACTCTCAGCAGCTCACATAAAGTATTGCTGTTAACATCCACATCAAATCCTAACTGAGGGAACTATATAAAATTAACTATCTAATGGGATTCCAAGTACTCCAACAATTGCCAGATCTTAGCTGCTCCATGTATCTTCAGTCTTTGACAGTGTCTCAGAACTCCTTCCCCCATGACAACAATATTACTACATCCAACAGGTCAGTGTAGTTTTTTTTCATGCTTTAAATTCCTTCTCATTCAATATCTGTTTAAGTGGCCATGTATTTCTTCAGCACATATGAGAATGCTTCTGTCCTCCTACAATAATGACTAAAAAAACTTTTTAACTTTCCCATACTGCATGCCCTGAAACCAGTCAGACATGTCCATTTGGTGAACTGCATCACAGTTTAGATTGTAATTCCCATTGTACCCATTTTCCCACCACCAGCTTTTTACAGGTTATTGGAGTCTTTCTACAATTGCAAAGAAAATCTTTGAACTTCCTGCCCTGAATTCGGAAAGTGACCTGGAGTTAAAATAAGTGCTTTGTTTCTTTTGTCACATATTGTCTGTCTTCACTCTTTGACTCCTCATAATACTTTGTCACTGAGTGCTGTAATTTTTCCCAGCAAAGCTCCAATATTTTTGTTACAGGATTATTTTCCATATAAAACCATATTCTTTGCTTTCATGATGATGTACAAGATAGTAAAACTGTTCTATTAAACCTACTTCAGATTTCCAAAAATATTCAGATTTTGTCAAATGTTAGTACTCTGGCAGTATTTCACCTCCTTACCTTCTTTTACTAGATTACTATATTATGGCCAGTGTTGCTAGGTATAGTGCATATCATTAATATTTGCCTTGGTTTCAGGCAATAAAAAGACCACCACATGTCCTTATCTGATCTGTTGAATCTGAGTATATTGCTACTATTTGGATATGAATTTTGTTACAGGTCCAATGGCATTCAAAACTTTTCAGGTAGTACTGTTCTGCTCAGTGTTTTCTCTGCATCAAAACTTATGAAGTCTTCCATTATTCTCTGTGGCCAAAATTATTAGCTCTGTATTTTAATATTAAGGATCATTGTGAGGCTGTGTATGACTGATATTTATCAGTTAATGCTGGCAAATGTTTCACTAAACTTGCTGCTATAATAGACTAACTTATAGTTTAACTTGCAGTCTGTATTGTATTGCTTTGTCTGGATAATAGGCTTAGGTGAATGGGAAGCCTAGATGCATAGATTTGTTGTGCATACAAAGCAGGCATTCCATCGCCCATTCTACCTTGTCAGTACCCACCCACTTATGCCATCTCTTGCCTCCAGGAGGGCAACTCCAATCAGGCTCACTTTGAATATACAATTGCCCATTCAGTTATGAAAGACTTTCTTTAAATAAAGTAAGTCTTAGCTATTTTATATGCAGTAGAAAGTTATTCTAGAAATGGTGGAGGGGGGGGGGGTGCTTCAATAATGTCCTTCAAATATCTTATCAGTAGCAATTGAAGTCTTTTGTTTGAATGTGGAGACATTTATTTGGAGGTGTAGGATATCAAGGAGGCCTGGGTTCTTAACAGCATGGAATGCTAGCCTATCCAATGCTAGTCTGACTCCCAACTGTAACTGATTACATGGACAGGTCTTTAATCCCATCTTGGTAGCTGAGGGTCTTGAGAACAACCTTTGGAAAGAACCATTTGGATCTTTCTCACTTTTGAATGCATTCTTAAAAAGCCCATTATATTCTATAACGGGTATGATCAGAATAGAATACAGAGGAACTAACTTTTTTGACCTGGATGAAGCAACTTTAATTGGGCTAGATATAATAACTTCTTTTGCTACGTGATGTATAAAGGATATTATTTCTATGAAGGTGCCAACATCTGTGATTACATCAGTCTGAAATGTTGGTTTTGTGAACTGTGAGGGGTCTAAAAGACAAGTGATATTGTCTCTGCTGTTAAAGTCTTAACTGCCCCTAATTTAAAGAAACAGTCTTATTTGCAAGACATATTTACTCCTGCATAGTATATCCCTACATTCAGGTTTGATTTACCCTTTTACACAATTTTCTGACTCCCCCTCATCACATGTAATTTTTTTTTCAAGTTGTCAAGTACACAGAAAACTGCAGTACATGGCATACATCCTAGTGGCAACAATAATTTTAAACAGGACCCATATCTTGCATCTCCCTTTTCTGAAACAAAAAGTAACCTTTTGTGCTACAATTCTGCAAAAAAGTTCATTAGCTACAGATTTTAGTCTCTTTGATAATGTGCCATCATTATTGTTCTGTTTATTAGATGTGATTTAATATCCCACAATGCTACTGGAAGCAGGAAGAGGTGAATGCTTGGTGTTCAGATTTTATTCCAATTAGATATCCAGATGTTTTACTGGATCTTCCCACTTTTCAAGGCCTTTTTTTCCTATTTTCAAGGTCTGCAAGTTGAGAGGTATGTCTTTCTAATTTAACCCATGTCTGCAATGCACAATGATTTGCTAGGGTTTAGCTCTTCAGTATGGCATACTGCGCAAATCACAACACCCAGCTAATGCCCATTGAAAAATTTTAGTAAGCCACGTCAGTTGGTGGTCTGACCTATGAAGCAGATGCCAAACAGAACATGTTTATAAGGTGTTTAAAGCACAATGCTGTATCTGGATCTTTACATTTCTGGTAGCATTTCACTCCGGACACTCCTTTACTGTCCTTTTACATTAGGAGGACTGGGATTATTCATCTAGAGGCCATAGCTGTTTACCTGGTCTATCTGAGCTAGGAAGCACACAAACAGATACAAGTATGTTGTGTTTTTTTTTTTTTTTTTTTTTTTTTGCACTTCCCTTATACTGTGACTGTACTTTAGCAGTTTCAAAAAACTACTATCTGTTGCTGCTTTAAGTAGTTAATTGCACTGTATTACATTGTATCTGTTAGTCATATGACTGTGGTCTTGTTACATTTGGGTTCCAAACCAGCTGTTCTACATTAAGAAGATGTTTTTCTGCATCCCTGTGGCAGAAGTTTGCTAATCTAACCTGCCCGAGCTGGGAATTGGTGGAAAGCTTATTGTACACTTTCCTGATTAGTAGTTGGTTTAAAAATCGATTCTCTTTGTTCTTATTTAAGCCTTGCATTCCTGCAGTGCTGCCGTTCATGCAGACGCAATTAGCTGTTCCCTGTGCAGACAAGCCTAAAAGCTCAGTGCCTTCAGGCATGGACAGGCAGTTTCCCATAATATCTGGCCAGTATGATTGTCACAGAATGCTCTAATGTATACTGACAACCACTTACTCCTGAAACAAATAATTTGTGAGAGATGTAGTTACACTATGAAATCAGAGGCAAGAATCTCATATAAGGACAAATTGCATGCCAAATGGGTTGTCAGCACACACACACACACACATTTCCCACCCTAAGGACATGGCACATAAACACACATATGTGCAGGTATTCACTAGTAACTTGCCAATAGATCAGAGGCCTCCCAAATGGAAAACGCTTACACACAATGCAAAAAACAACCACAACACACATGCCAGTGTCTTGACAAATAAGCCCATAAGGTGTAACACCACAAAATCTAATGTATTGGTCATAGGTGACTCCATTGTGATATAACAGATATTCCCCTCACCAGGGTCGATAAGGAGTGGGTTACAGTTACCTGCCTGTCTGGTGCCAGGATCTGTCGGGTAACTCAAGCACTCAAGTCACTCAACCAAAAGTATTGGCATGACTCTGTCATAGTCCATGTGGGGGTGAATGACTTGAGACATGCCTCACTGGACTATATGAAGAGAGGCATGACTGAGATCTCAGATTGTGTCACAGCCAGGTATAAGCCTAGCTCTAAGCAACATGCTAGCTTCTTCAAGCATGATGCCACAATACAAACAAAATGATTGACTTTAACAATTGGCTTAGCTTCTGGTGTCAGTCCAAGGGGGTCTACTATCTGTCAGCCTGGGAAGACATGTTTGACAGTCCATGCTGCTTCACCGTAGACTGTCTGCACCTGTCTCTTCTAGGCTTTTGGATACTGGCAAAGACATTAGCCACCCCTGTTGTGCCTTTTGAGGCAATGTCAAAATAACCAACCTCCCAACAAAATATCCTGTAGTTAAACTCCAGGTACTGCTGCTTAATGCTAGGAGTCTAAACAAACTGCACTTCCTGGAAGCACTCCTTACTTTGGAAGATGCTGACACTGAGACATGGTTCAGAAGCATGGAAAGCACCCTAGCCATGCAGGGTTACAATGCCTTCCATATGTTCAGACCACAAACTGAGCATGAAAGAACCAAACGAGGTGTATCCATCTTCATTTAAGGATATGTACACCTCTAGACTGGTCAAACAGTATGGATGTTGAGCTACTCCATGTCCAATTAACTATAAGCAAAGCCCTCTGCTACATCATAGCTAGATATAGGTCTCCCACCATGAAACAGAAAAAGCATACCACTTACCTGGACTTACTGGAGTCACTTGCCATACAGCCTAACACCTTACTCATGAATGATTTTAATTATCCTACCATTGACTGGGAAACATACACAACCACAAACATGCTGGCTAAGAGGTTCTTGGACTTTCTCAGTGGAAATGCTCTGGAACAGCTAGTCAGCACACCCACAAGAGACTCAAATGTTCTGGACATAGTACTTACTAACATGGTCAGCACACCCCCAAGAGACTCAAATGTCCAGGACATAGTACTTACTAACATGGGAGAGCATTGCTCCCACACCTGTGATATCCTCCCTGGTAAGATCTGACCATAAATAATTACTTCCTATATGAAATGATGGTATAAAAGGTTTCAAAGACCCCCTGAATGCAGATAACACTAACTTCTATGCAGTGGTGTACACCAGTGCTCTGTATGACCACTTAAGCAGCTGTATAGAATCGGCTGTACATGACTGGATTAAAAATGGTCTTGCCAAAAAAAAAAACAAGTTACCCTGGTGGACCCCCTAGTATAAACAAGCTACACAACAAAAGAAAGAAATTTAATGTTCAAGAACAAGAGGGAATTGGCTCAGCAGAAGAAGAAATCCTTCTCTACCTTAAACAAATTAGTGATCTTGTCAAGTCCTCTAAATCTAATTACAAAGTAAGAATAGCCTCCCTAGCTAAAGATAATCACAAGGCATTCTTTAACTACATCTGAAATCTAAAAGGGAATTCCCAGCTATGTGCTAAACTGGTTGTAGATGGCACCACTCATACTCAGATGGATGTAATAGCCAACCTGCAAGCTAAAAGATTTGTAGCAAACTTCAACCCCCTTTCCCCTCCAGTCATCCCCCAATGTATACCTACCACCAATCCTTGACCTGATCTCTTGAGATAATAGGCTATCTTTGTACTCTCTAAGGCAAAACACACAGCATCAGTGAGATCAGGCAATATCCCAGGTTGCCTTTTAAACAGCCTAAAACATGACCCAGTGCACCCACTTGGATCCATGTTTAAGCACCGCCTGTGAACTGGATGTGTTCTGGCAGAATGGAGGAAAGCAACGGTAAGACTCTGCACAAAGGGGGCACCATCAACGGATACTGGGAATTGTATTCCCATAACCTTGACTAGCCTCATCTGCAAAGCCATGGAAAGAATCTTTACCTATTTCCTTGTTAATAAGGTCCATAATCTCCAAACTCTGGACCCAACCCAGTTCGAATTCATTAAAGGTAGATCATGCTTAAACATGGTTGATTTCACTAAAGTCACCAAAGCCCTGGATGATAGAAAAATGATGCATACCACCCATCTTGACCTAGTCAAGGCATTTGACACACTAACCCACTTTGGTAATATAGAGAAACTCTCCCAGCTGGGAAGTAATCCCTACATTATCAGATGGGTAGCCATCTGGCTCACAGACAGGACATACTGTCAAAATGGGTGCCTTTACCTCTATCAAAAGACCAGTCACTAGTGGCATTATCACAGGGTTCTGTGCTAGGCCCCTTACTGTTTGGAATTTATCAGAAGTCCAGGCAAACTTGGACTGCTTGTGGCTGACCCATTTCACTGAGTATTGCAAACTGGGAGCAATCATTGAATCCACCAGTTATGCTTAATATACTGCAGGCAGGGTAACACAGACAGCTGAATGGTATCAAAGCCATGTATTAAAGCTAAATGCAAAGAATGCATCATTTCCCTTTGTGAAAGATGACATCCCTCCTAATTACATTAAACAGCTTTGGAAGTTTAATTTTAATTGTTCCACAAACTTCCTAGTGGCAGCTTGAAGATTTTTGCTAATGCTAGGTAGTCTAATGTGGTCATGTTTTGATAATATGCCTTAATTATCTGTTTGTTATAATTTTTCACAGCTGGGAGTCTGAAAGTGGTTTATTTTTGTGTTGCCCAATATATTTGGTTCTTATTGGGACTGTTTAATCTATGCTGTTTGTTATACTGGCGTAAAGTTAATAGTCAAACTGACTGCTAGGGGTAAATAGGAGCCATAAATCTAGTAGCTGAAGTTAGAGATGTCATCTTGTAGTTTCAGTGCATTTGTCTAAGTCCATAAATTCAAATGTGCTCATTGTGGTGGTTTAGATATCCTAAGAGACATGACTGATCTGTGATCAGTTTTGACCTGACACCTGAAAACTACAGGAGTAGTGCAAATACCGTTGCGAATGAGTGAGGTAAAAACTATTAAGGCATCAAAAATGGTAATATAATTGTGCAAGCAAGTTAGTATTTACTTGTTCAAAGAAGGTTTGGATGTGGTCTTCCATTGCAGTATACCTCGGGCATACTCAACTTTTGTGGTTTAAGTGCTGCAGTTAAATTGTGCATTGTTGAAATCCCACCTCAAGTAGGTATTTGTTTATGGGTTGCTCAGGAAGCTTAGTTAAAATCTTACAATCCTCTGACAGCATGGAAGGTGACAAAACAAGGCACATTATCCATTCATAGCCTTGTATAGAAGTAGCCAAGTCCAGCAAATCCTATTTGGAAGTCAGGGGAATCTGTCTTGAAGAAATCAAATCCTTGAAAAATGCTGATATTCCCTCAGTTTCCAGTGTGATTGATAGGTACTGAAACCAATCAGAGGGAGGGTGATCTTTCTGATAAACATATCTGTGTTAGAGATGTTTCAATGTGAAGATGCAGAAAAGCCTTGGTCAATAATCTATTTCTGGCATTGAGCAAAGCAACTTTGTAGTCCAGAATGCAATTTACTGCAGCTGTTTTGTTACAGTGAACTATTGAAAAGATGGATTTTGCCTAGAAGGCAGCATCTGCCATGGCCAATATACAGAATCTATGGAATGAAAGATACAGGTCATTCCTGGTGAAGGAACTTAGGCTGTTCATCTTGTCCCAAGCTAACCTAATGAATCCCCCTAGAATGGCAAAGGTGCCCCTCAATTTTTAGATCCAATTATCTTCTGTTTTTGTTTGTGAATCCTTCTGTGTGACAGTAGAACTTGCCTTGCAGCTAGTTTAAGTTGCATTAGACTTGGATAACATGCACCAATATGTGCCTCAACATATCATATGTTCAGCACCTCAGCCATGCACACTTCAGTAACTATGTCCTTCATATGTCCTGGCTGAAGGACTGCAAGGCTGTAGTGTTATGAATGCTGGCACCAAAAAGGCAGGTGTTACTAGGCTGGATGGAGGCACAAATTACCGGGATATTTCTAATTTGACAAGCAAACAATGGAAAAGTAGAGTTGAAGAACAGAGCAATACAAGAGTGATTTGTCTGCTCTATACAATTAGCAGAGCAATATACAAATTCTGTGTAACAGAATGAAAGCTGAATAAAATGCACAGTGGAACTAGAACAGCAGGCTCTGCCACCAATGGTATGGTTAGAGGTTGACTTAGATGTCCCAAAACATACACTTAAAGGATCACTTGCCTGTAATAGATTTAAGGTTGCTTGAAATGCCACCAAGCATGTGCTTGCAGCATCGGTAAGCTCAGTTACAGCACAATGGTTGCTTATTGGCTGTATTGGACTGTTACACACTTGCACAAAGCTAGCTATAGTTAACATAAATAATTAGCCTTAAGTACAAAGGGTAATATAGCTGCCGGTAGCTACTAATGACTACAAACTGGTCTGGGAGGAAAAAGCTATTATAACATCAAGTGGCTTTTTCAACAAAACAGCAACATTACACAAAGCAGTACAACCATGCACCGCAGCAATGAGTTAATATAAACACAGGCATCTCGGCACAGTTTAGATCTAAACTGCAGTACCAGTACTGAATTTTAACTGTGCAAACTAGGCAAGGGCCCAAGATGAATGTAGGGAATGTTGCACAACTGTTATGAGCTCTAACTTATTACATATATACATATAGTACAGTGCTCCCCACTCTTGCACATTCACAAGTCATAAACAGATTTGGCCTTGCTTTACAATTAAGTGGCAACCCAGAGCAGCCCAGCCAAACACAACAGCAGGTCCTGCTATGCACCATTGATTGAAAGGTACACTTAACTCACTGAAGGCTAAAACTCCTTTTCTATACTTCTAGTTCACACCCATACTGTCTTATGGTGCCGAGAACGTTTTTTGGGGGGGTCATTAAATGACTTGCCAGCTAATAAGTACTAGGGCAAAGAGTTATTAAAAAAAACGCTAGGATTGTCAGTCTAGGATACCTTGCAGTGGAGAAGAGTCTTTGCCACATTCATATTTTCAAATTTATGTTCATATTTT
>NC_056738.1:533788763-533973763 GCF_019279795.1 Protopterus annectens | reverse complement strand
CATTTCCACACAGCATATGTAGCAACATGAAGGATTTTGAGACAGATCAGCTATTTGAGTGTTAAGTGAAGAAGATATGAGGAATGCTATTCAAGCTTCAACATGGATTAAGCACAGACATAGTCTCACCATCCAAGGAGACACAGATGGAATGCCACTTAATTGCCACAAATGCAAAAAATGAGTATTTAAGAAATATTGGCATTTGCTACAGAATGAGTTTTTTTTTTCTTTGCAAAATCGTTTGAGGCTTAAGGTCGCTGCCAGAAAGTATATATTTGGGACAGCTTGTAAGTTCTAATAATCCATACATAAAACCTTTGAGTCAAGGCCACAGATTTCCCTTTGGGACCTGATCATTCTGGAAATATTTGCAGTTGAAGTTTTATTTTAGTTAATACTTCTATAAGCTTTAACATAAGAAACCATGTAACTTGTATTGCTGGTAGACAGACCAAATATTCAACCCTCTCAGTCTTTCAATTTACTTGGGGGGGGGGGGTTGTGTTCTTGTCAACAGTATTTAGCATGTGCTAGAGACTATTTTGTACAACAATGTACATTAGACCT
This sequence comes from Protopterus annectens, assembly GCF_019279795.1. Classification (NCBI taxonomy): domain Eukaryota; kingdom Metazoa; phylum Chordata; order Ceratodontiformes; family Protopteridae; genus Protopterus; species Protopterus annectens. The sequence goes on along the minus strand of NC_056738.1, from coordinate 533,973,193 downwards.
ATAGTCTAGATTAGGTTTCTATGCAAGACTCAAACATGTTTGGTATAATTTCTCAGACAGGAAAGAAAGGCTGAGGGTTTCGTTTTTTTTTTGTGGGGGAGATGTATCCACCAGGTGTGAATTATTTATTTCTTGACACAGGCTTTAGCAATATCTAGGTTGGTTATATTTTACTGAAGTAAATCATCCACGTTTCATGTATTTTTCCATGTTTTTTGCCATCTGTCAAGTTTTCAGTAGATGTCACCATATGATTACTCCATTTCTCTAACTTGGCATTGACCATCTAAGACTTTAATACAATGGTTTGCATACATTTAGAACAATGTTTAACTGGATGTTGAAGTTTAAGCATTTAATATTTTTCAAGCATGTATTTATGACTGGTGTGACAATTCAAGCTATGTGTTGGCTGTAAGTAGCAATATCATGGATTGCTGTGCTTTTATCATGCACTGGTGGGGCAGTTTTTTGAGGAAGTCATTTATAATGGAGAAATTAAATTTGGGGAAGATTTATTTTTGTTAAACTTCCCATCTGTCATGCTGCTGTGGCCTGCATGTTTGGTTTTGTGAAATACAAAGACATAGACCCCCAAAGGTTTGCACTCCAATACCATCTTACTAACCCCCAGACTTTTCCTTAACACTTGGGAATACACTAAATCAATTTCCCTACTTAACCATTACTGAGTCTAAACTGCTTACAGTCTCAAACAACCCCACCCCTTAATGGTGAAATCTTCAGAATATCAATTACAGCTTTTAGTTTCTAAAGTGCACACTTAAGTTATATGCATGCATTTGATCCAGCCATCTGGAATCTTAACAGTCTGGAGGGAACACTCTCACAGTTGAAACACTACACTAATGAGCAGCATATTCACTGGCGTGAATGATGTGTGTCTGTGGATTTTTACCTACACTAGAAGTATGAGTTTATAATGAAACATTACTTGAGTTTAATCAAAGCATATGCATCAAACAACCCCCCCCCCCCCACATGGGGTAGGCTCTTCCCCAACACCCCTGGAAATTAAAATATACTAACTCTACCATTGCATAAATTCAAAATAGAGCAAAAACCCCTTGAATTATATAGCTATCAAAAAAACGAACTTCGACCATTATGTAATTTGACAAACTGTACCACCAATTGAAACACTGGTGTTTCACCACAAAATAAAAACATTGCATTTCTAACTCATTTAGCATATATGCAATGTACACATGCACCTTGAGGTAACTCTTTCTGAATTCAGGCCACAGACTTTTGTAAAGGCTTTTGGAATTACATGACTGACATTTTGTGTTATTGCTTTAATAATGGATAAACTTTTCACCCTTAGTTGCACGTCTCCCTTTCATGTCATCCTTCAATAAATATTCCTTCATACCTACGTTTTAATAAGTATAAGCCCTTCTACCCTTACTACTACTGTATTGGATTCTACATCCCTTCCATTAACCTGCTATAAACTTTCTTCTGTATGCAGGTTGTTGAGCTTCTAGTTATGTAAAAGAAAATAGATGCTTTACGAACATTGCTTTTTATTGAAAAGTAGTCACGTTTTGCAGTTTCTGCTACAATTGGCTTTACAATTTTAATAAGAAATGAATAAAGTAATTCCCGAATGCAACCAAGAAATTCTGGAGAATTAGTTGAAATAATATGCACTACACCAGGACTGTTCTTGTATATCTTGCTTTTAATCTCATGTAAAACATCCTATGCAGCTCCTTAAATGTAAATTAAACTAAACCTGTTTGTGAGCTGTGCGAAGCAGTACTACACTGAGGCTAGTGTTCGAGACTTACGACAGATGAATGAATGTCATCCTGACACTATAGAAACTTGGATGATGTCTGCCCTTATCGCTTGCAAAGACTAATGCAGCCTACTAATTTTACTTTCAGCTAATCTTTCCCCTAATGTTCTTTTACTTCCTACTTAATATTTAAAGTTTAACTATTTTCAATGCTTGGAACTAGGTTCTGTAGAGTGAAACATTAAGTGGCTTGTGTAACTGTAGCAATTAAACTTGGGTGCTGGCCCCTCTGCATCACCCATGTGGTAGATGAGTGATGGCACACTCTTTATTGTAGGTCAAAGGTCATACAAGGTACAAGAACAGAATTTTTTTTTTTCCCAATTAGATGTAATAGTATTTTAATACTTAATATTTTAATCAGGAATTTTACATAGCAGTTTAATATATTTCATGTTTTAATATGTAAATGTTTAACCTATTTATGTAAATATTAATTTAATAGCAAGTTTTATGTTCTTTTTTTCCAAAACACTTTTTATTTGCTTTTATAATTGTAACTAGCATAACAAGAAACAACAAAATCAAATGACAACTATAAAGAGTTATACATAAGCATTACTACATGAAAGATCCAAACTGATAACCTATATATACACAAGTGTCAATATATACAAGGAATAAATGAGAAAATTGCTGCACAAAATAACGATTTCAAATAACAATATTTAAAGAATTAGTGTAAGTACCACGTCTACCCTACAAATGTCTCCACCACATGCTCCTGTTGCTCTTGTCCCCGTGCTGATATTATTCATATTCTGTGGTTTTGTAGATACTCTCACAGTATCTGGTGTTGTCTTAAGGTAAGACTAGATAAAATGGGGTATCATAAATCTACCTTATCCTGGGAAATGGCTTTGCTACATATTACCAGGCTTAACATGTCAAATCTTAAATTAAGAGCACTCATTACACTCTGTCTTCTAATAAAATTTTATATTACCAAACACTGGACTGATCGGTCCAAGTTGTCCTGGAAAGGATTTTAAAATCTAGCAATAGCAAGTTTTATGTTCTAAATCTCTTGGCTTAAACATTAGTTTTATCTTTGCTATTTTGGATTTTAATGGGGACCAGCAGATGGCACTAGTTTTTTTTTTTTTTTTGTGCTGAAACTCCACTTTAACTTTTTTGCTTTGAGACAAAGCATTGTGCATTTGTGTTGCACAGGAAGGAGCTTCAGAGTTTATTTGAGGAATGTATTTTATATTTGAAATCAATTCAAGCAGTTATTTTTGTAATACTTAATGAGTGTATCACATTGTATTTTTATAACTTGTTCTTTTGTTTAATTTTGTTTTATGTAATGGCAATTTCGGCTTACATAGCTTATTTGATGGACCTGACTAACTTAATTGTAGTCCAATGTACTCTGACAAACAGTGAGCCACAGTATTTCTTCAGTTTGTGCTGGAGTGTGCTCTGTAGTTGTATCTGTGAGGCTGGTTAGTGTGTGAACTAGCGGTACTGATATAAATTGATAGAAGAAAGCAAGGAACAACACTTCAGTGACTATATGCAGGCTCCTGAGACTAGTGCTGTAGAAGGGGTCACATGCATGCTGGCTTACTTTGAGTCATCCATCAGAGAAGGACTGCAGTGTTTTGGTGGCCGCAGTTATGTAATGTAAGCCGAGTATCACTGCCTAGGCAATTCAAATGTTTAATAGGTTTTTTTTAGACTTTTTTTCTCCTTTTTATGTTTTAATTTTAGATTTGTTTATTTTAACTTACTGATACACTTTCCAAATCTCTTAATGTTGGGGTCCAATCGCCCAGGGTCAAAGCAGCAGGGTCAAAACATCCTGTACCCATACCCCCTCCCCTATTTGTCATTTTTTTTTTTTCCAAAACAAAACATAATTATTTAAAGTTCATACCTCTACAAGAATGTCTGCATTGGGCTTTAACAGTACTAATGCCCACAATGGGCAGCATGAATGTCTACCTTGGGCATTGATACTATTACTTCCTTCTGCCAGAACATGTGGTCCGATACCAAATATCTTGAATGTCTTCCTGTTTTCTACAACATAACATTAATATTTTGGATAGGAAGTGACATACCCTGCATGGGCATAAGCATAAGCAAATCTAATGACTTTCATAAGTGAGCCTGGTATTTAGATGTAGAAAACAGGAACTGTACATCATACCTTCACTCCATTTACATGTCCCCACAGTTACAGGCTCTTTCAGATTGATGTGTCTTAATTCCACATTTCTTGGGCATCTCTAAAACTCTAAATTGACCCCTCTCATAATAGAATTGTGGGGCACTGCCTGTTAAAATATTACACTGACCTTAACCTGCCTATTAGCTACTACATTGTATTAACTTGCAAAGTCTTCCATCAATCACAAATCTTTTTTTCTCCAATAAACATATTTGTTAAATTATCAGGTATGGCATAGACAATCTTACATTTATATAAATGAAAAACAAACATTTACACCACTTTAGTTGCAAACATACATCACAGACACCATTGAAACTACTGTAGTTGCAAACATACATCACTTATAACCCTTCCAGTCATTATCAGTTAAGCATTATATGGCTCATTCATATTCTGCCTCTTAAATATTGTTCCTTCTCTGCATATATTGTTCCCAAAATTGCAATTTTTTCCTATGTAGTTTGCTCCTTCCCATTTCTAAAGATCCGAGTTCCAGTTGTTATATCTCTGTTATTACTACTTCTAGTAAAGTTGGTCTAGACTTTGATTTCATTTTTCTAGTAATTGCTGTTTTTGGCAGCCACCATAATTAGACTCCGCAAGGCTTTATTTATGTCTAGGCATTTCAATTCTGTTTTGTAGCTCACAAGAATCATCTCCCCAGTCAATCCAATCTGCTCACCCAGCATCTCCAAAAGAGCAGTCCACAGGGAATCCCTAAAGCCTGCCAGTTCATTACACTCCCAGAAAATGTTCCCAGCCACCACTTTCTTGCCCATTACACCTCCATTTCCTATCCACCTGCGGAAAAATTCTTTGGAGTCTACTTGGTGTATAAAATACTTATGTAAACATTTCCAGGCAAAGATCCTATATCTTCTAGACTTTCTTGCATATTTGGGAGATATACATACATCTCCCATTGTCGAATTGCTTATCCAATATCTCTTTCCAATCCTTTCTAACCTCCTCTGATTCTTATAGTTATCATGCATTATTTTATATGCTCTATTAATTATTCCTTTTTTTATGTCAGCTTCTGTTCTAGATTCTATTAAAAACTCTACCAGCACTGGCCTTTCATTAAGGACCCCCCTATTTCTTTTTCTTTGCCTATACTCTGATATCAATCCTTGATAGGGAAGGCAGTCTCTAACTTGCAGTCCAAATAAATTATTAGCCTCTTCTCATTCTATTACCGTTCCCTTTCTAGTTATTGCCTCCCAATAGACTGATTCCTTTTCCAGTTTTCTCCAATAAATTGCACCCCCTCTTGCTTATTATCTGTACCCCTAACCACAATCATCCCCACTGGCAGAATCTCTTCCCCATTTTTGATCTGGTTTGGTTCTTACAATACTCCCTGCTATTTTATGAATATAATACTCTGTATGATTTTTGTTCTCCTTAAGAGTGTGCATCCAGAATCCCAATCTCCTTTTTTCTTGAACTTCCCCCTGTATCATAATCATTCCTTTCCACTTTGAATTATAGTTTTCTGCTTGTGCTATTTATAAGAGCCTTAATTGTCTTGCTGTAAAATACTCCCTTAGACTGGGTAATCCTAGTCCGCCTTGTTCTGTTGGAAGAATCAGGGTATTCCCCCTGACTCTTGCTGTCTTCCCTTCACAGATAAAATCCTTCAACTCTTTAATTGCTATCCACAGCTTCTCCTCTGGTTGATAAAAATATGTCTGACCTGTGTATTCTACTAAAGTGACGAAAAACATTTTAATTACTTGTATCTTGGTATCCATATCCATATAACAAAGCTTCCAGTTTCTCAATTTTTTTATTATCTTCTGTTTAGTCTCTTCCCGCATACTGTAGCTTTTCCTGTCAGACCAGAGTCATTTATAATCCATACTCCTAAGTACTTAAATTTATCATGCCCCCATAAATATGGATATTGTTGGACCAATTCATGAGTGGGTGCATAATTTACTGCTATTGCCTTTGCTTTAGCTTCATTAGTTTTGTATCCAGAGAAGATTTGAAACTGTCTTAAAATGTTCCTCAACACTGTAATGTCCCTTTCTGGTTTTGTCTTGTATAAAATATCTGCAAACAGAGCCAGCTTTTCCTGACTACCATACCAGTTACATCCTTGAATTTGAGTCCCTTATTTTTTTTTCCAGAGGTTCTAAACATAATGCAAATAACAAAGGGGAAACTGGACAACTCTGTGTGTTCCTATTCTCAAGTAAAATCTATCAGAGAGGATCCCACTCACTTTAATTTTTGCCTCCATTCCCTCACATATACTCCTAATCAACCTTATAATTGTATCAGGGAAAGCAAATGCTTCCATTTCCCTGCTCATGAAGTCCCAGTCTACTCTGTCAAATGCTTTCTCTGCATCAAGACTCATCAATAACAGTAGTATTTTCTTACACTTTGCTTCCCCCTAGATCATCAGTTTTGTGGTAATATAGTTAAATGTTTGTCTCTCCTCCACAAAACCACACTGATCCGTATCTATCAATTTTGGTATCACTTTTGCCATTCTTTTAGCCATTATAGACAAACACTTTATAATCCATGGTTTAGTATTGAAATGGGCCTGTATGAAGCTGGATCCAATGGATCTTTACCATCTTTCGGTATTACCGTTACCACCGCTTTCTTCCAGGATGCTGGTACTTTTCTTAAATACTGTTAAACAAAACCTTCCAGATCTTTCAGTTTTTCATTCCTAACTTTCAAACTTCCACAGGAATACCATCTATTCCTGGTGATTTCCCTGTAGATTAGTTATACATAGCCATTTTTATCTTGTCTCCTCCTATCCTAACCTTTAGAAATTGAAACTCATCCTCCTCTAACCTTGGCATATTTAATTGTTCCATAAACATTTCCATTTGTACCTTTCCTTGATTTCCATATTTCCCTGCTTTATACAAACTTTCATAACATTTCTGAAATATTTTTAATACTTCTACATGATCTCTTGTTATCTTGTTCTAAGCTCCCAAAGCTTGGTGACAGCCCTTTCCACTTTTGGTTGCCTTAGTCATAGTGCTAAAAGTTCTTGTGCTCTAAAATTATCATAAAACAGTTGCTTAACAGAAACCTGTCTAAACTTGCGCATATTATAGAGGTAATCCCTTTTTTCTGTTTAGTATAATACAGTTGTTCCTTTTCTTGTTCTGGGAGATTCCCCCTATTTTGCATTACTTTAACATTTGTCCGTCCCTCTAAATAATTCTTGTTACTTAACTATACCCCCTTTCCTTTATTTCCACCCTAGTTTTAAACTCAACTTTAATTTTATCCCACTCTCTAGCAATATTTTCCGAAGAAATTTCTATCTTCTCTATCACTCCTGAATTAATTCTAAAATCCATTCCTTAAATTCCTCTCTCTTCGACCAATAGGTGGGAAAGTGGCAGTATCTCATTATTTCATTACCTTGCATTTTTATTTTGGTTATTATTGGTGCGTGATCTGAAATAGTTATTGGGTGCATTTCAAGACCTTCAATTAAATGCACATGTTCCCGTAAGATATAAATTCTTTGTAGCCTAGCCCGGGTCTATATTAAAACATTGAACGCTTAAAACAGCGTACAATGTTTCATCAACCCTTTTTCAGCGAAAGCTAAAAATGTTGACACCTCAGAACAGCGATTTATTTCCTAGGGAAAGGGGAAAGAAATTGCTGTTCCAACCAAAAACAAAAAAAAAAAAAACAGTAAACACTTCCAAACACATACACATGTACCTTAAACCTAATTCTACCCCCCCCAAAAAGTAAATAGCTGAAAACACATACACACATAACTCAACCATACATCTAACTAAAAAAAAAATAAACATTTTAAAACATATGTACTTACCTTAACCTGCACCCTAACCCTAAGATCAGTAACTGTTGCACATTTACGTAAACAGTTCCAAACACATGCACACTTACCCTAACCCTAATTCTACCCCCCCCAAAACAAAAGTAAACAGCTGAAAACACATACACATGTAACTCAACCATACATCTAATGCAAAAAAAAACAGTAAACACTTTCATACTTATGCACTTACCTTAACCTGCACCCTAACCCTAAGATCAGTAACTGTTGCACATTCATGCTCGGGAGCTATACCGGACAAGGGAATCCCTGAGACCACACTACAGTGTAGAACACTGCAAAACAACGAAGTAGTCAAGTGACTTCTTTCCCAGGGAAAGAATTCGCTGAACAGCTGTTTTGCTGTTTTGCCTGTTCGCTCTTTAGGTGTCGACGAAAATGCATTTGACAAAATGCATTTTCATTGTTCTAATAGGAACCCACCTAGCCCAGTTTTTGTATCTTGGAGAATATATAAATTCACTTTGAACTCCTAGTACTGAATTCACATCTTCCATGCCAAACATTTTCATAACTTTCTTCAAAAAAAATCTATCCTCCTTTGTTATATTTTCCTGTTCTTGCCCCCCACCCCCCCAGACACATCTTCACTGTTGGAAACAAAATTCCAGTCTCCACCTATACGTAATATTCCTTGTTGAAAGCTAACTATCTCTCACAGAATTCTCCTAATTCCATTATAGCAGTTTTAGGTGGAATATAGATGCATGCCAGTGTAATCCTCCTTCCTTGTCAGGAGCCCCTTAGTACTATATATGTTCCATTATTATCTTTTTAACCCCTCGTCTATCACCATTGGAGCTCCTATTGCAGTTAATATAAGTACTCCTCTTTTCCTTTGCCCCAGATATTCCACTGAATAACCATCCTGAAATCCTTTCTTTATCAAATTCACAAATTCACATTCCGTTCGTCTCCTGTAGCATAGCTATTTGAACTCTACATTTTTAAATATAGTTCACTACTCTTTTTTTTATATATATATTTATCTGTAAGACCATTCAGATTGTAAGACATTACAGAAAGCATCACTTTCTTGTATAGTTATTACCACCTTTTATGTACAACTGCTTTTTTGTTAAATGTCTAATTCCATCTTTTCTGTTACATGCATATACTGTTCGCCAGGTTGGTATTTTTATACGGTTATTTCTTGTCCATTTAAGCCTATACCACATCTTGCATAACTTTTTCATCAGTTACAAATATTAAGATTTATATCCACACTAATATTTATACCCAATTTTGCATGCCTGCTTTACCAATACCCCTTTAACTCCTTAATCTAAAATTGGTTTATAAGAAAGTCCTCTTGTCTTCGCTGATGTGAATTTCAATATCCTCATGGAGAGAACCCCTCTGTTTAAACATTTCATTTAATTCCTTCCTTTGTTGTAAAAAGTCTGCCTCTCCAAAAGTCAGTTGACTAATGCTAATAGCTTTACTTGCAATATAAGCTTAATTTTCTGTTACTGTACCAAGACTTAGCTAGCATGCAAAGTTGGTTACCTTTAAGTATCTCCATATTTACATATTAGTTGCATTTTAAATGTACAAAATCATATAACTGCATTCAATCTGCATTTCCTTCCATCTGGTAAAAAAGTTAGCAAATGTGGGTCTTCTCGCTAAGCTCAACCACTCCAGTTGACTGCAGAAAAATTCCCTAAGACACAATTTTACTGAACTAATATTCAAACTGAAAAACAAAATCCAATGCTTACCTGTTGAATGTACTTTTCTCCCAATGTCTTATAGTATTACTGTGTGAAGGGAGTTTATGTCAATTTTGAAAACTCTCCAACTCTTACCAAAACCCAGCAAGTTCAGTTCTGAAATAAAAGCAAACCAATCTTAAGAATATTTACTAGTTTTAAGTACTTGTTCAACCGCAATGGCTAATGCTCAGTTTTTGAACCCATTCTACTAATAATTGACCTGAAAGGGATTGAATATATTCAAAGTAATTTAAGTATACCAGACCTATTGGGGGAATAACTGCATTTGACACCCAGCAAAAGTAAAAAAATCCCATATTCAACATACTTGCATGCAACATTTCATTTAAACTTTCTTCAGTATTTTATAAGCGTTAAATACTTCATATTAACTTACCCAAAATCCTGAACCTCTGGTGGGTATTTAACAAGTTTATCATGCACTTCATATAGTGGTCAACATTTATTGCCAGTATTGAAGAAGCAATAGAGAACCCGACCACAATGGTTACCTAAGCTCTGGACTGGGCCTACAGGAATTTGGATAAAGTGTCCTCAGGAAGAAAAAACAAAACAGGAAAGATGAATGAGCAGGAACAAGAGAATCAGATTCCTGTCTTTATAGCTGCAAATAGGAGAAACTATACATTTTATTTAAAAAAGTAATCACAGGAGGCAAAGATGCCAACTCTTTGAAGTAATAAAACAGCAACAAACTGAAGTGGAAAGCTACATGGGAAGTTGCAAGACCTCAATTAAGATAAAGCAATAATTTAAAATTGAGCTGCAGTAGCATTTCCATAGAATATAGGAACTAGCATAAAACAGGCCGAAAAGATGTATGATGAAAATCGCCCAAGGAGTAACATCAGCAAAACTGGAACAAAATAGACAAAGTGAACTGCTGAAATTTGTGATACAACAATTACATGAAAGATGTTGATACTAGGAAATCAAACAGTAATGCAATAAACAGAAAGTAGCAGCAGAAAACAGGACCCAAGCATGTTTTGGCATGTTACCATTCCTTTGTTTAAAAAAATATATACAAGGCAAGCAAAAAGATGTGTCATCCCATTTTCAGGGATGTTCACAAAGCTGGTTGTGGATTACTTGTACACTAGAAGGAAGGCTGCGCTGGAGGTAATGAATGGAACAGCTGCATTGTTGTAATACCTTGCAATGTTGTAAGTACAGCAGGAAGAGAAATGGTCCAGGTTGCACAGCATGGAGAATGTTCAAAAGTTTAAACAAAGGCATTGAAAGCAGATATACACTGTAAAGAACCAGAATAGTCTACCAGACATGGATTGGGAAGGCAACCTTCTCTTCATAGAGACAATTTCAGCATCAGACATTACACTCCTGGCAACCAGCACTGAGAAACAAAAGACCAGGAAGTACCGAGGGGTTGCATGTCAGTAAAGACATGAGGAGGAAATTACAAAAACAACCACAAGGAGTTAAAAGCAGAGACAAGATGCTAGAATGGAAATAAGTGGAAGAGATGTAGCTAAGGGTCAGAAGAATGAAGCCTCTCCCAAAGGAGATTCTGCATTAACAAAAGCAGACTGATAGCTCTAAGATGATACAAGGCTGGTGCATTGGATTGTTTGGGTGACTCAAAAGTGAATTGGACAGCTGAAGTACTTAAGCTGCTTAAAAGAACGTCTGATGGATGGCACTGTTAAGTGGAAGGCAAGACTACCGAAGGACAAAGTGACCACAAAGAAAATACATGGAAGGGAGGGACACAAAGCCAGATTGGACATTTCAGGAAGGAAGTATTAAATGAAGCATTAACTTGTGAAACATGCCACAGGGAACATTTCAAAACTTTAGATACACTGAGATGAAATGAATTCCCTGGGGAATGCAGTCAAAGGGGTCAAAATGGCAAGATTCTAAGGTTAGCTATTTATTTTTCATAAACATATGATGAACAAGCTGCAGAGACATATTTTTCCCCAAGTCTTTGACATTTAAACTTAATTCCTGATTTAACAAGGAGGGGGGGGAGGCATGAAAAGGAATGTTTGGGGGTAAATGAGGAAAAAGCAATTGACCCCGAAAGATAAATATGAAATAAAGGAACAGTGGTGTATAGACAATATGGTGAACTGCTGTCCAACTTTTTAAGTTGGATTATCACACAAATGAAGCTGCACACCAGACTAGAGCAACAGAGGGGATTTGAGTGCAATAAATGGTAATGCTATAATATAAAAAGATTGACATGCATACTGATCTGACATGCAATATATTACTTGATGTAGGAGTCTACTTTGAAGGTTAGTAGAATGAAACAGAGCCTTAAAAAGTCCATGTCCATGGCAAACTAATGCGCATGAAAGAGGGAAAAGGCTGGAATCCAGAGGTTGAGGAGGAGAGGCTGGTGTGTAGTAAGCTGCCAAAGTCGCAATGTTCATCTCCAATGGTAGGCTCATAGAAAGGCTCATGCTGCATGGCACCAACTGGGAATGCAGGGAATAGCAGAAAAAAACAAGGAAGATAGTTAATTACATGGAGCATTGGGTGTTTAAGGAAAGAAAAGTTAGAGGACAGTGGAGACATGTTTCTATTCCAAGAAAAAAAATTGAAAAGCAGAGATCGAGAGAAGGTGCTGTAATTATCCAGAGGTAGAAATGGACAGCAAGCCATGAGGAGGAACGAGGGGAGTAGCAAATCACAGAGGGCTCTGGACAACCACAGAGAAAGTGATAATAAATGCAGGATAGGTAAATGGATCATCTGGCAGGGAAGCATGGAAGGTTCATGCTGGACAACAGGAAACACATATCAAATGGATGGAGGATTCTAAAGGGCTCTGTGTGCACACTGGACACAGATTAGCATAGATGGAATACAAATGATGGAAGGGGGAGAACTACAGTATACACTATTGACACAGAAACAGGAAAAGGTTGTATGGGGGGTAAGACAATAATTATCTCAAGAAAAAGTATGACTGGATATAGGCAGGGAAAGCTACATAAATGAAAGGGAACACAACTTCACTAGAAACATTTTGATATAAGCAAGTGAGTTGGAGAGGCAAATCAGATAACACAGCAGAGTCTTAACGTAAGCATGCCTGAAGAAAAAAAAGGAAAGCGTGGAGATGAGTTCTCTTAATAAAAAGGCAGAGGACAAGGAATCACCTAATAAAGGAGTCATTGCAGGACAATATGAATTACTCTGACGAACTGGAAAAACACAGTTAAGATGATCGCTATAAAGAAAACTAATGAGCACAGAAGGAAGGTGAAAGTAAGGATAGAAGTGTGATTAAGGAGCTGGAGAGAGTTAGATGTGGTACAGACGGAAGATGGGAGAATTACAAATGTAAGGAAAGCACTAGAGATAAAAGAAAAAGCAAGACGACTGGGTATGGAGTGAGAGATCATTATGGAGTAAGAAGAGGTCCTGGAAAGGCTACCAGTATATAGTGGAAGAGGCAGGCTCAAAGGAAACTAGCCAGGAAATAACAGAAGGCAGGGAGAGGTACAGATAAGTGGAGAAGATGGAGAATTATTACATAGATTCACAAACTGGGACAGAGATTTCAGAATGGAAACGGATAAAGCATGTAGATACATCCATACTAGAGGATGAGCAGAGACGAGCTGATTGCAAGGGCTGAGATAAGAAAAAAACATGTGCAAGATGGAGAGGAAATCTGGAGGGCAAGATGGATTCCTCCTAGAGTTCTACAAATGTGAAAGGGGGGAGAAGTGAAGGTCCTAGAGGAGGAATGCAGCACTTAAGCAAAATATGTAAAAATCATAGGAGGGCCAGTAGAAGCATGAAGGGAAAGGGAACATGATAACTATGACAACTGAAGGAGGTGAAAAGGAGGAAGAGGAAATTATAGGCCTGCCTCTCTAATGTTGACATCAGGATTTGGTAAAGGTATCAGGAACTCAATGTAGTATTGCCAAAAGTATAACAAGCAAGGGAAAATGCCTCTGAGAAGGGAAAGAAATTAAAACTAGTGGGAACTGCTGCAATTTATTTAGGGAGGAAAAGAAGCCCAAAGGGAAAAGTAGGATTTATTTGACCTGCAGAAGGCCTTTGATATGGTGAGGTGAGAATTCATATAGAATGCAGTGCAGCAAAGGCAGGAAGGAGAAAACTTCATACATTTGCTAGACCATATGCAGAGACTACAAACTGTAATGCTCTTAAAAGGGGGGTATCTGTGCAGACAAGGATGGGGAGGGGACAGCGATGCCCACTATCCCCGAACCCTGTTTATACATGATTAATGAGTTGGCAGTAGATGTCAGACCGTTTAGCAATGCTTGAAGAAAAGGAGAGGATAAAATATGTTAAATGCAGAAGACTGCATATTAGAGAGAATGTGACTGCAGCAATGGAAAGTGACATTTGAGAAGTTTAAGTGATGGTACTTTGACGCATATATATATATATATATATATATATATATATATATATATATATATATATATATATATATATATATAATACACGTGTATGTGGCTACACTTAGATCTGTTTTATATACTTGTGCATGTGCTAGATATCTGAATCTACTGTGGTTTTTGCAACTGAAATCCTTCAGTCATACTTGCCTGCTTACAAGCACTTTCACACTTCATTTACATAATTCTCATATGTACCTGAGAAGTCAATTTGCAAGCATAATATTTTGCCAGATGCCAAGCTCCCATCCACCCCATCCCCTCACACAAGTAGAAGCCAAGCATGCAATCCTTTGACTCAAGTTTGCTTCATGTGAGACTTAATATTAACAAGCAATAAAGTTGCTTGTCTTAACAATTCTATTGCTTTTTTCTAAGTTATCTATAGCACTTTATTTTACTTACTGTGTGTGAGGTATAAACTAGAATTTTCTACAATTGTTAAGCATCTGGTCTGGTTTGTTTGTTCTGTTTTTTTGTTTCCCACCCTACCTCCCTATTGTTATCCTGTTTTTATACTTGGTGGCTTTGCAGTTGCCCGCCCATTCTGTAAATTTGATCTGGGACACTACTCCCAGTCTAGTGTCATTACCTCATTCTATCTAATCCAGGGACAACATTTGAGAAGGCCAACCCAGTTAGCTTCTGCTCCTCCTTTCCCTTTTCCACTTTACAAAAAAAAATAATATATATATATATATATATATATATATATATATATATATATATATTTTTTTTTTCTAAGCTTGTTTTCTGCCTTTTGTCCAGATACAGATTTGCTGTATCCAGGACGGTTTGTAAGCTTCTGAGCCCCAAAGCCTTTCTGTGTTGGAGGAAAGCCTTCTAGCTTAATTTTGTTTCTTAGAACTAGCCAGTTTTCTTGTTTCAACACTCAGATCTGTTTCTTTGAGCTCAGCACTTGTTCAGAACTCATTGTAAGCACTAAATAAGCTACAAATTACTACAGCACTCAACTTTCATCACTTGTCTAGAGGAAAACAGTTTTTAGTACTTAATAAATAAACACCTATCCAGGCATGTCAAAGGGTCAGCTCCCAGTGTTTTCTCCTGTCTACCTGATGAATCTGGGCACCTTGGTGCAATGCAGCAGTTGCCTCATGTACACTGTCAACCCTCACCTCCTACCACCCAACACAACAACCTGCGAGAGATGCACTTATATAGCCAAACCGGAAGCAAAGCTCTCTTCACCCAAGACTGGACTAGACAGTCAAAAAGAGAAGGTAAACACTTGCACCACACCACACTCATCACATAGCCCTCAAAACCTGCACCACCAAAACACACACATAGAAACACAAACACACACCTACATTCACGGAGGATCTCAAAAAAAATCTACCTAAGGAACAGGGACCTCCAAAGCAGAAATGCAAGCAACCACCACCCCCCAAAATAACCCAAATGACACATAGCCCAAAAAATCAGTGTGCCACTCAACCACAGCCCATAAGGCATGGCAACGTACCCAACACTCTAGTCATATGTGACTCTATAGTCAGGCACACTGATGTTCCACTCACCAGGCTAAACAAGGAGAAAGTTGCTGTCAGCTACCTGTTAGCTGCCAGGATCTGCCACATAACTCATGCACTCCACAACAAGTACAAATATGACTGTGTCATTGTCCATGTTGGTGTAAATGACTTGAGACATACCTCCCTGGGCTACTTGAAAAGAGACGTGGAGGAGCTGTCCGGTCTTGTAGCCCAGGCAGGTATGACCCTAGCCCTGAGTAGCATCCTGCCATCACCCAGAATGATACCACAGTACAAGGGCAAAATGATTTACTTCAACAATTGGCTAAGCTTCTGGTGTCATTCTAAGGGGATCCAGTGTCTGCCTGCCTGGGATGACATGATCGACAAACCATGATGTTTTGCCAGAGATGGCCTGCACTTGTCACCCTTGGGATTCCGAATACTGGCTAAGGCTCTTGCCACCCTTATAGTGCCTTTTTTAGGCAAGATTCAAATGACAAATTCACCACTGTAAGAGGTACAAGCAAGCAAAATCTGTGGATAATGCTACTTAAAGCTAGAAGTCTAAACCTCAAAATGTACTCACTCGAGGGACTCCTTAAAATGGAGAACATTGACATCTGTGCAGTGACAGAGCCTGGTTCAAGGCTCCAGAGAGCACCCCTGCATTACCAGGCTATAATTCATACCACACCTTTCGGCCACCTAACCTGGACCGAAGCATTAAAGGCGGAGGCATGTCCATATTCATTAAGGATATCCACACCTCCAGGCTAGCTGCTCAACATAATGCATCCAAGATTATTCAAGTGCAACTAACTCTGGGCAAGACCACAATCCAAATTGTAGCTTGCTACAGATCCCCCACCCATGCCCCAGGATTCCCACTCTTCATTTCTTGATACACTGGAAAATATTAGGGTATAACCTAACACCCTAATAATGGGCGATTTCAACTACCCTACCATTAACTGGGAAAACTACTCGTGTACCAACTCTTGTGCTCAAGGTTTTCTGGAATTCATAAATTCCAACACCTTGGATCAACTTATCCACACCCCTACCAGAGGCAGCAATATCCTAGACCTGGTCATTGCCAACATGGGCAACTGATGTTTCACACCAGAGGTCAATTCCTCGTTGGTCAGATCCGACCGCAAGCAAATCACCCTAGACATCCAGATCCCACCCCCCACTCCCCATTAGGGAAACCACTGTAAAAAAATTTCTCCAAAGCCAACTTCACACTTCTTAAGATAGAAGTGGCAAACTTCACGACACCCATGCTAATGGACAAAAGAGGTACGACTGCTGAATCCTATACAATTGCACTTTATAAGCACTTACACGAGTGCATGGATCATGAAATCCCTAACAGAACTAAGATGCTATCCTCAAAAAAGGAAGGCAATCTGGTGGTCCCCTTCTATAAGCAAACTCTACAACAGAAGAAAAAAACTGTTATAAAAAAGAGTAAAATCTCATGATTGGAGGAACTCTGTGGTCAGCCTCAGTAAGAAGCTGAGATCCCTCATAAAATCCTCCAAAGCTAGTTACGAAAACAAAATTGTCACTGATTTTAAAGACAACCAAAAAGCATTCTATAGCTATGTCAAGAATCTCGATGGCAACACTCATATCTGCTCTGAGTTGCAGCACAATGGCACTAAATATACAGAACCAACTGATATTGCCAACATCCTGGCAGATAGGTTCAGTGCTAACTGTACCCCTCTCTCATCCCCTAAAGGGCCCATCTCTATACCAGAAGAATGCAAAGTTCCTGTAATCATGGCTGCACAGGTAAAAAACACACTCTCCAAAGCCAAGAACACAGCATCCATGGGACCTGACAACATCCCAGGCTGCTTTCTATATGAACTACAGAATAAACTGACACCCCACCTAAGTACCATGTTCAATCATAGCCTCACCTCTGGCTTTGTGCCCACTGAATGGTGCACAGCAACGGTTATCCCACTCCACAAAGGGGGAGCCACCATGGACCCTGGGAACTACCATCCCATTAGCCTGATGTGCCTGGTCTGCAAGGCTATGGAACATATCATCATGGAACTTATAAACAATGACATTGGTAATCTCCAAACTTTGGACTCTACCCAGTTCGGGTTTGTAAAAGGCAGATCATGTCTTTTAAACCTAATAGACTTCTTTGAAGCGGTCGCCAAAGCCGTAGATGAGGGTAAGGTGGTTCACACAGCCTATCTAGATCTCGCCAAGGCTTTCAACACCATCCCCCACTCTGGAATTATAGATAAACTCACTATGTCACAAGAATGGTTGCCAACTGGCTAACTGACAGAACCAACACTGTGAAAGTAGCAGACTCTAGATCCAACTTCAGACCAGTGACAAGTGGAGTACCACAGGGTTCAGTCCTAGGTCCTCTCCTGTTTGGTATCTACTTCTCTGAAGTTCAGGCTAACACAGAAGGTCTTTGGCTAACAAAGTTCACAGATGACTGCAAACTAGGAGCCATAATCAAAACTCCTAACGATGTGGACATCCTACAAAAGGGCCTCACTAACACAGATGCCTGGTGTCAAAGCCATGGCCTCAAGCTCAATGCCAAAAAGTGCATTGTCATCCCTTTTGGTAAAAACTCTGTACCCATGAACTACCACATAGTCAGTAATCTACTTAACACCGAAAGTGTGATAAGAGACCTTGGGACACAGGTGGACAGTAGTCTCTCCTTTGATAATCACATCGCCACAGTAGTCAGGAAATCCTTCTACATGGCACACCTCATCACAAAAGGTTTCTTATCTAGGAAAAAAAGAGGTCATTGTTCCCCTCTACTCATCACTCATTACACATTATAGTGTACAACACCCCATTTGGTATGTACCTCGCAAGACATTTACAACAACTGCAAAGGCCACAGAAATACCTCACAAAGAGGATTACCAGACTCAAACAGATGCCCTACGCAGACTGTCTCAAAAAACTCCAGCTTTACTCTGTCGCGTATCACCTACTCAGAGGCGATCTCTGCCTAACATACAAAGCTATGTCAAACCCGGAGCTGTTGGACATGACATATGTAAAGAAATCCCAATCCCTCTGAGCTACATGCTCTAGGGACCTAAACCTTGTCACCACAATAAACAGAACATGCTGAAGGGATAGATTTCTGTCCCAGAGACTTCCCATACTCTGGAACAAACTACCTATCTATATCAAACAAAGCTCCTCATTAGCACTCTTCAAAAATCTTGATGATTGGATGGGAGATAGGAAATTCACCCCGGGGATCACTTCTGTGGCTCTGCTTGACGGGGCACAGGAAAATTATTTTCTTGGGTGGCAAAAGCCAGGATACCATTTGGCTAGGCTTGTATAGGCCCCAGGGCCAATAGCCTAGTACCTACCTATGAACCTATGAACATGGAAGTGAGCAACAGCAGACTGAATGCTGATTCAAACCAACATGCCAGTGCCAGCAATTGAATGTGAAGTATATTTGTATTGGCTATATTGAGTATATGGGTATTTATGGCTGTGATTGTGTGTGTATATATAATTTATATTGTATACAATTTTAAAATATATATTGGTGTTTGTGCAGGGACACATATGTAGTTGCATTTTCTGTTTTTCTATTCCCAAGTGTATTGCTACAATCTTAGATTTCATCCCTAACAAATCCACCACAGGACAATGTTAAACTCAAAACTGATAATTTCTTTTATACATTCTAATGTGACAACAGTTGTCCGTTACATAAATATAAACATTTATTTTTTCATCTATATGGTTTTAGTGACCTGAATGTACCATAGACTTAAAGTAAAAAGTCATGGGCATTCAGAAGCCATGCAACTGAAACACCTATGTCCTTGAGTTATCATTTGCATATATTCCATGGGCCTCAACTACAGGATGTTTAATGTATTACGCAATGCAGACTTTAACTTGGATAAGTCTTGCAGTCTTTATATGATATACATACAATCTTGCTACAGTTTAGGTAATACACTGGAGATAGCTTAAGCATGATTTATTTATAGTACAAAGCTGAAGTCTGTACAGTTTCACCTTAATATAGGAAAGCCTTTCAACAGTGTTTTCAATCACAAACTGTTCTAGTTTTAAAGGTCACTGTGAAGCACTGTTCAGGCTACCTTGGAGTCCCAAATATAACCAGTTTAGTTGCTTGCACACCAGTAAATCCATTGTTAAACTCCTAGTGCATCTTGATACAGATCTACAGGTATTCCTGTAATTTTCCCAATATCCTCACAGCTTTCCTCCTTTGTCTGTTCAAGTTCCAGCACAAAACATCATTGTTGGCCTCAAATTTCCTTCTCTGGGAAATATCCAACACTCTGGGTTTTTAGCTCTTATAATGGCTATTGTCCATGTAATTCACATTAACTGTGCTACTAATGGTTTATACTATGTAGTTTGCTAAACTGTCATCAGTCTTTTTCCATATAAGTTTGTAGACATGTAGTGCATTGTAGTATTTGATTTATTAAATATTTGCCATAGCACAATATACCTCTGTCTATGTATATACATTATACTCACACACACAAACACAAAAAATACCCCTAAACTGTTAACAGCTTTTTATGCTCAGTCTTCTCCTTGTAGTCCTTTTCACACTTATTTAGATTTAATCATACAGTTGATTTTCTAAACATTTATTTCTGTGGGATGCATGCAAATTAGTAAGTTCCTACTCTTGTAAAAATGTGCACATCAAAAGATATCTTCCTTTCGGGATAATTCATACTGTTTCTCTCATGTGTATCTAAAAGAAAAGCTAAATCAAAATGAACAGTTACTATTTTCTAAATAGTGATAGAGCACATCACTACAGAAATAGTCTAAGTGGGATATAATCTAACTATTCCATTGCAAGAGCTAGAGTAACAGTGTGATGCCCAGCTTTTAGTTTACAGTGGCTTATATACTAAGCATAATGGTTGCAGTTTTCTCCACATCTCTATTTTATTTGCTTTATTTTTCAACCTTTAGAGATATTCTTTCCAAATAGCATTTCTCAATAATAGATACAAGTATGTCTACACTCCCACTTTTACATGTGACAACATTCCAAATAAGGACAGAATTTTAACAGCTTGTACTGCATCTAGTACTGCCCAGTTTAGCAGACTACTAGTCTACATGGGTATCATTCACTTACATCTAATGCAAATTTATTTTACAATTTCAGGGATCTGTTGTACATCGACTTGTATTGCATGTATGCTTTCCTCTGTAAAAGCATAATGAATTAGACAACCTTTCCAAATGTGTATTCTGACATCACATGATATTCTAATCAACACCTTCTAATGAGAACAGGTCCTTACCCATTTGCACAACCTTGCAGTATGCAACTATAAATAACCAGTGTTTAAATGATTTTTTTGTTGCCTATTAATTTAGTCTCTTCTAAGAATCTTAACCATCATCCTTCACTTATATCCTAGCAGTGCACAAGTATTTTGAGAGCAGTCTATTAATTCCAGTTCTGTCATTTAGTAGTATGGTTTTGTGGCAGTCCCTCACCTACATATAAGCAGCTTCGATATACTCATTGAATTTTATCAGCTTATTTTTTCAGTTACTACTTTCTAGTACTGTAGTAAAATCTTGCAACAATTTATGAACAGTATGCAATGTTGCTATGATATTAGATACATGAAATGGCTTTGACAGACTATTGGCAGATATTACTCATACACATAACTACAGAGAATTGCAAATACACTAAAAAGATACAATTCTGTTTAAAATGCATTTACATGTGCATTCTTGTTAATTGGTGATATTGTGTGATGTGCGTGCGGTGCATTTTTTACCATGCAGGTGTTTTTTTTTTTTTTTTTTTTTATTCTCCTTGGTAGTTGTAAATGTATACGCTCATACCAATTTGTTTTAAATTTATTGCTTACTAAAGCAAACTTTTGTTTAAACATATGTATATTTGAATGTTTTCCATTAGGAAGAGGAATGACATTTACTGACATGTTTTAGAACATTTTGATCATAAAGACCACTTAGCTGCTGTTGTCATAGTGCACCAATGTCCATACCCCTCAGTTACAGCCGTTTGACTGTATACCTCAAATGTCCAAATGGTAATGATAAAATAGTGAAAGTTAAGTATTGTAGTTTGTATTAGACTTGCACTAGTCCTGATGATGGCAAGTTATTTTTCATTTTACCATTTGACCGAGCTGCAGCACTGATCCAGATATACAGCATTAAGGCCAAGTTCAGTTGAAGTGAGTGCAAAGTAATATGTAGTTTATAGTACATAGAAAATGTACTATTTCTTAAATAGTCTAGCAAATCCTTTCATCCAGACAGTTTCAATCCTTTTCCCACCACACCTAAAGCTTTTTTTCACACCTTACCTGATTGTCCCTCATTCTTGTGATAAGAGGTTAAGAGGTGATACCATCCATCACAGATTTTGAGTATTGACGCTGTATACTGAAATAGTACTGTTTGCATTAGCATGTATTTTCATAGGGATACAATCTCTGAAATACAAATATCTTTCAGTATTTAGTGAATGCAATCCACAGTGGATTGGACAAACCACAAATTTTACGAGGAACGGACCAAAGCTATGAAACAAAATCAAGGCCACTCAGTAAAAATACAGTTGAGAGCTAAACAGTTTCAATTTTTATTTCATACAATTAGTCGCACATTTTCAACTTCACATAAATGCATACTAGCCTTGAAAGCCAGACTGTTTAAACTGATAAAACAAAAAGCATGTAAGTTACTTTCATCAGACAGCCCCAAACCAACAGCCCCAAGCCTTTTAGTATGGGACTGCTTGTGGAGCAAGGAAATGGATTAAAACTTTTGACTACATGATGCCAAGAGACTATCCCTGAGGGGAAATGGAATGGAATGGTTTAAAAAGTGTTTAAAGCTGACATTTCAAACATCATGGTGGATAGGTGAGGAAGTATGTCTGAGATGGAGCTGATGAAATAGTGGAGGAAAAAAAAACAGATGCATGCAGAGAAATGAAATGATTAGAATCCTTGACAATTATATTGTATCCAATAACAAAACTCAGGGATGTAGAGGATGCTTATCCAAACATGCTAATAAAATTGTAGAGCTACAAGTGATGGGAATAGCACTCTGGGATGTGATGGCAGAGCAGTGGGCAAAACAAAATTATTGAGCAACTGTTAGAACTGTTAAATAGATCCAGAAGAGAGAACTTCTGTTTTATGGTCATCCCAGAGTAGGCAGAATGAATGAGCTGCATTGACTTCATAAGGAAATGCCTTAATCAATGGACTGCAATACCTGTGAATGAAATTCACTGAAAGCTGACAAAACCTATACCATCTTCCCATTTGACAAGAAACAGGCAGCTCAGGCTGATCTTAGTTACATTTTTAAACTGCCAACAGTAAAATGGGTAAAGAGATCTGGAATGAATATTCTACCAGATCACCATCATTCAGTATATCTGTAAATCTTCTCATCCATTCCAGTAAATGTGTTACCCAAGTTTAATGTTTTTCTTGTCTATTTTGTAAGCAACAACAAAGCTCCAATATCTGTTTTTTTTCCTTAGACTTGGAAATGAGACTATTTCCTTACCTCCTTATACAAGGTAGATTTCTGGAAGAACTTTAATTTAGCATAACAGCAGACTGATCTAAAGTAATTTGGGTTTTGCTCCAAATTTCTTTTCCTACATGCTTGTTCTTCTCTGTTCTCTCTTTTTCCCATTCATATAAATAAAATGACCCACCATACTTAGGAATGTAGCTGGAAATATCACACTTTTAAAAGGGTCCAAAAAAAGGAACCTTTTCTTCCCTCTATTAATCACAATATCTCTCAAGACAAAAACCAAGACAACATTTTTGAAGCAAGCCATTATTTATTTATTTTTTTTGTAGTACACTCCTTCATTATTTGAAGAAATCCAGAGAGTACGCAGGTAAATCAAAACTACTTCCTGTAGTACTTTCCTGACTGTGTACTTTGCTTTCTCTGTCACCCACCCAGCAGTGATGAAACAACTGATATATCATCTCTCCAATTACTCTGTTAAGTTTATTGTGGAAAGGCACTCATCTTGGTGAATTTTTTCTGTCTTTTACATGCACATGTATATCTTTTACACCTGGTCTTCTACTCTTTTTCTGGACCTCTGGCTGTACTTGGCCATTTTACCCCAGAATTCCTTTACAATGAGAATCCGGTCTCTCCGTACTTCCATGGTTTTTCCTCCTTATTCCCAATATTGGTTTCTTTCTGACCTTTTCCTTTACCACCTTTCTTTTTCTTATGGCCCAGTTACTTTTATCTCGTGTTCTTTTATCTGAGGTGTTCTTTATTTTCCCCATTCTGCTTTATTCCAAGCTTGGGAAAGGTTCTTTTCTCCATTTTTAAAGCTGTTCATATGATGTGCTAGTATTCAAATAGAAAAAAATGGACATAATGCGGCTTTCCTTATGACTCATTATGTAACCACTTCTGAAATATTATGTCTAAAAGGTGTATGTTCCATTAATAGATCTACTACATTAAAGTCTTTAATGAAGTAATCTGATCATCCAAAAGGATTGTTTAATTGTTTTAACTCTGAATTTCTCACCTTATTTGCATCCTGACTTTCACTGACCACAGTTTCCTTCATCTTAACTAAACTTCCATGATCCTAAACTAAAACCTTTTGAAATACTTTTTTCCTTGTTCTGAAATAGTACTTTATTGCATTTTGCTTACTGGGATAGTCCACTGGGCCATTGATAGCCCATTTTCAGTGAAGGCCCAGGAAGAAAAGCTCCAAGGAAGATTTTACATTTAATAATATAAAAAAATACACAATTTACAGCAAAATAGGGGTAGAATAAGCAATTAGTTAAAGTAGAGAATAAAATTTTGCAGAGTGCAATAAATGTGATTTTAAACTAATAGCAAAGACAATAAAATGAGTACATTATGTAAACAATTCTAAGTGCAGTTAAGTTATCACTGACAATGTATTGATAGTGCCATAAGAAATGAGAAAATATACATGAAGAAATGACTGTTGGCTTATGGAAGGAGGAGGCTTGGTAAAAGGACAGATGCAGTTAATAGAGAAGTATTCTTGCAAAGAAGTTTTGAATGAAGCATGAATCTAAATGGTTCTGACTGATAATGGTATGGCATTCCAGACTCTGGTTAGCAAACAAGGATAAAGAAGGTGACCTGTGGGTAGTTTAGGCTTGTGGACATGTAAAAGGTATTCAGATCTAAGAGATCTATTGTGAAGATTTTGTGAAATCAAAGAACTTGGAGCAGGACAGGCTGATGGTTTGCAAATGTGGAAGTTCCAGCCAGTTCAGTGATAGTAGATATGCAGTGATGTGTACAATATCTGGCATTTGAGGCAAACTTTGTGATTTTATTATAACAGGTTTCCAGTTTTGTTTTTAGAGAGGATAGGAGATTAGTGAGTAAGGGGGCCCTATAGATGAGAGAAGGAATTAGATGGGTGGTCGCAAGTAATTGTTTAGTGGAGGGACTAAGGAAATATTTTTGCCTGTAAAGAATACCTAGCTTTTGGTGGATTTTATTGGTGTTGTATGTGCAGGTCAAATGTTAGGCTTTCTTCAATTACTCCTAGCAGCTTAGTATGACTAATAACTTATATGCACGCATTGCTCTGAGAAAGTATAGTGAACTGAGCTTTGTTTGTTGGGGTATTTTTCTGGGGGGAAAATAAGAAGTTTGGTGATGGGATTAAGAGAGAGATGATTATTACGTAATCAAGTTTCTACAGAAGTAAACGCTGACTGGGTGATTTGACAAAAGTATAAGCTGAATGGGTGATTTGTATATCTGATATAGAACCTGTAGAATATATTATGGTAGTTGCCTGTGTATTGCATGAGTGACACTTGACTGAGAGAGGACTGAAGATTGTTAATAAAGATGTTAAATAGAAGTGGTCTTAATATAGTCTTGGAACACCAGTAGAAGTGTAAAGATGAGGAGATGGGAAGTTTTTCCATGTAACTGTCTTTCCGATAACTACAAAATCAGCTAAGGGGGAGGGGGGGCAGTATTTGAGAGTTGAGTTAGAAGAGAGTCAGAGATGGTATCAAAAGCTTGAGATAAGTCAAGAAATAAGAGTGGAAAAAATTTGCCAGAGTCTGTCTTTGTGTCTAAGGAGGATATTAAAACAATTCTGGTTCTGTGACTTGGTCTGAATCTATGTTGAATACTAAATATGATTTGGTTAAGGAGGAAGTGTAGAAGTTGTGTACACATTCAAAAAAGCGAGATAGGGGCAGGATGGCTATGGGACGGTAGTTTGAGATCTGAGTTTCTGCCTTTGTGAAGGGGTAGAATAAAGGCTTTTAGAATAAAGGCTTTTTTCCCAAAATTTTTGGGACATGATTCTTGGATGGCTCTGTTAATGAGAATACTAATAGGGTAGGCAATGGCTTCTGCAGAGAATTTTGGATATTCTTTGGGTAGATTATCTGCTGCATCAGAGCTAGGTTTTAGTTTGAGTAATCTTTTTTTTTTTTTTTTTTAATTGTAGGGGCTGGAATGGGTTTTAGTGATGTGGTTGGAGGGGTGTCTGTTGGTTTATTCGAGTGAAGAAAGGTTGTAGAGGAAAGGGATGGGCTTGGTGCTTTTCCCCTGTATTTGCGTTAAATTGTGGTTGTAAAAAATTAGCAGTGATGCTTGCTATGGAATTTAGGAAGTGTGAGTCAGCATAAGAATTGATGATATGGTACTGTAATTGGCTGGAAACACGAATAAGACTGAGAAACAAAAGTCTTTCTCTGTTAATTACCCAAGCTTGTGCCGAACAGGTACCTCCTTTACGGACCAAGTCTTGTGCACTTTTCAGAATGAATTCTCCAAACACTGTAGTTCATTTGATACGGCTTTATTAAATGTTCACAATATCTGAATACTGTCTTTATTAACAGTACTGATAAACAATTGCTTCAAAGTTACAGCACATCATATTCTGATTGTCCTGCACAGTGTAAACAAAATGGTCTTTATATGACCTGTCTTCTGTACTCAGGTTCGAGTGTCTGTCATCTTCTCTGAGGTAATAGGTCAAACGAACTTACAAACCTTAACTGAACTGCTATCCTGAACATAACATATTATATTGCTTCAGTGCAGTAATTTTCCTTATTTACTTTTTTAACCTTGCTCTTAGGCTTTGTCTTGTATGTGCAACATTTCATTAAAGAACATTGAAAAAAATTGAAAAAAGAACATTCTGTCTGCACACTTTATGCTTATCTTTTCTTTTTAATAAACCGTCTCTCATGCTTGACCATCAAGGTTATTTTCCTTTCTGCTTAACTGTCTTTTACGCATTAATAAAACAGATTTCATTTTACCCTTTAGCCTGTCTAATGTCTAATAACTAATTTAAAATGAAAGTCCCTAATTTAAAAGTTAGAGACTAGCTATTGTGGACATGGCTTGCTTTTTGAGCCTATGTTAAGTAATGATATAGATGAGCAGAATTTATTGGGATACTGCTTATGGTTGAAGTTTTGGGTAATAGTCTTTTTTGTTTTTGGTAAACTGTCTTTTTACCTGGTTGTAGAGCTGTTTGAATCGCAACAAGAATGAAGGATTTTTATATTTGTGCCACTTGTTCCAAGTTCCGTAGTTAGCATTAGATCTTTAATTGCTTTGGTTGGCCATGCTGCATGGTTGGCTTTCACCCTTTTTACCCTAGGGCGTGTGAGACTGTTTAGAGTATCCAAAAATGTGGTCTTGACATAATCCAGTGCATCGTTAAGAAGAAAACATTTAACGTTCCAGATGATATTTTTTAGTATATTGGTGAATGTGGGTTAAAATTCATTAGATTCCAACTTGTTTGTAATGATTATGGAAGGAGGGAGCTGTTCTAAGCTCAAAGGTTGGGAGGTCGCTAATGGCATTTGGGAGAGTACCAGCTGAGGATATTTTAGTTGGGTGAGTGACCAGTATCCAGTCTAGAAAGGAGCCATCATTACTGTTCCTGTTAAACCCAGTTGGAGTGGTGATAAATTGTATGAAATTAAATGGGTTAATATCTGAGGATGGGAATTTAGAACAAAAATTTAACTAGTTGATGTTAGTGTCAAAGAATGATGTTAATTTTTATAGTGCTGGAAACCCATGATAGAGTATCTTCTAGTACTGGAATGTTATTACTAGGGGAATGTATAGAACTAGGATTTTGAATTTTTTTTTTTTTTTTTTTTTTTTTTTTTTAGGAAAGAAATCAGAATTTCAGCCCTAGACAATTGAGGATAGGTTTCATTGTATGGAACTATATTGTAGTCCTTTGGGAAAAGGAATGCAACACCACATCCTTTTTTGCAATTTATAGCTATCTTTATTAAAGCTTGAAGAGAGGCATTCAGAGTCTTTTGTTTACTTTTAGCCAAGTTTCAGTAGCAGCAATGGTATCAGGTTTATTCAGAGCTATCCAGGCATGAGGCTTGGTGTTAAGATTTGTAGGGATTTACAAGCGTTATTGGTGTTAGTGATGGTAGGATGGTGGAGGTGGGACCTGGATTACGGTGAATGTCTCCACATAGGTGTATGAAAGAAAATGTGGGAGAGAAGAGTAGTGGTGGGTATTGTTGCTTCAAAATACCTGTGTAAAATAGAAGGGGGAGTTTACAATTTGTAGATGGAATATACAGAGTGAGTTTTTAATGGAAATTTTTTTTAGTTTGGGTAAGAGTAGTGAATTTATTTGATAGAGACTGGGAAATGTATCAGCGCAGCTCTTCACTGGGATTGAGCTGAAGATCCTTATAAGGTTTTGAAAGTAATGAAGATAGGACCGAGTAGCAGAAGTAGAAGGGTACTGTATGAAAGAGGTTTGTATGAGTGGGAGACAAAAGAAAATATTATTTGTGTAGTGTAGATAAGAAAGATTGGCTTGCAGTTAAGGAGTGTGAGTTTTGGCTACAATTGAGTATTAAGGTGTAGTTGTGTTCTACTAGCTGATAGGTTCATAGGTTGGTACTAGGCTATCGGCCCTAGGGCCTATACAAGCCTAGCCATAACAATTCCCTGGCTATTTCTTCCCACACTATTTACTTCCCTGCACCCCTGTCTAGCAGGGTGACTGACGTGACTGTGATAAGGGATTACTGGGTGTGTATTGAGGAGAGTATATATAATGAGATTGAAATGAAGGGCAAGAGCAGTGAGAGTAAGCTGAGAAGTAGACATTCAGTGGTTAGGTACCTAGTTAATGTGACTAGGCTATAACTGGTTAGTTTGAAGAGGTCAATGGAGTTAATAGATATGTAATGGGGCAGCTGGGATTTGAGGGCAGATTAGGGGAGCATAGCAGGCCTGACCACATCGCAGCTAACTGCAACTATAAATAGAAATATAAGTAATGGCTGAAGCAATCATGTTACCTTTGCAAATAACAAATTGTACAAGGAGATGGCTGAAGGGAAGGGAAAGCAAGGTGGGCTATAATACAGAAAACAGTTTACTAGTAAACATAGACCTAACACGGGCAATGAGAGTGGGTAAAAGTAAAGGAATTAAGGGGAGGATTATACAATTATGTATAGAAATGAATGCACAGGAGGGGTGAGAGCAAAGGTGGGGCTTGATGATGTGCAGGTACCCTTACAGAAACAAATTGCTGGAGAATGTCTAAGACAGGCATATACTGAAGTTTTGTAGAACTATAGTGGATGATTTGTGCAGGAGATTGAAGGTGCAGAGCTGGACATAGGTATAGGTTGTGTTGTTTGCTTTGACCAGTGCTTGCAATCTAGGAATAAAAGGGGGAAGAGGGAGAGATGAAAAGTGAGTAAAATGACCATAACTGTTATTTTACATAGATGTAGAGTAAGAGACTAGAAGAAAGGCTACTTAAGGTGTTATATAGGTTGAAACAAACTCGCATCCAGAAAATCATGGCTTCCAGATTACAGCTAGTCAATACAATTTTTTTTTGTTTCATTACGCTACCACATCCTGATTCCTTTGACTGGTGAATTTGTATCTGATCCCTTCCAAGCATTTAAATGTTCTTTGTTTACTTAATATTTGTCCCTTATTTGCTCACTAGGTCTTAGATTTTCTCCACCTCCATGAATTTACTTTTCTAAATCTCTTTGTTTACTGTTTTTCTGTTTATACTTGCCTATATTTTCTCGTCTATATAAAATAAATATTTTTCTGAATGGGGTAGATCAAAAAAAATCAGATGCTGTCATTTGTGGTTACAATAAATCCACCTTATAACCATTGTTTTGTTTTTTTTTTTTAATTTTTCCTCATTTTTTTTTCAGTTTCTTGAAATTAAATAGAGCCTTACTTTCACAGCCTGAAGAGGATACACAAGTACTCACATATACCAATACTAAAGGCCTAATTGTCTTTAAACATGTGGTGGAATTAAACTGAGACTATCAGAGGTTACCTCTTTAATGACAATGAATTACTTACCTCATATCAAATTCACATACCAATTTTAATGTGTTCATTCACCAAATTGTTGAAATATTACATTTATATGGCCTAGTAACTTATGTGCCTAATACTGATGTATGCTTTCTACACTCTGGTCACTTGACAATTGACACTTAACCTCTTTGTAATACTAATGTTGCATTTAGTCATTAACTAGACTGCATCTCTATTTTCTAGTGCCTGTGAATGCAAAGTATGTGTTAATGCATACTGTACAGTTTGTACACTATAATTATGAAAACAAATGGTGTGGTACAATGCTGCTGACCACCTTACATATTTATCCAAGATCTACATTTCCAGAATTGCACTGATCTGCTAAGGCTATTGCAATTATTCATTTGATGTCAGAATACCAAAACATTCATGGGCATTATATTCAAACTTTAAATGTAAATCATTACAGTCCACATATTGAACCATTCTGAACCAAGATACCACTCCAGAAAATGTGATAAAGATAATACAAAGAACACCAGTAACTAACGTCCAGCAATATGGTGTCTGACAAAGTATTCCTTCAGGCATGCCTTGTTGTTAGAATCAGTAACTTAAATGGCAGTGACTTTCTGCTGAACATTTTAATGAGTTAAATACTGTAGAATTCAAACTGAAGATCTGTTTCCTGTGCAGGAGAGTTCTTAACTGTTTAATTTAAATGTCATTGTTTCTTCATTAACACTGAAATTTCCCTTCCAATCAGCCTATAGGTATAAAACACTTAAATGTAAAGCAGATGGTTTCCATGCAAGTTCTAAGATTAGTATAATACAAAAATCACTGCCAGCTATAAGACCGGCACACGTCTCCTTATTACATAGGGAGCAGGACTGCCCAATGTCAAAATCCATTCCACTAGTGAAGGTGACTTAATTCTGAGCAAGCAGTGTGCCTTTACAATGTATCTGCTCTTTTTCCAACAAATTTATTAAAAACTAGAGCTATATACAATATATTAACAAGAAAGCACGTTCAACATTACCAAAGTTAACTTGCACCAACAGAAAAGATGTTCCAGTAATCATAGAAATATTTGCATGCATGTGGTTTTTAAGATACCAAACATATTTTTCATACAGAATAAAATGTGGTATATTCAGGATCAGATCTCAATTAACATGAAGAATAAGGGTAATTAGACCAGTCTCAGCTAAAATCTTTACACATTGTTAGCTACTGTAATTGGGTGGTGCACCTAATAGAATTGAAAAGTAATTATGATTTGGTAGAGCCTTGTGGAGTGCCCATTCTGAGGCCTCCACTACTATATCCCATATAACACTGAGCCTTTGGCAATGCCAAACCATATGCATATAATCAGCTCCCAGAGCAACACACTGCCAGCACATGCTGTCTAGACTTCCTCTTGAAAGTCTATCTGGAGAATAATGACACTGGTGCACAGTTTTGTACTATTAGAATGCCACCTTAGTAAGTAAAGTGATTTCTGTTGGACTAGTACTTGATCCCATTTCCCAGCTAGTCAGAGTCCAAGCTTAAAACAGCAGCTTAAGTAATTTTCATAATTTATAACTTAACATTTGTACTCTTCAAATGTCTAGAATTCCAGAAGTGACCAACAGGTTTCCACAGACAGTCTAGTTTAAGGTTTGCATTTATGGAAGACCTGACTTGTAGGAAAATCAAATTATCAAAAAACCTGCAATCATGTTTAATTTTAACAGGGATAAAGGCCTCTGTACATCTTTGGTATATAAAAGATCTATAATCAAGATAATCTCAAAATAGGCCCCTCATTTAATTCATTCCAGCCAGAATATTGTATTGCTATCAACTTGGCACCAACTTTGATAACATGATCAAAGATCCAAAACAAGGGTCCTTTTCTACTTCTTTCAGTCTAGTTCTCATGGCTACCTCCATTCCAAACATTTCCCTGCTCATCGGTTAGGCAACAGTCAAGGTCATGTATGATAAAGATTTCTGGGATTAGCCAGATTGAGTCTGGTAGGACACTGGCTTGTAGGACCTGATTGAGGGCAGCAGTTGTAACATGGAAATGGAAATTAGAAACTGTAGGCTTTCCTTGGCACATGAAGCCCTTGACCAGCAACTAGCTCCAAAGAAAATTCACCAACTTCTCATCACCAATTTCAGTACTTGCTGAGGTATGGATGTCTTGCAAAGAAATGGGTGAGCTCTCCAAATAGAGAACTCTAATTAAACAGGAAATTGTTATAGCAGTGATCTTGTTCAGAAGAGGGATATAAAGTCTTTGCCATTTTGAAAACATGAGTGCATTCCTGGAGGACCGGTTTAACATATTTTGTCCACCAGTGTATATCCGTCAAGTGTAACTACCCATAAATTTGCATACCTGGTCGACTCTAATTTCCAGCTCGCTGATCATGTCTACCTTCTAGAGGCATGTGGAATCCAATGGGAATTTCATTGATTTACTTCAAGACAAGCTCCACAAACTGTCTAGGATATCAAATGTGGGCCTTAGATTAGCATGTGGCTCAGTTAGCCATCTAGGATATCAAATGTGGGCCTTAGATTAGCATGTGGCTCAGTTAGCCATCTAGGATATCAAATGTGGGCCTTAGATTAGCATGTGGCTCAGTTAGCCATCTAGGATATCAAATGTGGGCCTTAGATTAGCATGTGGGTCAGTTAGCCATCTAGGATATCAAATGTGGGCCTTAGATTAGCATGTGGCTCAGTTAGCCAGATCACTCATTATCAGCAAACCAAGATGAAGATAAAATACCACTGGGGAAATATCATACTGAGAACATTCTTCCTGAAAATATATTTTAAGGTTCATAGTTAAGATGACATTGGTGAGAATGGACAATCTTGTCTTTTTCCCACTGTAAAAGGAAGGTGGATTAGAAAAGGTAATTTAATTTGGCATGGGCAGTGTAGTAATTTACATGTGTATACAAATGGCCACTGAAAGCCATATGCCTGTAAGGATCCCCAAAGAAAGCTGCATTCTTGGGAATCAAATGCTTTATTTTGAGATGTGTACAAAATGAATCCACAGTACTAGATTTATCACCCATTGAATCATATATTTAACCAAAGTCTAACAAATCTGAGCCTCCTTTTGTACCTTTTATAAATTCCTGATGAACAGAGAAAGGAGATGAAGGTATTGCTGTAGCCTACTAGCCAGGACCTTCGCATATGTTTTTGCTTATAACAGCACATGGGAGATAGGCTATACTTTGGATTTGTCATGCTTCTCATTTCCTGGTAGACCACTGAAGCCATCCTGGCAGAATGTGGTCCAGTATTCATTCACTTTCCACATAGTTGTAGCAGAATTGGGGCCAAAATGTCAACTAATACAAGTCTTCCAAAAGACCATATGGCCTACTTTTTCTTTATACATTAGTTTGGCAGCTTGCTTGAAAACTTTTAGAGAAATTGGGGAAATGTATTTATTTATTTATTTTACATTTGTTGACAAGGATAGTCCGACTGGATAAATGTCCATTTTCAGTGGAGGTTCAGGGAGAAAAGCTCCAGACATACAAACAGAAAAAAACATGTCTTAAACAAGCAAATCACAGTTACACAGGATATGAGACATAGAATTTAACATATTAATTGTGATACATTATAGTCCCTCTAACAGGAAGCATTCTTGATGTAGCCAAAAGTCCTCTTCAGCATTTGTTTATATTATGAGAGTTAATAAGAGCAAGGACATAGCCATCACCTTTTAAGGTACTGCTTTAGGCTTTTTTTGAATTGTGATAGAGACGATTCTGAAGTAAGCTCAGCAGGTAATGAGTTTCATGCTTTGCCAACAGAGTTGGCGTACAGAGAGGCTCCAGCTGAGTTGTTTGATTTGCGAGTTTGAATAAGTAATTTGTTGGATGAGTGCCTTGAGGTTACTGTAAGGGATGATAGTGTTTGTAAGTACAGGCATGTTTTCGGGTTGATAGAGAATTTTATATGCAGCTATTAGTTGATTGTACTCAAGTTGGCTAGGCAATTCAAGCCAATCTAGAAGGTTTAACTTTAGACAGTGGTGTGTTCTATATGCTGATCCTGTGGAAAATCTGGCTATATGATTGTAACAGCACGAGAGTTTGAGGTCAGTCTTACACAGGTTTTTAAAAAGTAGGGAGGCATATAGGAGGGTGGAAAGTAAGTGTGTGCAGGCCAAAATTGTCCTAGCCTGTGGAGTGAGGAAGTGTTTAATTTTATATAGAGAGACACGTTTTTTGTTGACTTTTTTAATAGTCTAATTAATATGGATATCGAACTTGAGGTTATTATCAACTGTAACACCTAGGAGTTTGGTAGTAGTATCTGAGGCAATGGAGGTCCCATCATTGGATGTTATGGTGAAGGTAGGTGGAGAGATTTTACAAGAGGGGGAGAAAAGCAGCAGCTTGGTTTTTTAGGGTTTAATATGAGACATTGATTTAAGAGCCAATTTTCAACAGTGTTAAAAACATTTTGGGATAGAGTTTGCAGTTCATTGGGAGAAGTGGCTGAGCAAATCATTATGGAGTCATCCACATATTGAATGCAGGTTGCTGATGGAATGACTGCGTGTAGATCGTTAATAAAGATGGGAAATAGAAGGGGTCCTAATATGGAGCCCTGGGGAGCAGCAAGCATGATGGGCAGGAGAGAAGAAAGCTTGTTCTGCCATAGGACAGCCTGCTGCCTACCACTCAGGTACGACTGGGACCACTGGATAGCCAGGGCATCTACTGGGATAGTTTCTAATGTGTGTAGGAGAAGTTGGTGATTAACCATGTTGAACACTTTGGAGAGATCAAGAAAGATGGCCAAAGAAGCTTATTGTTCCAGTTTAGATTAATAACATTTGTGAAGGTGAGGAGGGTGCTGGTTGTACTGTGGAATGGTTTAAATCCATGCTGCGAGTCAGCCAAGATGTTCTGGATAAGAAAGCCCAATAGTAGTTTATGGATGCACTTCTCCATAATTTTAGCAAGGGGTGACAGTATAGCTATACATCTGTAATTTGATAGTTCAGTCGAGCTGCCACCTTTATGGGGAGGAATAACATGGGATATCTTCCAGACAGAGAGGATGGAGGCTTCTGATATGGTTCTATAGACCAGGATTACGATTGGGTAAGCTATGGCATCTGCAGATTTTTTGTAAGTATTCTGCTGGGAGGAGGTCAGCAGCAAGGGTGGTTGGTTTTAATTTTTTGATTAGGTCTTTGATAAGTGATATGGGGACCAGCTGAAAGTTAAAGGAAAGTTGAGAATTAGGTGTGGTATTTACATTGGGGTAACCTGGAGATAGTTGGCTAGCTAGTGACTGGATAGTTTCTGTAAAGAAACTGTTAAAGGTATTGGGGACATCCTCTGAAGGTTTTTGAATGGTGGCTGAGAGGGCAGGAAATGTGGATTGTCCTGGGTGTAGGAGCTTGTTTATGCCTGCCCAAAACTTTTGCAGATTGTTTTGATGCTTCTGTTGTAAGTGACAGTAAAAGCTTTTTTTATCTAGCATTGTGAATTTTTTTCTGTCATTCCTTATTTGTCTATATTTAAGTTGATCTGAGGGGGACTTTGTTGTACACCAAGTGGCCCAGGCTTTGTCTCTTAGTGAGATCTTCTGTCTGATTTATTTCAAAAGCCATGTGCAACCTTAGTTTTAGTCCTAATTGAGCGTGCAAGTGCATGGGTTTCAAGGATGGCTAGGAATTTGTTGTTAAAGTATAATGCAGCTTCTTTGAGTGGAAGATGTTTTAGTACTGTCCAATTACATGCCTTAAGTTCATTTTGGAAGTTATTGGGGTTGAAGTATTTATTATTTTTAATTATTTTATAAGCTGGTTGGCAGGGGATGTCAGTCTTATGCCTAATTATAAAGGTAAGTAAGTGGTCACTTATATCCTCAAGAAGGGTCCCGGCCCTGTACATGTGGGGATGACTACTAATGAGTATCCAATCTAGGGTACTATTTGTATTGGTAGATTTGTTGATCCTAGTGGAGAAGGATATGATTTGTGCAAATCCGTGTAAATTTGCATGGGTGGTAGGAGATTCTGAGGAACAAGTATTCCAGTCGATGTTAACATCTCCTAGAACAATGGTTTCTTGAGGGCCGTTACTAGACAGCCAAGAAAGGGTGTTTTCTAGTTTACATACATTATTGCCTGGGGGAATATAGACACATACAATATATATACTTTTAGTTTTGTTAATTTGAAGTTTAGAAATGAGGATTTTAACATTATCTACACAGGGTGGTGGTGGGAAAACAGAGGTAAAATCTAGGGTGGATTTGTATAGTACCCCTACCCCTCCACCCTTTATAATGGTGTGATCTAGCCTTAGTATGTTATAACCTGGTGGTATAACCTCGTTATCTGATGTTGCTGGTTTTAGCCAGGATTCGGTGAGACATAGTATGTCTGGGGAATGAGTGTCTAAGAGGGCATGCAAGTGGTGGACCTTATTATTTATACTTCTAATATTTAGGTGAATGATCAGGAGTGAGGTCGGGGTGTACTTAGAGTTTGTATTTTACTAGTTATAGTAGTATGGGGGTTGAGCCGACTAGTGTGCTTGGGCTCAGCTTTGGATGGATGTTCCCATCTCTTGTGAGATTGCATTGAGATCTATTTCTGATCTTCAGGAATTTTATTATTAGTTATTATATCTTTAAAGTAGTCTAGATAAAATGCATCAGATAATTC
The DNA here is from genome assembly GCF_019279795.1 of Protopterus annectens. Taxonomy (NCBI): domain Eukaryota; kingdom Metazoa; phylum Chordata; order Ceratodontiformes; family Protopteridae; genus Protopterus; species Protopterus annectens. The sequence goes on along the minus strand of NC_056738.1, from coordinate 533,936,481 downwards.
AAACTATAACATGGACAAAAGATTGTAGGATAAATGATTTAGTTAAATAAATAGTATCCTCACAGTTGTTCCCTTATGTACATATAGTAAACTAGTTCAAAATACATCCAGATACTACAGGCCTTAATATAGTCAAAATGGGGTACAATGATGGTGTTTATGTGGTCATTGTTTACTGCAGGAATTTGGCAAAGCTTAATCCTACCATAAAGGCGGTAATATCAGACTGTGTGTTTTATCTTTCAAGTATGCCTAAAGGTTATCTGTTATGGCCATGATCTTTAGCTGACAATTGATATTGTATGAGCCCATTGCTGTCCCTTAAGGTGAGAATTTCTTTACTTCTGTCTGTAAGCTTATAGGCAATTAATTTGGGATTTGTAATCACTTTTGCTCAGCGGATTTTTTATACCATCTGTTAGCCAGATAGTTAAACTGATTAGCCATGTGATTTTGCCTAACAGCTGTGAGTTGTGCTTGTAAAAGCCTGTCCTTGCCACCCTGCACCTTGTACAAAGAGTCTAAATGACCAGTCTGCTTTGCTAAATTTAACCTGCCTGAGTGAAACTTCTGATCCTGAGCCGTGATCCATATTGAAACCACTTTGGTTTTGGAGATGAAACTGTCTCATATGACTGCTCAAGACTCCAACTGACTACTCTCTCAATATATAATTGGATTCATGCTTTCAGCACACCCTCCATGTGTATTTTTTAGTAAAGAAACAAATTGCCAAGGTAGTCTACTTATACATCCTACTAAGCTTCCAAGTTCAGTCAGGACAATCAAGTGATCCAGCATTGAGCCTAACATGTAGTCAATCCAATTCACACAATTGAACCTAAAGGCACTTGTAAATACAGGTTAATCTACCAGCCACAGCAGAGCTTGGGGCGATTAGTATCTCAACAGTCTGGATGCATTGCCTGACAGCAGTCTGTAAGATTTCCATCCTTAATGTTCCACAGTCTCCAACACTTTTTTTTCCCCTTCATTATGTCAATTGATATATCTAATCTATTATCCAGAGCAATATTAAAATCCCCCTAGCAGCACAATAGAATTTGACTACCTTAAATCCTCAGTACCTTGAGAGAAATCTCTAATGGGGTTAGTCATGCAAACTGGGTCGATAATAGCATCCCAAAATAAAAGATGGATGCACATTGTTCTCAAAGGCCAAAATATGGTTTCTATGGGCCCTGACATCATTATTCCAGGAGGCATCCTAAATAGCATGAAACAAGATATTTCTCCACCCCTAACACTTTCAATCAGATCATCAAAATCAGCTTCATATCAAGTGAATGAGTGACAACAGTCATACCCCCTATACAAGGGAGGGCCATCCACTGGCCCAAATAACTACCATCCCATTAGGCTGACCAGCCTCATGTAAAGCCAAGGAAAGACTTGTGGAACTAGTCAGTTAGGACTTAAGAAATCTCCAAACACCAGACCAATCACAGTTTTGTTTTGTCAAGGGCAGGTCATTTCTATTCGTTCTAATAGATGTTTTTGAAAAAAAATTTACTACCTAACTTGACCTGACCATGATCTTTACACTATACCCCAATCAAGAACTACAGTCAAGCTTGTCAAACTAGGAATAAACCCTTATGTCACCTGATGGATTGGAAACTCACAGGAACTCAGGATAGGGCTCAACAAAAACCTGTCATGAGTGGGGTCCCACAGTGCCTCATTCTGAGGCCGCTTTTAACATCAACTTCTCATAAGTCAAAGTAAACATCCATAGCCTATAGTTGACAGTCTGAGGATGGCTGCAAGGTGGGAGCAGTTCCTGAATCAACCAAGGAATTAAATCACTAATCCTATAAGAGGATGTATGCCAAACAAATAACAGGTGTGTCAGAGTGATGGACTAAAACTAAATGCCATAAAGTGAATTATGTCCTTTGGAAAATCAACTGCCCATGTGGCACTGACAATACGCCCACATAAGGGATTTGGGCACTTACGTTGATAGCAACCTAGCGTTTGGCCAACATGAGTCCACTGTTTTGAGGAAGTCCTATATTGGGCAGCTTATAGAGATCATCAAGGTCCATAGATCTCATTAATGGTCCTAATGACATCCAAGCAAGTGGACAGAGCATACTGCACCCTTTTATATGTTCAGGCCCTTGCAGAAACTGAAACTTCCACAGTGATTCCTCACAAAAAGAACAGTGGGCCTAAGCCACATGACCTACCTAGAATGCTTGAAACCACTGTCAATACAGACTAGTAAGAAGTAACCTATGTTTAGCTTATAAGGCATTCACAGATCCAGAACTAATGGATTTATTGCACATCTGCAAGTCAAATGTTGTTGGAAATACTTGGTCCAGAGATCTGAACCTCTTCTGCAACATAAACAGAGTTGTCCGGAGGACAGATACAAATCCAAAAGGATAGTGCTAGAGGGAACAAACTCCCCATGTAAGAAAAACTAAGCCCTTACATGATTCTAATTGTTTGGACCAGTGAATGGGAAACTGGGATCAGTCTTGGGGTAACTTTTCCTATCCTCTTAATGGACAAGCACTACTTAAATGCCCTACTTTACAGTAGGCCTAATATACTGAAGACAAGACCCACATAGCTATGGTAATGAGAGTTGAACATCTGTGTGGTAACACTACTGGGTAACAAACTGGGGAACCATGGCTAGGCTTTAAAATGTCCTGTCAGGGAAAATAGTTTAGTAATATATGTATCGATGCTCAGCATTGAATTTGTGAAATGCATACTAGATTTGTAGCTGCTTGAGGTTGAGAAGACCTCTAAACAGAGATGCATGTATTACATCATCAAACTAGATGCACTTCAGAAATTAACTCCTGATTATTGCCCATGAAAAGTAAGCTAGACAAGACCCTCTTGGTGAATTCCTGCACCTACTACGGGTGTATTTTACTTGTTGCTAAACAAGTGGACACCTGTTATTTCTTAGACTGCTACTGAATTGGCATACAGCAGTGGCCATGTGAATATGCACTGTTGCATTTTCACATTTCAAGAAATATACAGCCCTATACTGATGAATTCCCATCAGCTTTCCAATATCTGTACAAGGAGGAGCTAGTCCATTTTCCATGGCAGAATCCAAATTGTTCCTCCAGATGCAAGCTGAATTTAATCACGTTTCTAGCACAGTAATGTATACTTTCCCAGGGGGGCAGAGACTGATCTCTCTATTGCCCCTTGGGCTTCTAATTTTTCAAAATAAGGACTACTGCATCTGTGTCCATCCAGAAGTATTGTAGCCTTTTTTGCACCATTAAAAGGTTACTAGGCTTTATTTCAGAAGTTGGTGTTAAAAAAAAAATAGTTGGTGTTAAAATATATATATATATATATATATATATATATATATATATATATATATATATATATACATACACACATTTTATTTTAATTATGATGTTCATTTTAAGAAGTTCCCATTCTGTCTTTCTAATAAAGATTCTGTCAATATTCAACAGGGTATATTAACATTTTTGCTGTATTAAAGGAAGCTGTTCTAATTCTGCTATTCTGATACATGCACACTATTTTATGCAGTAATCTGACTTTTTGAGGAGCCTAACTATCAGATTCAATGCAGCAGCAGTGACATGGCTGCCAATATCCTTACCAGTATTGAGTCCTTCATTTAATTGGTGCTTAGGGGTTTTCAGTTTGGTATAATTATTGTACATTTTATTTTGTCCTTTCACATGCATGTAAAAAATATGTTGGGGCAAATGTGACATTTGTTCTAAAGATCCAACTAAAGCATTTCAGTACTGAGACTCGGGGAAATATCCTATCCCAAAGCTGCTGATGTTATGATGCAGTGTAACTTGAGAAGGCTTTGCCACTAATTGCTAACATTAGTAGATACAGATACACACACAGCATTAGTATACTTTTCTGTATTATCACATTCCCAGATCTTTCAGAATTTTCAATTTCTGTCTGAAATGCACTTTAATCTGTTCCATTTTTTTAACGTGTGGTTAGCTACACAGGTGACATAACCCATATCCAGTGGTGACCTAAGAAATAATACTTTAAGTGCGCTTTGAGTATGCTGAATACCATTCGATCTGCAGCCATTGAAAATATTAAGAAATGCCTATGAAACCTAATTAGCGTAACATTTAAATACCAAATGGCATTAATTTCTTCCCATGTACCGTATGAATGTGGGATTCTTTGTCAGAAATGCATTTAAAACCTTGACAAATGATGGAGAAATATAAACACATTATCAGTCTACAATCTAGACCTTAATGAACTGCATCACAAAATTCTACCACACAAGGTCATTTATTTTTTGCTTCAGAAAAAGGGAGATGTAAGATGCGTCTAAATTTATTGATCCCACTAATATGTTAGTAATATAGTATGTTTTTCTGTGTGCTAGATAGTTTCAAAACTCATAGTGATGAGGGGGGATTCAGCAAATTGTGTGAAAGTGTAAATCAAGCCTGAAAATAGCAATGTGGATCCAAAAAAGAGACGGCTGAGAGGTCTAGTATGCTGGAAGCATGCAAAGTGTAAGACACAAAAAGCACAGTGGAGCAAATAGATAAAGGCTAAGAGACCGATTCTGTGGCAGTGAGTAGTGATTGAATAGTATGCAGATTTACAATGTGTGACAGTGAATTAATTTTCCATGTTTTATCAGTACAGTAATCACTGTAGGAGTCTAAAATATTGTTGGAATGGTATTTTCAGAATTTTATATTAAAAGCTTCTAAATTATTGGAATAGTTAGTAACTGACTATATGCTCTCAAAATGAGTACTAGAGACAGTTTTTAATTAAATGTATTTTAACAAATTTTAGTCATTTGAACACAATGATTGCAAACTGCATTTTAGTTAATAAAAAGGATGATAAAATGAAATCCCAAGGAAGCTAGACAGTGCTGAAATATTTTACATGAGACTTATTAATGGAAAAAATGCAGTTAATTTTAGATTAAAGTTGTTAATAACTAAGTAGACAGCACAGTTCCTCACTGTGGAATTATGCAGATTATTCTGCTTCAGTGCATTTCTGTTGTATCATACTGAAATACACTGTGGTAACTTCTAAACATAAATCATGGAAACACTGATTTCAGCATTTAATCATTTGTTAAGCTAAGTAAACTGGTCATTCTAGACTGGAAATGGCATATGCAAGACATCTGTAGCCACACGGCCAACAGGTCTTTAACCAGAAACAAGATGGACTATCAAGACGAATAGTCAGAAGAGAAAATGAAAAGTCTGTTCCCTCCCCAACATCCTAATGACTGCTATGATACCAGCTATAGGCATGTGAAGGTATTAATGGACAACATGAATATCACCTTGTGGTCTGCATACATATCCTCACAAAATTTTATTTTTTTTCCCCATATGGCTTCTAAAAGTTGTTTAACCTTATTGGATCAGTAAATTTAATGCAGCTGTATAAGCAGTAATGGCACATTTTTGGTGAAAAAAATGAACAAAAATGTGTAAATATGCCAACTAGCATGATTCTGCATACTTAAAAGAATGAGGCTGTAGTAATGCTCAATGTCTAAAATGTGTTGCACTTCAATACCTTTAAATATTTTTAATTGAAAGTGATAATCATTCTTTGACATGCAGTAATCTATGCTTTAAACAAAGACATTTAACTATGAGCATAGGGTATGTATTCATTTTTGTAAAATCTTTTCCAAAGTTTGCAAGCTGATGAAGCACATGTTGCGTTTCAGATACTGGAAGGGACCTTCAGTTTTCTTGTGCCATTAACCTTTTGATTTTGTAGACAAAATGCAAGCATTTGTCACTCAAGTCTAAAACACCTTTTTGTTTACTTCCAGTTCACACCCGTACTGCCTTATGGCATCCAGAACTTGTAGGGTTTGGCTTCTTTAACAAATGACTTACCAGCTAATAACAGGCAGTATTAGGGCAAGGAGTAAGTTTGAGTCTAGGATGTCCTGCAGTAGAGAAACTAATCTTTGCCACTTATTTTTCACATTTATGTTCATTTGTTTTGGGTGATAATAAGTTGTTGACAAAGTAATTGGTTCTGCAGTTCTAACCATCCCATTTGCTTGAGGTTGTGGCAGTGGTGGGTTCTAAATGGGGCACCAGTGGCAAATCTGGCAATGTTGTTATAGCTGGTTGCGAGTTTGCTAAGGTTATTTTTAGATAGATTGGTATAAATGGTATAAATGGCAAAGGCATAGAACAGGGTAGAGATAAGGTGGGTCTGGGCAATAGTAGATCTAGCTAATGGCATAAGGAAGGGTTTGATTCTATAAAGGGATCCTAGTTTTTTGTTGACAGATTTTATAGTAGTATTAATATGATCATCATAGCTGAGGTTGTGGTCTATTGTAATTCCTAGGAGTCGGGTTGAAGTGTTTGGAGATATGCTAATTCCATTGTTAGAGGTTACTTTGAAGTGAATTTGTGGTGACTTTTGGGTAGGAGCAAAAAGCAATAATTTTGTTTTTTGGGGGTTCAGGAGGAGACAATGTTGCATGAACCAATTTTCAGCAATATCAAATACTGTTTGTGTGAGGGTTTGGAGTGACATTATGGACTTAGCAGAACGTGGTGGTGCTGCGGTAGCGTTGTCGCCTCACAGTTAGACGTTGCCCATTCGATTCTCAGTTAGAGCATCTTCTGTGTGTCGACATGCATAAATGGGCGTTCCTTCATTGAAGGTTGTGTGTTAGGCCTGGCAAGCCAGCACATAAAACTCTACTGCCAATCATTAGCAGACCGGAGTTACGCTATGGCGACCCCTAACCAAGAAAAGCCGAAAGACACATACAAACATTAAAGTAGAGTCATCTGCATATTGTATGCAGGTGGCTTATGGAATTTTGGCATTTAGATCATTAATAGAAATTGAAAAGAGAAGAGAGCCTAAAATAGAGCCTTGAGGTACTCCAATGTTAACAGGGAGGGGTGTAGATAGTTATCCCAGCGCACTGCTTGCTGTCTGTTTTCTAAATAGGATTTAAACCAAAGTAATGTCTGTGGGTCAAGTGATAGGGCTTTTAGCATATGAATAAGTAGGTGATGGTTAACTATGTCAAAGGCTTTTAGCATATGAATAAGTAGGTGATGGTTAACTATGTCAAAGACTTTTGAAAAGTCAATAAATAGTGCAGAGGAAAGAGAGGTATTGTTACGATTTTTGTTTATACAGTCAGAAAAAGATAGCAGGACAGTGGTGGTACTATGGAATGGCCTAAATCCATGCTGACAGCTAGCAAGTAAATTATTGTGGAGGAGGTGGTCAAGTAGTTTTTGGTGGATGCATTTTCCCAATATTTTAGCTACTGGAGAGAGTAAGGCAATTGGTCGAAAGTTAGAAATCTCAGTAGAAGTACCACCTTTATGTAGAGGGATGATATGGGAGCCTTTCCAGATGGAAGGGTTTGTGCTTTCTGTAATTGTTCTATTTATAAGGATGGAAATGGGATAGGCAATGGCTTTAGCTGCTATTTGCAGGTTTTTGAAGGAGGGTGCAAATGAGGGATGTAGGTACAGGTTGTATATGAAAAGAAAGAACTGGGCTATTCGTGGTGTTTAATGGGCTGGTGCTGACAGGGGATAGTGAATTAGCTAAAGTTTGAATGTTTTCAGTAAAGTAGTTGTTGAAGGCATCAGCAATTTGCTTAGAGTTATTATGGCTGATAACGGATGGGGCAGGAGTTTTAGAGTGCCCTGGCTGAAGTAGTTTGTTAATGCCTGACCAGAACTTTTGAGGTTTTGCTGGTGGGTTTATTGGAGGTGAAGGTAAAAGTTTTTTTTGTCGATCAGAATTGCTTCTTTGGTGGTGTTTCTTAACTGTTTAAAGTAAAGGTGGTCTGATAGGTTTTTAGAGGCTCCCCATTTGGCCCAGCTTTTATTACGTAGGAGGATCTTTTGTCTAGTTTCTTTCGTGAACCACGGGGCAATTTTGGTCCTTATACGGGTAGAGCGAGCTGGGCATGGAATTCTAGAATTTGTAGGAATTTTGTATTAAAGTAGGACACTGCTTCATCAAGTTGAAGATGATGTAGTGGTGAACAGTCACATGCCTTAAGTTCATTTTGGAAGCTCTCTGGATAAAGGTGTGTTTTTAGAGTGTGAGGTTTTGAAAATATTTGAATTTGGGCTATGGGTTTTTTGTTTAATTATTTAGGTTAGAGTGTGGTCACTGATGTCATCTGGAAGGGTACCTGGTTTATGTGTCAGGATGACTGTTTATAAGGATCCAGTCTAGGGTGGTTTCTTTACTGCCTGGTTTATGGCTTCTAGTATGGGTGGTTATTATTTGGGAACAAAAGTATAGATTTATGTGGGTTATAGGGTTAGGGGAGCTACAGGTAGCCCAGTCTATGTTAAAATCACCTAGCACTATGGTTTCCTGAGGTAGGTGAGTAGAGAGGCAACTGAGGATGTTTTCAAGAGTATTGATGTTATTTCCGGGGGAAGATAGGAGCAAATTATGTAAATAGATTTACAGTTGTTCATAGATTCATAGGTTAGTACTAGGCTAACTGCCCTTGTGAGCTATTTTAAGCCTAGTCAATTATCCCTTGTGAGAGTCAAACCCTGCACCTTGCATTTGTAAGGCAAACACCTTAACCATTAGGCCACCCTCCCAACCTATTTGAAAAGCAGTAATGGTTTCAGCATTAGTATCTGGGGGTAGATAGACATTGAAGGATGTAACTTGAAGTTCTGATTTATAGAGAATAGCTACACCCCCACCCTTTTTGTTTTTTGCGGTCACATCTCAGAATATTATATCCAGGAGGGGTAATTTCCTGGTCCTGAGTTGAAGGCTTTAGCCATGCTTCTGTAATACAAAGGATATTGAATGAGTGCGCTTCTAAGAGTGCATGAAGGTGGGTGATTTTATTGTTAATGCTATGGATGTTGAGGTGGGCTATCAAGAGAGAGATAGAGGGCCTTGTTGGGGTAAAGGTAGTATGAGAAGATTGATTGTGTGGGTCACTGGTAATTTTATTGTTGGGGCCAGGGTTTGGATGAATATCACCATCTAATAGGGGGTGTTGCTGAGGTCTTTGTATAATCTTTAGAATTTTGTTATAGTTATTTAGAGTTTTCTTGTCTTGGAAGTAAATAACATGGGGAGATCTATGAAACTTTTTTGTCTGGGGGTTACACATTTCTCTGAATTTACATTTTAAGCACTCTGGGTGCTCCCTTGATTCAGCCTGTACAAAATATGACTGTTTTCCACTTCTCCTGCATTTACTGCTGGTGCATGAACAAAATAATGCAGTCTTTCAATGGCTTCCGAGCCCACTAGGTTAAGCAGAATAAATGCCCCCATACATGCATCTTTATTAGAAAAAGCTGCTTGTATGAAAATATCATATTGCTGCTCAAATACTCTCCAATTCTCTGCAATATTATGATCAAACACAAGTGGACTGGGTCTGAGAAATGCCTCTGCCATGCCAACACACAGCAATACAAACCCTTGGAACTGTGTACAAACATACACACATGTGAGACATTTATTTATTTTTACATTTGTTAACCGGGTTAGTCTGTCTGGGTTCTTAGAAGCCCTTTTTCAGCAGAGACCTGAGGAGAAAAGCTCCCAAAAAAAAAAAAAAAAGTTTAAATAGGCTCTTCAAAATAACTGCACTTTGTGAAATAAGTCTCCATAGCACAAGAACACTTTGAAATCACTGTACTTTGTGAAACCATCCTTATCAGTGTAAGAAACACACTGAAATGACTGCACTTTGCGAATGAACTGTACAGCACAAGAAACTTCTCAAAATGACTATATTCTGATTGCACTTTGCAAAATAACTCTACTTTGCACACAGCAAACTCTTCAAAATAATTGTACTGTAATAAAGCACACACTGCAAACACTTTGCCGACTCTGAGACACTTTGAACAACTCTAGTTATACTTTGAATAGCTTTAGTCAATGCAAAATAGTAGCTCATATCAAAAAACCAGGTTGTTTACTAAAAAAATGCAGTTGCTTTGCTTTTCCATGCTCATTTTACTCTTTTATTGTACTGGTTCTGCTTGTTTGACTTCTGTCACGTTCGTTATACTTGTGCTCATTTTACTTTTAACATGCTCATCTTGCAAATCAGAAGTAATTCTGAATGCCTTCATAAGTATTTCAAATAATTCTATCAGATATGGTTTTGAACATTCATTTAATTAATAATGCATTTTGTGCTTTACATCTGATTAATAATGCATTTTGTGCTTTATGTCTGATTAATAATGCATTTTGTGCTTTACGTCTGATTAATAATGCATTTTGTGCTTTGCAAATGCTTCATATCATTTTCTTTACGAAATCATTTATGTGAGTTTTAATTACCTGAAATTTGTTTTTGACCTTTTTTCAATTGTTTGAGCAGGTTGGGACGAGTCATTCCTCTATATGCCTCCATTTCCAACTGTGCGCCTCATGGCTTGACTTTGGCTTCTTGTTGCTCAGACATTCTGATTCTGACATGTCATTCAGGCATGCCACTTCTAACACCATGTCGTTCAGACACACTACTTCTGATTCTATGTCGCTCATCTGGTCAGGATAAAACAGACTGCTGTGGGTTCGATTCAAGCAGCTTTGTTACATACAAACACATCAGGACTGAGGCTTAGTAACTTAAACTTAAATAAACTTATAAACTGAATACTGCACTCGTACATTTTAACACTCTGGCTGTTCACTCAAAATAGCACTGCTCCCTACACATGCACTCTATACGCACATGCCTTCACTTTGAAATCCTTCTTAAAGTCACAACACAGACTCTGATCTACACACTTGGAGAAATTTCTTGTTTTCACGTGAAAGCTTATGTCTGCTTAATAAAAATGTCAAGTAATCTCCGTGGTATCCCCAAAGTCTCAAAACAACCCGCTAAACAAGTGTAGTGGGTCCAAAAACAAAACAGTGTAAGAAACTTCTCTGTGTTGGAAGATTTTCAGTCCATATATCTCTAGTTAATCACTGTATATTAATCAGATCAGACAATAGTAGTAGAAGTAGCGAACTTAAACTCGTCTTAAGTCAAAACAAAACAAAAAATAATAATAGAAAATATATAATTGTACAGCATTACTAAGTATTCGAAAGTAATCCAATGAAGACAGGCAGTCTGTTTCCAGTTGAAAATCCTTTATTAAGTACACAGACCAAAAGGATTTTTGACTGGAAACAGACTGCCTGCCTTGCTTGGATTACTTTCGAAGACTTCGTAATGCTGTACAATTATATATTTTCTATTATTTTTTGTTTTGTTTTGTAAGTGAATTTAATTCCTCACAGCTGAGAAAAGATATGTTTAAGCTAGAAAATTACTTAAGAAGGCTTAAAATACTTCAAATGCAGAGATTCCATCTTGAAGGCTGTTTAAAATTACAGATAATCCCCCATGGGCTACGAGTCCTTAAAATGCCCACATTTGGGGATGCATATAAGCAGGTACTAATTAAGTGGCAACAACTCAACTTGGACATAGGGGATAATTATATGCGTCTTCTAATCAAGCAATTTTCACCAAAAGAAGATGCCCTGGCTTTTAGCATTTTTAGAATGCCAGCAGAACTATATGAGCACTATCCTTTGAGTGTAGTTGACCTTAAATTTTACTCGCTGATTGAAACAGTCACTATTTATGAACAGCAACTTTTGAGTCAAACGAAAAAGAAAATCGAGAGAGACTTGCAAGATTTTTCATCAGGCAGAGTGTTTGCCTGGCCAAAAAAAACAAGGTGAATACAGTTAATGTGGTTAAAAACCTTCAAACACACTTCTCCTTTAAGAACAGAAGCTGTGAACATTTCTCCTATATTGGAGGTTTCCCCTTTAAGAGAACAAAGCATTAATGGTTCCGTTTAGCAGGAAGCATCTACTATGCCTCCTGATGATGTAACAATGCACACAGTCAGTAATACAGCTGTAGTGGATGAAGCCTCTTCAGTGGGGGGACCACGAAAAATGAAAGGAAACAATGCTATTGAGGTATCATTTGGCAGAGCTATTCCAGGGTTGAGTACACATTCTAACAACATGGTAGAAGTCCATTTACCCTTCCCAATCAACACAACACATTTTTGGGAGCAGTACAGCAGCAGGGGCCACCTGAAGAGGAAGGCATCACTTGAGAAAGAGAACACATTGACCATCAAGAAGATGTGGTAGCAAGCAAGAAATCGTTACTATGGAATATTTCATCCAGGATACTAATGCTGTCAATAATGTGTCCTTGAGAAAGATATGAATTTTATACTAGCAAATAGAATGAGACTAACAGATAATATTATTGAGTTAAAAACATTTATGCATAACTTAATGCTTAAACTGCACTTTGGGAATGAGAGTAATGGTGATAGCAATGTTAATATGTTTCGTAAAAATAGTCCTTTTATACCAAAAAATAATCCAGTAGTTGAAGCTTTCGAAAGGATTTGTATCAAGGAAATTTATAACTTGTATGACAATGATGTTAGAACAGAGACCTTTTCTAACTTGAACTTTACTGAAAGGGAAGAACTGTTACTTTTACAGAAAGATAATTTGATATCTATAAGACCTGCTGACAAGGGAGGGCCCTTGGTTGTGACGGACTATGGTTATTATAAGAACACTATGAGTATAATGTTAAATGATCCTAAAACGTATGATCAAGTTTACTAAGGTAAAACAATATACCATGAATGTTTACAACAGCTTATATGAATGCTTGCAATGTCGAATTATAGATAATGAATTGTTTAGATAGCTGGTAGTTAATGAACCTATGATACCAATTATACAAGGACTACCAAAGGTACATAAGCACCCTACACAACCCACTATGCAACTGATTGTGGCCGGTAGGGGATGGTGCATGGAGCCATTGAGTATATATGTTGAAAAGCACCTTAAACCTATCTTAGCCAGGAATGTATATATTCTTAAGGACACTAAACAGTTTTTGACTGATTTATATGCATTTACTAGTAGTAGAGAAATCAGTGCTAATTGTTTGATGGTTATCTTAGATGTCCAGTCTCTTTTTACTACCATTCCTAACAACACTGGCTTAGAAATGTTTAAACAGTATTTATCAGATGATGCTATGTTTGATTTCAGGTTCATAGAATTGCTTTCTTTGTTCGAGGAATTGATTTTAGAGAATAATATATTTTTGTCTGAACACATTTTATATAGACAGAGTGATGGCATAGCTATGGGGACTTCATGTGCCAATAGCTACGCCAACCTTGCCTTGGCCACTTGGGAAATAAGTAATTTGAATGCTTTTTAGTGGAAAGGACAGTTAATGTTTTATTGGTGATTTGTCGATTTATTTCTGTTGTGGGAATGAGATGAACATTCTTTGATGCATTTCTTTGAAACCATTAACAACAGCACCAAATTTCTTAAATTTACCACCAATAGCTCTTACAGCACAATTGACTTTTTGGATGTGAAAATAATAAGAGATGGGACAGGGAGATTTGATACTCAGATCTACAGGAAAGAATGTTATAGGAGTTCTTACCTTCACAGGCAGAGCATGCATCCAGACCATATTTTTAAGAATATAATTAAATGCCAAAGCTTAAGAGCTTCCATATTAGTGGCAGATGTTCAAAAATGTTGTATGAACTTGAGAGTTTAAAAGACAAGTTCATTGATAGGGGCTACATAGAAAGAGAAGTTACAAGTATACTTTCTCAAATACCTGAGTGCAGAGGGGAAAGAGGTAAACCATACTTCTCAGAAAGCATTTCCAACAATAGCAATGCAAATGAAATTAAGAAACACATGCATATGCCCATCAGATATTCTAGTAACATAAGGTTACTGCAAGACATCTTTATGAAAAATTGGGATATACTGTGTACAGATGAGAAAGTTAGAGACTTAGTAGGGGGTAAACCCAGTTATACATTTAAAAACAAAATATCCTTGAAAAAGCTGCTATGTGGACCTAGAAATGTATATAAGAGTAAGTCTGACATTCAACAAGTGGGTACTTTTCCATGTAAAAAATGCAACTATTGTAGGTATATAGACAGTAGCAGTAAATTTAGGTTCCCTATTAGAAGTCCGAAGACACATTCTTTCAAATGCATCTTGGTCGAACTCAAAAGCCTGAAACAGCAAAATATCGAAGCGGCTTTTAAGCTAATTCTTTCCGCTTCGTTACTTTGCCATTTTTGGCACTGTAGTGTGGTCTTGGAGTTGATATATTTAAGTAGGGGTGGTGTGGAGGGCACAGTAATGTTTAAAGTGTTTAATATTTTTTTTTTTTGTTGGAACAGCAATTTTTTTCCCTAGGAAAAAAATCGCTCTTCTGACAATTTGAAATTGTAAGCTTTTGCTTACATAGGGTCGATCAATCACCGTTCGCCTTTTTAAGCGTTCGGTAATCTAATATAGACCTGTAAATTTATTCATCCAAATACAGGAAAGGTATGGGAATTTACATTGAAGGCTGACTGTAGTACTACTGATCTTGTTTATTTAGTTTATTTAGCGTATTGTAAGATATGTTTTTCCTTCTATTTAGGGAAGACTAATAGGATGCTGAAAGAGTGCATGAGGGAACATATATATATATATGATACATCCAGGGGTGCTGAGTCTAATGCTCTAGCTAAACATGTAACCTTATATGATTACACACATACTTTTAAGTTCATGGTAATGCAAACAGTCCCCAGTAATGAAAGAAGGGGAGGTAACAGAAATAAAACTGAGACAGCAGAATTAGAATGGATTATCAGGATGAGAGCCACCATGGGCAAAGGAATCAAGGATAAAATTTCTATAAAGCCAGTTTTCCAGGCAAGGGGACCGTTCAGATGAGCAGTCTCTTTTTTATGTATCTTTAAATGTGAAATCGTTTTATTTCCATATGTAACTGAACAAATGATTTTATTGGTTGTTGTTTAAATGCATGGTATTGCAGTGTTTGAGTATCTGATGAAGTGGCATTACTTGCTGCAAAAGAACTTACCATTAAAGGAAGTACTTTTTATTAATTTATTGCTGGCTGTAGTTTTATTCATCCATTTTACTTATAACGTATGAACAATGTTTAAAAAAACCCACACGCTGACATCCGTCCCAACTACCTACTGAAATTATAGTCTGTTTCAACCATATTTTTGACATTGTGTGCGGTTTTATATATGAATAAAGGTCCCCTTCCCATCAGATTAGAAATATCTAGTTCTGCCTTAATGCTCCAGTTATTCATTACTTGTTTGACATCTTTACTGCAATTTTTTTATATTCTAAAACCACAGCACGTTTAAACTTATCCAAGGGGGAATCTAAACATAGAAATTGTACATTGTCCTTATTTGAAGTCCCTTACCTAATAGAATTTGAATTTTCTTCCCCTTTCTAATAAAACCTCCCCCACAATATCATGAACTAATTCTTTTGGGTAAGCCCTAGAAATAAACATTCTGGAAACAGCTTCCAGCTCATAAACAAAATCATCTTTACTACAGGTTATTCTTGCCACCATAATACATTGACCTTTACTTTTTTTTCTGAAAAAATGGAGGATAACTAAAGTGCAGATGCATGTTTCTAAAGGTAGGTTTCCTAAAAATCTTGTACTTGAGCCAGGATAATCAAGGTATCCAAATAGTTAATACTGGTCCTGTCAAAGTGTGACGTAAACTTTAAGAACTCAGGTGTTCAAATATACCATAAAATCATCAATCAATGTTAAGGGCCCCTCCCAAGCAAAAAATGTCATCCAGTAACCTCAGGTACAGATTTGTGTTCAGTGAATTTTTCAAGTACATTAATCTTTCCCAGTCTAGCAAAACAAATTAGCATGCACTGGGCACAAGTTTAGCCACCCCTTTTATTTGTTTGAATAACTCCTTAAAAAATATAAAATTAAGTACCAGAGAGGTCAACCCAACTATAAACTGTATAATTGGACAAAACTTTGTATTCCATCAAACTGTTTTGAAACATTTCTAATCCTTCATTCAGGATAACCGAAAGCAAACCTATAATATTAGTTGTTAATACCATATTATTCTTCCATAAATTGTTTTTTAATTAACTTAAAAAATCCCATGAATCCTTGACAAGGTGTGAAATTGTATTGGTTTAAGCCACCTATCCTCCAGTATTGCTAGTGAGGAGGTTTTCAAACTATGGTCCACAACTACCAGTCTAAATGGGGGAGAAATAAGATCCTTGTATACTTTGGAGATCCCAAAAATGGTTTAGATGATGGGTTTTGTAATTAAAAAAAAATGTAGGTATCCCTATCAATCCTACCACTAATGAAATAATCTTCTAATAAAAGGTCAATGTGATGGTATGCTATACTGACCTCAGTTTTAAACACTGCTATGTATGTATTTACATTGTGTAAAATGTACAGCATTGCACTAGAATAATCTATGGAGTGAATAAAACTGTCATGCTTCATGATGCATATAGATCTATCCTTCTGTAAATCATTATGTAAATTCCACTCTTCCTTAGTTAAATTTCTAAAATTGTTTTTCCTTTTCAACTAAGTAAATGTCATTCATGACAGCATTCTCAAAGACACTAACAAGGGGGTATAGTTGGGGATTGAAGGTGCTTTTCTTTTTAACCCAAATTCTCTTCTGTTTCATTTTTACCACCCGTTTTCTCATGGAAAAATATTTTCAAATTTCATTTTCTTGCAAAAAGTTTAAATTAATCTAGGCAGTCAGCAACAGCAAAATATAGTGAATGGACAAATTTAAAACTCTTCTGAAACAAATTAAAATGTTCTTTTGAGATGGGTTACAACATTTTAATTTCACTCCTTTACCTTTGTAGTTAAATATAACACTTTAACTGTGATTAATGCTGCTTCTTTCCCCCCATAGTATTTCTCCCATCATAAAATAAAGCCCTTTGGGTTGTTGGGACCCAAGTCCCTCCTTTTTGGATCTGCTCACTAGCTGCTCTGATCTCTGAAGTGTGGGAACCCCCCCCCCGGTCAAAGGTGTTCAGTGCACCAGCAGCTTCTATCTGAAACCGCATGAAATCTCTCTCCGCTGTAGTTTAAAACATTTTCCAATGTCATCCTATATTTTATCATGTATAAATCATGGCATATTCAACTGCAAGTATCCCAGTGATTTTTTTAACCAAAAAAAGCCTTAAATCCTTCATCTAGGTCACTAGATTAGATACCTTCCTTATAGCTATCTTACTGGCTGTTCCATGGTGAACTGTTGCTCACTTTTTGAGCTATATAAGCCCCAGTTCTTTTCAACCTATTTCTTTGCAAAACCAGTGATTCTACAAACACCCATACAAGGGACTTAAATTTACACCAACAAATAAGACTATTTGAAGGGATGAGCTCCATTAATGAATTTATTCCAAAGTTATAGGATCAGACTGCCATAACTACATCACAACAGCCAACTACATGTTAATAATGCTTCAGAGGTCTTTTACATGTGGTCAGATCTCCAACATGGCCTGCTCAATCCAGCTATAATGGATATCCTGGAAGACTGCAGCTGTTATGAAACTAGTTTCTTCAGTCTCTTACCACAGGGAAGATCATTCCTGGTGCAGAGGCCACATTGCCTATTCCATCAGTATTTCCAGCTGCCATGTCTCTGCATCCAGTATTTCCTGCTCTGTGGTGACATTTTTCTTGTTAATACTATTATGGCTACATCCAAAGGCAATTTTTTTCTAAATACTTTATTGCAGTTATTTTACATTTCAAGATTTATTAGTTACTCAGACCAGTCTTCAATGTTATTACTTCAGCCACCATAACATAATTTGTCTTGTATACAGCAGTGCTTAATATTTTAAAAAAAAGGAATCACCAGCTTTTCTTTCGGTATATTCTCACATGTAATTTAACCTCTATAGTGCAAAGCTTTCAAGCTTAATATTTCACATTTGGCTCTACACTGGAGTGGAAGCTAGACATGTATAGTCTTCATTTTTCAGTTTTTCAGATCATACATTTTATTTTCCTTCTTTCCCTATGACAACTATATAATTCTAAGATTTTATTCATTCTTTCTAGCCCAGAAAGGCTATACCTTGTATATACCCGATGTTCTATCTGACATCACTCCTTCAAGCCCTCTATCATAAAAAGCCTTTCAGTCTTGTCTGAAACATGGCCAGAAGACAATGTATGACACATACTCATCTCACTTCTCATGTCATTCCTCTCCTACATTCTGTTCTTTACTGCTTTCTTCTTAAAATAGTTTATGTAGTTTAGACTGGTCATCTGTTTGCTATTTCAGAACTTGATTCTGTAGATGGCAGCTCAAAGCTATAGTATTAGATCTAATTGCCCCATCTCCAATCATGTGCAAACTCAACTTTAGTAATAGGTACATAGGTTCATAGGTAAGTACTAGGCTATCTGCCTGAGGGCATTTATAAGCCTAGCAAGAATGTGTTGGCTTTTGCCGCCCCCTTAGATTAGTTCCCTGTGCCTCTGTCTAGCAGAGCCATTAGTTCCCCTGTGCCTCTGTCCAGCACAGCCACTGCAGTGATCCCCAGGGTAAATTTTCTGTTTCCCATCCACTCGTCAAGGTTTCTCTTGAAGAGTGTTTGTGAGGGGCTCTGCCTAATGTAGATTGGAATCCTTTTCCAAAGCTTGAGGAGTCTCTGGGACAGGAATCTATCCCTCCAGCATGTACTATTTATCATTGCGGTGAGGTTTAGATCCCTAGAGCGTGTGGCTCTTGAGGCTTTGTTTTTTTTTAGGTGGAGCATGTCCATCAATTCTGGGTTGGACATGGCCTTGTATGTCAGGCAGAGATCACCTCTGAGTAAGCAGTATGCAACCGAGTACAGCTGGAGTTTCTTCAGTTGGGCATTATAGGGCATCTGTCTGAGGCCAGTAATTATCTTGGTAAGGTACTTCTGTGGTTTTTCCAGCTGTTGCAGGTGTCTTGTAAGGTACATCCCAAATGGGGTGTTGTACTCTATAATGGGTCTGATGACTGATGAGTAGAGGGGCACAATAACCTTTTGTTCTAGATGCGAACCCTTTTGTGATTAGGTGGGCCACATAGAAAGATTTTCTAACCACCTTGGCAATATGATTATCAAAGGAGAGATTACTATATACTTGGGTCCCCAGATCCCTTATTACATTTTCTGTATTTAGGGGACTACCATGTATGTGGTAGATCACGGGTACTTCATTTTTTACAAAGGGGCTGACTATGCACTTTTTGGCATTTAGCTTGAGGCCATGATTTTGACACCAGGTATCTGTCTCAGTGAGACCCTTCTGGTGGATGTCTGTATCAACCAGAGAGTCATTTATGGCCCCCAGTTTGCAGTCGTCTGTGAACTTGGTCAGCCATAGTCCTTCTATGCTTGCTTGTACCTCTGAGAAGTATATGCCGAACAGGAGGGGTCCCAGGACTGAGCCCGAGGGGAAGCCACTTGTAACTGGTTTAGAGTCGGACCTAGATCCTGCAACTCTCACCGTGTGGGTTCTATCCATGAGCCAATTGGCAAACCATTTCATTACACAGGGGTTTATGTTCAGGCTGGTGAGCTTGTCTATAATACCAGAATGGGAATGGTGTCAAAAGCCTTTGTGAGGTCTAGGTAGGCTGTGTGGATCTCCTTCTCCTCATTTAAAGCCTTTGTAACTGTCTCAAAGAAGTCCACCAGGTTTAGGAGGCATGATCTTCCCTTAACAAAGCCAAACTGGGTAGGGTCCAATGTTTGGAGGTTCCCAATGTCTCTGTTAATGAGATCCATGATGATGCATTCCATAGTCTTGCAGATCAGGCTATTCAGGCTTATAGGGCAATAGTTCCTGGGGTCTCTTGTGGCTCCACCTTTGTGGAGCTGGATAACAGTTTCTGTGCGCCACTCTATGGGTACTTAGCCTGTAGAGAGGTTGAGTTTGAACAGTGTGTTTAGGTGAGGGGTTAGTTCATCTTGGAGCTCGTGTAAGATACAGCCTGGGACACCGACCGGTCCGACTGAAGCTGTGTTTTTGGCTTTGGATAGGGCTGTTTTAACCTGTATGTCAGTGATTGCTGGGGCTCTACATTGTTCTGGTATGTTTATAGGCCCTTCAAGGGGTGAGAGGGGGGTGAAGTTTGCACTAAACCTGTCTGCCAGAATGTTGGCAATATCAGTCGGTTCAGTGTATTTTGTGTCATTCCGCACTAACTCAGAGCAGATCTGAGAGTTTCCACTTAGGTTCTTGACATAGCTGAGGAATGCTTTGTGGTTATCTTTGGAGTCCTTGGCAATTTTTCTTTCAAAGCTAGCCTTGGATGAGTTTATGAGGGATCGTAGTTTCTTGCTGATACTGATCAAGGATGTCTTTCCTTCTGGGATTTTACTCTTTTCTGTACTAGTTTCCTCATTCTATCGTATAGCTTGTCTATGGCAGGGGTCCACCAGACTGGTTTCCTTTTCTTGGAGGAGTGAGTCTTGGTTTTGCTTGGGATAGTATGATCCATGCATTTTTGCAGGTGCTCATAAACTGCCTTTGTAAGGGATTCAGCAGCTTGGACAGAGTTGTCCTTTAGCATGGGGGCTGTGAACCTTTCCACCTTGGTCTTGAGTAACATGAAGTTTGCTTTTGAAAAGTTTTTCACTGTGGTTTCCTTGATTGGGGTAGGGGTGGAACGTGGATATCCAGAGTGATTAGTCTATGGCTTGATCTAACCAGCGAGGGGTTGACCTCCAATGTGGAACACCGTTCGCCCATGTTGGTGATGACCAGATCCAATATGTTGTCACCTCTGGTGGGGGTGTTGACCAGTTGATCCAGGGCATTTGAGTTTATTAATTCTAGGAAGCGTTGGGCAAGGGAGTTAGCACTTGAGTAGTTCTCCCAGTTAATGTTCAGGTAATTGAAATCTCCCAATATTAGGGTGTTTGGTAGGACCTTCATATTTTCCAGTGTCTTCAGAAACGCTGAATGGGGGTCCTGGGTCATGGTGGGTGATCTGTAGCAAGCTATAATTTGAACTGCAGTTTTGCCCATTGTTAGTTGCACATGGATGATCTCTGAGGCATCGTGCTGTGCCACTAACCTGGAGGTGTGAGTATCCTTAATGAATATGGATACCCGCCTTTTGTGTTTCGGTCCGGGTTCTGTGGCCGAAACGTATGGTATGAGTTATAGCGTTGTAGTGCTGGGGTGTTCTCTGGAGCCTTTAACCAGGATTCTTCTACTGCACAGATATCGATGTTCTCCATACTGAGGAGTGCCTCAAGTGCATGCATTTTGAGGTTTAGACTTCTGGCGTTGAGTAGCATTATCCTCAGTTTTTGGTTACTTGTGGTATTTACGATGGTGGGTTTGTCTTTTGAGCCTTGCCTAAAAAAAGCACTATGGAGGTGGCAAAAGCCTTGGCCAGCATTCGAAAGCCTAAGGGTGACAGGTGCAAGTCATCTGTTGCGAAGCAACGTGGCTTGTCTAGTATGTCACCCCAGGCAGACAAATAATGGATCCCCTTTGAATGACACCAGAAACTTAGCCAGTTGTTGAAATTGATCATTTTTTTCTTTATACTGTGGCATCATTCTTGATGAGGGAAGGATGCTACTCAGGGTCATGGTCATACTGGCCTGGGCTACGTGATCATAGAGATCTTCCATGTCTTTTTTCATGTAGTCCAGGGAGGTATGTCTCAGGTCATTCACACCAACATGGGCAATGACAGATTCACATTTGTACTTGTTCTGGAATGACCTAAGTGCTTGTGTTATGTGGCAGATCCTGGCGCCTGACAGGCAGCTAACTGTAACCTTCTCCTTGTCCAGCCTACTCTGTTCCTTGACAAAATACTAGTTTGACAGAGTATTCTTCCTTAATACCCATCAGTACCATCTACAACAGTCAAGGAGGTTACAGTTTTTACTGATCCATATAAGCTGATGGTCATAAACGATTCATCCAGTCAATTATAAGCATGGCTGGTTTACAGCTTCACAAAGTATACTTCTCCTAAGATAACAAGGATTACCATATGTCCTCATCAGCCCAGCAGTACTGGGTAAATACATTGGCTTTTTTTTTTAAATTCTCCAGTTAAATTCCTCAAGCAGACCTTAAATTCTAAGTAGCCAAAGCTTTTTCCCCAAAATGACTTGTTTAAATTTTAAATTTGTCTTGTTTAATTACCATAAACTATGGTAGTCTTCACATCTGTATACAGCCTAGCCATTAAGCCCAGAGACTTTAGTGGATGGATCCCCCATGAAGAATATACACTGCTTATTCACAGAGTAAATTTGTAAGTAGCCATCCAATCAAGGTAACACTTGAACACCGATGTATTGCACTATTTGACATACAAGTGGAGTTCGCTGCATAGGAATGGGATTCTTTGGGTGAAGAATTTATCCAAAGGATATATCTTTGGAACTATTTCTGCCCTGTCCCATTAATTACCAATTGATAACTGATACATGATGATTAAAGGAGAGTTTGTTGATTAAAGCTACCCAGATATCTAAACTGTGAAGGTCTTGAGCAGGGTAAACTTGTGAGGTAATCAGGGCAGACTTTTAGGAGTTGAATTTAAGGCTACAGCTGGTACACAGAGATATGAGTTAGGCAAGCCCCTCTAGGAGGATTGGTCCAAGGTGGAATTTATAGCAGATCTTAGTTTAGTCATGAAATTTGGCTCGGTATAGACAATTGCCATCTGCTTTAAAGAAAAAATACCATCATTGAGGTGCATTTCAGAGATATGCAATCTTTTCTGTGTGCAGTTAACTGCAAGGCATTGGGTGACATAGGGGTTTCTTTCCACTAGTGCCTTTGATAAAGCCAGCATGGGGAAACATGAAAGGTTTTAATGAGGTCCAGATAGGTGGTATGGATAAAATGGCCTTTGTTAATCACATCTGTTACATTTTCAGAGATAAACATATTAAGGAGAATGGACCTACGTTTCATTAAATCAAACTGATTACAGTTGTGGGTTGTAGGTCACCCTTTTTTGAGGCTGATGAAAATATGTTGCATGATTTTGAATACAATAGTGAAGTTGACAGGATAACTGCTAGGTTCTGTGGGGAAGTTGATAGTGTGGAGTGGCAGTGACTGCTGCATTCCAGTAATCCCATGCATGCTCAGCCTGTGAAGAAAGAAAAAAAATTGTGGATCAGCAATGCATTGTACTAACTAGGATACAAACCAGTGTATAGTCTGGATGTAGATAGTCTGGATGTAGTGAGCTATTTTTAGTTTTAGATACAAATTCTACCCTCTAGTCTATGTGGTGACTTTGATGGAAGAGGAGTTTAGTGATTCAAGGAAGGCAACTTGTGTTTAATGTGAAAATGGAACAAATTGTCAGGACATTGGCTAAAGGTTCTGGATTACATTGTTGTGCTGTTTGATTGGAGATCTGTGCAATATTGGTCCTTTTTTCAAAAACAAGACCTTATGGCTATCCTTCGATAAGGTACTTACTCACTACTTATCCTAAGGTTAGCCTTCTTATTTACATGCATGTGCTTGTTCGT
The DNA here is from genome assembly GCF_019279795.1 of Protopterus annectens. Lineage (NCBI taxonomy): Eukaryota > Metazoa > Chordata > Ceratodontiformes > Protopteridae > Protopterus > Protopterus annectens. The sequence goes on along the minus strand of NC_056738.1, from coordinate 533,912,961 downwards.
GTGCCCAAGCACATTCACAGGAGAAGTAGTGAGTAGTTTTTTTTTTTTTTTATTAAGGAGGTAGACATCCTCATAGCTTAGTTTGAGAGTTCAACTATAAAATTTTTAATTTCCAATTAATTTATGCCAAATTAGGATGAGTTTTTATTTTTTTATTTTTGCACATAAGTTTAGAATACCAAAGGTGTATGTGGCAGCCTTTGTGTTTGTGTTAAGGGCAGGGGTGGTTTAGTGAATTTCTTCCGGCTAGCAGCTAAGGATCTGATAGAGAGGAGTAGACTTCAGTACATCTGATGGAAACGTTTCTTGATCAGATCTGATCAAGGAGACAAATGGCATTAGTAGAAATGCTGGTACAGGCAACACTTAAGAAAAATGTCATCTATATTATCTCTCTGGGGAGTCTGGAGCAGCTGATTCAAAGAGCTAATACTGATAACATTGATGAACTGCTGGGCTTATTTGATGTGCATCCTTTCCAATTAATGGATAGGTAGGTAGTCTTCCAAGATTAGAGTATTGGGATAAATATTTATAGAACTAGCTGCTATAGAAGTTGGGGGATCTACAGATGGCAATAATGTAATTGGCTTTTAGTGCAAATATGTGAGGTAATGGAACAGATAAATATGGATATACACATACTGCTCTCAGATGGTCTGATCATTTCAGGATAATATGGCTACAAGTGTGCTTCAAAGTTTAACTCTATGGGTGTGTTTTGGTATTAAGAACCCCCAACGTCAGAAATTTTTTCTTCAGGCTCTTAATATAAGTGTCAACTTAACTCATTCATGACCATATATTTTTCTAGGAAGCAAAGCAGAATTTCTATATCCTGTAAGAGTGTATTTATCTTTACAGGACAATTCCCTTTACCTCTTGAGAGGAACTACACTTGTCAGTGACCAACTTCTGAACTTTTGGTACATATAAATGCATAAAACTGAAACAGCAAGGTGGAGCTTGCAAGCTGATGTAACTTCCTTGGACAGTATAGTGAAAGTTTGGTAAAGCAGTTGACTATTGACAATATTGTAGCTACATTAAAAATGGTTTGATCTACAGGAGACTAAATGGTGCTATCTTCTGCGAAACATTAAGAGACACTGTTGCCACTGATATCATTTAACCCACTTGTTTTGTAGGTAAATATTTTGAAATATTGAATGCATAATTTGCATAGATTCTGTAACACCAACATAACTCAAAATGCTATCCCCCTTGTCTTATGTCAATGGACTGCTCCCAAAGAGGTGAGCAGGTCTTCCACTGATATCTTGACTGTTTTACATCCTTTGCTTGACCACAACATTAATGTTAGTAATTTAAAATTGCATTTTTATTTTGTTTTGTTTTATAGGATAAGCATTTACAAACAGGCCTTTGATACTAACCTTTGATACTAACACCAATGTACAGCCCAGTATCTAACAAAGGGCTTTCATATCGTACACATTTGTGCAGCTCAGATTGTTTATCAAGTATTTCAAATCTTATGCAGTGCTTGCAGAAAAACTCTGAAGGAAGTAACTTCCTTTCTTAGTCCTCAGGGGACTAAATGAGTCAATGTAAGTCAGATCAGAAATTGCTATGCTGGATATATTTAGCAGGTGGACTGTTCTGCCATATTGTGCTATAGGCAAAGTCGTTGCCAACAATAAGAATCTCTAAGGGGAGAGAGATGCAAGACATCCTTGGTGAAAAAGGCTGGTCTGTTCATCACTGCCTCCTATTCTGATCCACAATGGCTCCTCTTGGAATGACAATTGTCAGTTTTTTTTTATTATTATGAAGTGGTAGCATCATTCTTGGATATGGCCATAACTGTCAAGCCAAGTGTCTTCCTACCTCAGAGGTAGGTAGGTCAACCATGACTCTCTGTGTCACCTCCTAAGCTGAGGTATCCAAGCCTTTTGACAATGGGCACCTAAGTATATAAATAATTCATGGGGTAGGGGGACCCAAGAACTGACGTCACATTATGAATCCTGCAGCAAAGACACCTCATCATGATTCTGCTCAACCTGCTGAGAGTGCATCATGGTGTCTACTTGTCACCTATTACTAGTAAATTGACACAATTGGCTACATCCTCTGGAGATCTTATGGCCGTGGACTTGGTGCCTGATGCACCACACCCAAGAGGAGGAGATCAGTCTACATGGTACCACATGGCTGGGATTTGCTTAAGTAGCTTACTGATCTGTTAACAACCTCTGCATGAGTAGGCCTATTGTCAGATTACTGACACATGTAATCTGTTGGAGGTTAATCTTTAGACTATTTGCATCTCTTACAAATTATATTTGTGTCAAATGAGTAAGGGGCTGTCACTATGCATGAAGCAGTTGCTGTGCTGCCACGGAGACCCTTTTACAAGTAAGTTGATAACAGAGACAAGGAACGTGGCAAATCCATGTTGACAGGGACCAGAGTTATTAGATAAATGAACTATTGAACCTGGTGAATTATTAAAGGCGTAGAAAAGGAGCAGCCCTAAATTTAGTCACAGTTTGCCTACGACTAATGCTGGTCTTATTGCAGCTGCACCAGGAGCAGAGCAACAGCAGCACTGATCATAAGGTGGTTCCTGAGATGTAAGTTGCATGCCTTCTACTGTTCAGCACTCTCTATCCTACATGTTGCAATGTTCCATAGCCTTGTTACAGTCTTTAACGTGCCTATCTATCCCTCGCATATTTCTCAACTGTTCATATTTTTACCTCATTTTTGGTCTTTTCCTCATAAAATTTGTAGTTTTCTGCAAAATCACTTGTACGATCCAAGGATTGAAATCACTAAATGACCTACGTTTGTGTTTCAGATTTCATATCTCAGAAAATGCATGTTATCAAAAATCATCTTGTTCTAACTACTTTCTAAGCTAGAACAATATTTAAAATATGTGCCTTTGTTTGGAGCTTTGTCCCTCATTGTCAGGCTTTGCCCAGATTTCTTGCACTAAGAGGTTGAGAGGTGTGATCCCTCAGTCTGCCATTTTACTGTTTTCATCCCTCCTTACTAATACATACAGTACTTACACATTTCCTCATGTAAAATGGAGGAAATGGCATATCCTAGCTTTTGATTACAGTAAGTCTCAACAGCAAGAAGACATTTTTCTAGCTAACCACTTAATCTTTACCAGTACCAAACATTTATATTAAACTGACTTGACAGAGCAGGCAATAAGCAGAAATATTCTAAAGCAGCAGGTAAAGTTGAGTATCAAAACATTTTTATTTGAACATAAACATTGTTTAAACATTTTACTGGTTGCCACTAGATTTATACAAAAATAACTTGAAATAGATACTACTTGCTTAAAGCTGCTCTTTGTGAGGAGAAGTATGAGGCCAATGTCCTTACATCAATACCCTACAGTCTGACTCTGAATGACTGCAAAAAAATCTTTTCTCCTATTTGGTGCTCTTCACATTACCTCTCAACCTCTTACAGTACAAAATTTGGACAACCATCAATAATGGAGCATCAAAGGTCCAAAAATAGGGACGATTTTAAAATATTGCTCTTATAAACTTAAAATGTTGATAGAACAGGTTTTGCATTAGCATGAATTTTCTGAAGGTTAGGAAGTCTGAAACTTAAATGTCTTTATTTTCTGACTTCAGTCCTCTGTTTTCCAATGATTTGCCAGAAAACAGCAACTTTGAGAAACAAACCAAAAATATGAGGCAAAAATCTTAACAGTTGAGAGGTATGCTCCTCCCTTCTCCAAGAAGGAGCACTGGGTCCTAATTGTATGAGACATTAAAACATGACGGAAGACACCAGAGTGAAAATTCAATAAAATGATTTGCTGACCATGACCCCTAACACCTTGACATGGGTTGGCTGCCCCCTTGGCTCCCTGCTATGCTTTACTTTAAAATGTGTATTCCATTAGTCATTTGGTTTATGCTATGGCTCCATTAATTTATGCAAATATGTACACTTCATATAAATACACATTTATATATATATATATATATATATATATATATATATACATATTTATATACATATTTATATACACTTCAGTTTTCAGCAAACGTTCCTTGCTGTCTATATTTTGGCAAGTTAAAAATGTTTCCATTCGCCCCATTGAGTTTTCAGCACAGCCTCCACATTTTCACCATGCAGCTATAATGATAAGCTCTTAAATCTTGGTCGGTTGAAGGTATATCTCAAATTCAGATCACCATAAAATTTTAGGCCATTTTTATCCTTTTGAGTCCCTGGAAAATCTTAATATTCAAATTCTGAATATGTGCACACTTAGACACCAAGATCACAATTAAGATGGCCTTGAAAATTTTACACTCACCATGTTCCTGGCACTTGCACACATCTTTGAATCTGGTATGTAATCGTCTTCACTCAAAATTTCCAGCTCAGCAAGACCTTTACCTCTTTACCAGTGTTTGTGATCCTTGCACATAAAATTTTATTTTACCAATTCCCATTTTAACATGGGAAGGACACTAATACATATGGATATTGGTGTGACAGGAGTTAGAAAATCAAAAAGTAGCACTTTACAGTCCACCCTAAAAGTAGCCAGAAGGGACACTAAATTTTATTCTACCCTTACTTCCACTGATTGCATCCACAAAGCCTTTGTTTTAACATTGTCGTAGATTAGTTTTGTTCCAACACAGGTCATCCCTCTACAGACAATTCCTCTGGTTGCGACAGCTTTCTGTTAGCTCATTTTCATAAATCAGAATTGGTTTTTGGTAGATGTTAGGTATAGTATTGTAATCACAAATCTAGGCCATTCCACCACTGTTTAACATTCCAGTAAATTCATTTTTAACGTTACAAGACTAGTGTAAGTTTAGTCTTTGTATTATCTTCCAGACCAACTAAAATAAGCCATCTGCTATAACTGACTTAATGTCTGCCTCATTGAACAGATTCCGGGTGCAATACAGATGCTCCACATCACAGATGACCATTCTTGATGTACATTAAACAAGCCATTCAAAATGACCAGCTCAACTGATAAGGCCTCCAAATGACTGGCAACATGAATATTCAGTCACAAAACTTTCAGCTGTCTGTTCATGGAATGTGATCCATACTGGGGGTCTCAACCCAGCTTTACATGCATACATAAGTACATACATACATACATACAAATATTTCAAGCATGGGCATTCATGCCCTTCTATCTTGTCAGTATACCAAAGCACTTGTTGCCATAATAAGTATCCGGGCTGTTCTTAAAAATATCAAAACTAGTACTTGCTTTAATGTCATTTGGTAGTCTGTTCCATGCATCAGCTACTCTCAGAGAACCAATTAGTACACTGCTCATTCCTAAAGAATGTTCTACATAGGTTGTCTGATTCTCTAGTACTTTTTGTTAAACTCAAACATTCCCAGAGGTAGTTGTCACTAAATGCCCTATATACCCGAATAAGATCTCCTCTTAGAAATCTGTAAGAGACACTGTACAAGTTCAGATATTTTAGTCCTTTATAATAACTTACATTTTCACATCCATGGATACCCTTGGTATATTGCCGTTGCACCCTTTCCAGTTTACTCATGCTTGTCTTCTTATAGAGTTTCCATATTGTTATTCCATACTCAAGTTTGGGTCTAATATAACTAACAAACAATGAATTCATTATTTTTGATTTCCTAGACTTATACAACCTATAGTTCTATAACTATCATTAACCAATTGGTTGATATGATTAGAAACATGCATAGCGGAATCCACCCATATACCCAGGTCCTTAAATGAGTCTACAGTTTCACTCACTGTGTGCTGTGTTAAACATTCACCTTTCACCTTATGCCTACCAAAGCTTTGGTCGCCTTCACTTCACTTTTCTAATGCCCAGCTTTTGCTTACCATCAATTTTTCTCATTGTAGACGATGCTGTTTACTCACTCAGTGCCACCAAAACATCAACAAGTGTACTCTACCACATCAGTTGATGGTTGTTACCTTGAACTGGGGCGGCTCTATATTTGAGCACCTTGCATATATCCTAGCCTCACGTTCATTTGAAAAACAAAACCTGTTTGTCAGATGTATACATGATCTACACAGCCTGCTAAATCACAGTACAATTTCCAACTGTCAGTGAAAACATAAACATGCCACGCCATATAATACTATCTGTGTGCAGTATCTGCAACAATAACAGAGATGGCTATTCAATATCAACTGTCATGGTAATATTCATCATATGAATTCAATCTCTGTCCAATTAAGTTGGTAATGCAAGTGTACTAGTTGGTATTATGACAAAACCATACAATGGTCCCTGGAACTTGTCACCTGGATCCCACTTATGCATTGCACTGCATCACAGTACATGTGCAACAGTAGGGATTGATGTCTTTCCATATCCCTGCATGTATCTGCACCATTCAGTTTAATCAAATCAACAGGCTCAGACAAATTCTCTTTGGTATTCCCTTTCCATACGTTGATAGGCAAAGATAATCCCTTCTTACATGTAAGAAATGGTAAAATTCATAGCTCAACCATTTAAAAATCACATGCATATTTGTACCTATGTACCTGTGCTACCACATTGCAAATAGTGACAATTATCTTGATACAGGATAAGTAAATATTTTCCTAAACTGTTGAAATTCAAGAGGCAATGTATATTATCCATACAGACTACAATCTCTTGCACAAAGGTAGACCATTTACAATCCTGATTGTATCACAATCTTGCCAGTATCTTGTATGCTATAGATGTCATTGATTCCTACAGTAATGTGTGTGCTGAGTATGCCTGGTAGTTATTAAACCTATATGCATGCTTCTGACTTTTAGGATTATACATTATACAAGATCACAGAATTCTGCCAGATGATCACATTACAGCCCGATACTATTAAGGTACATTTGTGTTGTATAAAACATTGGTATGCATAGTTGTGTAGTAACGCAACCAGGAAATAATCACAAGTCAGGAATGCATAGACTTTGCTGATGTACACCTGACGCACAGCATCGCAACTGTCTGTACAGTACACACCATAACACACCTTTCTTTATAGGTTCATTAATATATCTTTTATTACTTTATTTGACTTGGTAGATTCATTGAATTATTCATTAGAAAGTTAAATTTTGCTATACAATTTCAAGGAACAGAGTTCAATGGAGATAAGAAACAGCATTTTGCAAAGTATCGTGCATAAATACATAGGTTCATTGGTAAATATTAGGCTAGTTGTAGGCCATTTTAAGCATAACTAATTTCACTTTTGGTGCTCAAAATAACCTATCCCATTTGGTTATAGATTGGCCTTATCCATCCCACGGTTGATAATTATCGCTGTGAATAACTGGAATCATTCCATAGATCATTTGAGGAGGCCCATGAACTGGATCAAGCATTTAGGAGCTGCTTCTGTCCATTAGTAGTACAGGGGCAGTCCTGAGGTAATTGTTTTATTTCCCATTCATAGATTTAAGTTGCATTGGAAAATGAACAGGAATGAACTTTGTTTTATGTGGATGGGGAGACAATTCCACAGCAACAGTATCCTATCAGCCCCTCCAAACCATTCTGTTGATCTTACAGAAGAGGTTTAGATTCCTAGACCAAGTTTTTCTGATGCCATTTGACTTGCTATTGTGCAGTAGTAAATCCATGAATAATGGGTCGGAGAATGCCTTGTATGCCAGACAAAGATCATCTGTTAGCAGTCTGTAGGATACCAAGTATCACCCAGATTCTGCCACAACTTGCTGTGAGGAAAAGGTTAGTTTGCTTTTGCTTCTTTGTATTGCATTTTATTGCCTTCTATTTTGTGTACTGTGATTTTTTTTCTTTATACTGTGTTTTACTTGTATTCTGCTTTTAATTGTATATTAAAACTAGGAAAGAGACCACAGCTGTCTCTCTTTTGTGAGCAAAACAAAAATTGTTTTTCCAACCCTCCCATCTTGGTGCTGTATTCTTAAACTCAACTCTTTCTTGTTGTCTGCCCCTTACATTAATTTGACCAAATAACTCCTTCCCTCTCCTCTTTCATTGGCTGCTATGAGTAAGCACACCCATCATTTTGTGAAATTACTCCCCTTCAGCTACTTAAATTTATTGGCCATCCCACACTAATCTAAAGAACCAGAATACAAAGTGCCCACCCCATTTCAATCTGTCATGCTCTTTTATAATTAATGGCTCTGGCTCTGCACTTAGACAGCTAAAACGTAAGTTATCCCCTTTATATCCAGCTGCTTAGTACACACTGCAGCACTTAGGATATTGCCCCATTTTTTCCACCTTGCCTTTAAAATCTGCAACATCTATTGCAAAACTACCAATTATTGTAGAGCTCACATTCTGCCTCAGTAGTCATACTGGGATTAGTGCTCTGTTTTCTCCTGGTGAGAAAGAGAGAGCACACAGACCTCATTTCCTGGAGACTACCGATCTAATAACTGCTTTATAAGTGGCAGCTTGTAATTTGTGCTTATATTCTGCTCCTGGTGAGAGAAGGATCTGAGTACATAGATTCCTGACTGTTTCTAGTTGGGCAGTGAGTGTGCTTGACATTTTTGATTAGTCTGGTTGCCATTCAAGGCATCTACCAGGAAAAGGCTACAACAAGCCTACAAACCTTTGCATTATCTGGGACAAGACTAGCATCAGCCCCAAGGCTGGAAGCAGGCCACGGCCTGTTTGGTGATCCAATGTTCTTCTGGTGAGAGAAGAAGCAAAGGAGCATTGTATGTATCCCAGCAGAGTGAAGCTCTAGTGAGACCAGCACTAGTAGCCAGGCAGTAGCCATTCACATGACTCCCCTCTTTTCATTATTCTTAACAAGCTAATTATTTTATTTCAGTAAGTACTTAATTTGTTTCTAATTTCAGAATATCTGCCTAAATACGTCATCCTTTAAGTATAACCTGAAAGTTTGTTTCCCTTAAAGTGGCAGTTTAGACAGACACGTACAAGTGAAATTTCACCAGTACCTAGTTGCATACAGGACAACTAGTTTACAATGATAAGCACTGTCCCCAGATTTGCAAACAGGATACTCCTGACATTGCTTTATTTTCCCACTCCAACTGTCTAATAAAAACAGTCATGGATATGGACCTACCTATTATCTCTATTACCATAAGTTTGGGCTTTTCAGGTGCTGTTATTGCTCAAGTTGTAAGGAATATAAAAGACTGGACATTAACTTAGACTGCTTCTTTGTGAGTAGGTGCCCTCCAGAGTTGTGGTAATTTTTATAAACCTAAATGTTACCCTATGATGTTGGATGTACCAAAGTTCTTTAAACATCTACAGGCAGATGTAAATAACTTACCAGAAGCTTGTTTATGTTTATCATGTGATAACACAAATATTTTGGCAAAGATTTTGCCAAGGCTGTTATCAATTCTCTTAAGTCACAAGATGTAGCCTATTAGCTGTACTTTAAATGTTTTCTTACTATCAAGGTTTACAATCACAGATTATTTCTGATTAAATTGCAGAAATGCAATTTGGAGTTTCAGTTCAATGTACCATTTAATTATCAAAACAGGAACAGTCTTTTGGTTTACCTTTCTAGATGCACCAAATATATTTGTATTTTATTTTAATGTTGATTTAGATAAAATTCTAGAGCCCATTCTTAGCAGCCAAGATATTTTTGTTTGCTTAAAATTTTACAGATTTTGGAGTTATAAATTATTTACATGGTTTAACTTTAGTCTTCACTATAAAAACGCATCCTGATGGAATATTTTTATAACATTTAGTTCATATGATTGGTAATATGAAAACTAGCCAAGAATTATTGCTGATTGTGCAACAATTTTAATTAAAAAACTTGAAGAAATGTCTTTACAGTTCAATTTCTGATAGAATTATTAGTTAACTAAAAGGATGGTGGGAGGTTGGCATAATGGTTAAGGTGTTCACCTGACAAACACAAGGTCCAGGGTTTGATTCTCAGATGGGGTAAATGGCTAGGCTTAAAATGGCCCACAAAGGCAGTTAGCCTAGTATTAACCTATGAACCTATAAGAGTACTCAAACTGTGTTTATGGGCTTTTCTTAAAGCTTACATGGAGAGAATTGTAGATCTATTAATAACAAAAACAATTTGTTAATTGATCATAGGTTCATAGGTGTGTACTAGGCTAATAACATAGCCTTTTAAACCTAGCCATGAATCCCAAATCCCTGATAAGTTTTAAGTGTAAGGAGGGACCTGGAAATTAACCATTTACAGGCAGACAATATCCATTAGAAGTATAGGTGCCAAACCAGGGAATAATTTATTGTTCAACATACAAGTGTCCAAATTGCACTTGAACTGGATTAGGGAGGAAGTCATTACAGGGATAAGGAGCCTTTTGCCAAGAAGGGGAGAGTATGTATTTTTGTTGGATATGGTGAGCTAAATTTGGCAGATTAGTTTTCAGACTTCATAGAAATTTTTATTGATGAAATTATTTCATGAATAAGGGAAAATATTCAGGAGAATAAACACAAGTTTCAGCAAATTCTTTTAAAAAGTTTTGATAAACCAAAAAGATACTGTATTGAAAAACAAGATTTGAGCTCAGATAATTGTAGATCTTAATAGGATTTTTACAAGAGATAGAAACTTATCTTTATGTGTATAATACAAAATGTTGTTCAAATTTTGTAAATATAGGTTTTTCTCTACAATTTATGAAAAGTTTAGATGACAAACTGTATTAGGATTAATAGAGACTTTAAAGGAAAACATTACCTGTTTAAAGGCAAAATGCACCACGTCAGGATTCATTACTTACAGAATTTTGCAATATGTTTGTAGAATAGTACCATATTTAAATTTATTTTTGAGTAATTCTTTATCAAAATTTTCACTTGTTATTTTTACTAGCCAGGTAAAGACTATACAAATGTTGCAACTACAAACTTATTACTTAAATTATTATTATAAAATTGCAGCCAAGTCAGAATCAACATTTAAAATCATTTGTTTGGTTTTATATCAGGGAATTAATTTACTATCCCATTTCTGAGTTCTGTAAAATCTGAAATATAAAAATGTCAAAATCTGAGCTGGCTTTTATTAACTTGATGCTTAAAAACCATTTTATTTTATTTATTTATTTATTTATTTATTTATTTATTTATTTTGTTTAGCGTATTATCCAATTAACTTAGGAATTTAATTATTGCATTATCATTTGAGTAATCATTTGACTAAAGCTTACATGAAAATAAGATTACAAACCTTGGATAAGATGAGGCTGACTTCTATCCCTGGCATAAATTTTGCTGGCAATAAATATTAATAATTCAACAGGATTGTAATCCCTTTGAGCATCAGAAGTACTTTAAAATGCTAGGCTATATGTTTTGAATAACTGAAAAACCTTAAGTTATTTATTAAACTTAACAGAAACAATATAATTTTTGTTGTATAAATACACAGATTGTTTATAAATAGGAATGTGAGTGTTTCAGAAAGATGTATATTATTCAACTGAAATATTTCAGTTGGACCTTTTTGATCCATTCTGATTATATAGGAATGTCCCATTTAAATAAACATATAAGAAGCAAAGTTTTATTAAGAGACTTGTCAAATGTAAATATTTTATTTGCAGACAAAATAAGAAAATACTTTGAATTAAAGTTTCCCCATATAACTTATTTGGTATAGTAGAATAGGAATAATTTGTTTTTCTGGAGAGATGGATATCCAAGAACACCCTGATAATCAACCAGACCAGATAATATACATTATAATTAAGATTCCAGAATTATTGCTTTTTTTTTAAATAAAAACTGGATAGATAATGCACCTTTCTGATTTCCCATCATTTCTTATGCATTTAAACTCTATTTGGCAACTTTTTTACTACTTTTTTTCTACTTGTTTCAGAATGTTTACTGCATCTGCTCCTCAGGATATACATCTGTAGACTATTTGGGATTTTATTACAAGGTATAATATGCTAAAACCAAAGTTAAAATTTCCATGGTATTTCCCCCTTGTTTACCTTTGTTCTAGTGGGTATTGGAATATCCTATTTTTCAAGATTCATTTGTTAATTTTACAATTTAAAAAGTTATTGTAGGCATTTTCCTTTTTGAAGTTGGCAATCACAAGAGTTAGAACAATGCCTGAGATTTTTCAATTTGATTCTAGCGCATCCACCCACAACCTCTTTCCCATTTTTGAACATAGGGTTGGGGTGCCACTTCAACAGTGACAATCAAGAACCAAGGTTTATACTGCTAGGTGACTAGCCTTGCCATGGTAATTCTTCACCACACACTCACATGCAGACTCTCACGTATGACCAATTTAGTGCCAAATCTACCTACATGCAACTTTTCTATTTTATACTAATACATCCAGAATTCAGACTACCTTGTTCTGACAGACATCTTGAGGAAATCCAATTTAGTATTGAGCAATAAGTTAACCTTATTTGTATGACAGCATTATAGATTTTTGATTTTTACTATATACTCAGATCTGCTCAGAGTTAGTGCAGAATGGCACAAAATACATTGAACCGACCTATATCGCCAACATCCTGGCAGAAAAATTCAGTGCAAACCTCACCCCCCCCTCTCATCCCCAAAAGGGCCCATAACCATACCAAAAGAATGTAGTGCCCCTGAAATCACAGACACTCAGGTTAAAACAGCTCTCTCCAAAGCCAAAAACACAGCATCAATGGGACCGGACGGTGTCCCAGGCTGCATCCTACACAAGCTCAAAGATGAACTAACCCCTAATCTAAACACTGTTCAAACTCAGCCTCACTACAGGCTAGATGCCCATAGAGTGGTGCACAGCAATGGTTATTCCCCTCGACAAAGGTGGAGCCACAACAGACCCCGGGAACTGTCGCCCTATAAGCCTGAATAGCTTGGTCTGCAAGGCTATGGAGTGGTTAGAAAATCCTTCTATGTGGCCCATCTAATCACAAAAGGTTTTGCATCCAGATCAGAAGAGGTCATTGTGCCCCTATACGTATCACTCACCAGACGCATCATGAAGTACAACACTCCATTTGGGATGTACCTTACAAGACACCTGCAACAGCTGGAAAGACCACAGAAGTACCTCACCAAGAGGATTACTGGCCTAAAACAGATGCCCTATGCAGCTTGACTGAAGAAACTCCAGCTGTACTCAGCTGCATACAGCCTACTCAGAGGTGATCTCTGCCTGACATACAAGGCCATGTCCAACCCAGAATTGATGGACATGCTCCACCTAAAGAAAACCATATCCCCTTGAGCCACATGCTCTAGGGACCTAAACCTCACCACAACAATAAATAGGACATGCTGGAGGGATAGATTCCTGTCCCAGAGACTTCCCATGGTCTGGAACAAGATTCCAATCTACATTAGGCAGAGCTCCTCACTAACACTCTTCAAGAGAAACCTTGACAAGTGGATGGGAAACAGTAAGTTTACCCTGGGGATCACTTCAATGGCTCTGCTGGACAGATGCACAGGGAACTAATCTAAGGGGGCGTCAAAAGCCGATACATTCTGGCTAGGCTTATAAATGCCTTCAGGCAGATAGCCTAGTACCTACCTATGAACCTATGTTATTAGGTAAAGATGTAGAAAGTCTAAAATTTCTGTATTTTGAAGATTTCCCTTTGTCTATGAAGCATAGTGACTTTAGAGGTAGTATAAGTACTGGGGGTGGGTGGTGCATCCTCCGAGCAATAAGCAAGCAATAATGCCTGACAGGGTGTGTAATGTGTAACACCTGCCCAGGATGTTATGAAGCCTGACACATCAAGTGGAGGGGCTTTACACCTCTGGAAGGGTGATAACTGCACATTAACACACACACCATGGAGGGCATTATTGTACTTAGAGAATTGTTGTGTTTTACTTATTTCTTTTTAAGTACTATATTTTATATATTTTTGATGTAAAATAGTTCTTCCATCTAATGTTTCAAACTTACTGTAGTACACGTAAATGGTGTTGGAGGAAGTATTTTACATCCAGAATATAATACTTTAAAAACACACTTTTTTTTGATCCCTTACTTGTAAAACATTTGGTTTCTTGCCAGTCATTGGAGGCAAGTTACTACATGACCTACATTTGAGTCTGAGTTGTATTTCCTTCAGAAAATTCATGCTAACACAAATCCTGTTAAGTTTGTAATTTTATAAGAGCAATAATTAAAATCCATTATTTTGAGAGTTTGTTCCCGTTTTATTTTAGGCTTTATGCAGCTTTCTTCAGCTGAAGATTCCAGAGGTGTACAAACCTCTTTGCTGCTGCCAGTGCTACATCTCTCTTTCTCTCTCTCTCTCACACACACACACACACACACACACACACACACACACACGCACGCACGCACGCACACACACACACACACACACACACACACACACACACACACACACACACACACACACACGTCTGCTTCAAAAAATGCATGTTAACACAAATCATTTAAAATATGTTCCTATGTTAAGCCTTTGTCCCATTTTTATTTTAAACTTATCCAGACACCTTACTCTAAGAGCATACCTCTCAATTGTACATGTTTTTGCAGAATGCCCAGATTTTTGTCTCATATTTTCAGTTTGTTCCTCAAGTGTTTGACACTCATATCTGTTTCTTTGAGCTTAGTACTTTTTCAGAACTTGTAAGCAATAACTAAGCTACAAGTTACTACAGCACTCAACTTTCCTCACTTGTCTAGAGGAAAACAGTTTTTAGTACTTAATAAATAAGCACCTATCCAGGCACGTCTAAGGGACAGCTTCTGGTGTTTTCTCCTGTCTACATGATTAATCTGGGCATCTTGGGGCAATGCAGCAATTGCCTCATGAACACAGACAACCCTCTCCTCCTACCACTCAGCATTACAACTTGTAAGAGATGCACTTATATAGCCAAACTGGAAGCAAAGCTCTCTTCACCCAAGACTGGACTAGACAGTCAAGAGGAGAAGGTAAACACTTGCAGCACACCACACTCATCACATACTCCCTCAGTACCTACACCACCAAAGCACAGACATAGAAACACAAAACACTCACCTACATTCGTGGAGGCTCTCAATAAAAATCTGCCCAAGCAACAGAGACCTCAAAAGCAGAAATGCAAGCAACCTCCACCCTCCAACACAACCCAAATGACACATAGCCACAAACTCAGTGTGCCACTCAACCACAGCCCATAAGGCATAACATCGTACCCAACGCTCTAGTCATAGGTGACTCTATAGTCAGGCTCACTGATGTTCCATTCACCAGGCTAAACAAGGAGAAAGTTACTGTTAGCTGCCTGTTGGGTGCCAGGATCTGCCACATAATGCACACACTCAGTTCACTCCACAACAAGTATAAATATGACTCTGTCATTGTCAATGTTGGTGTGAATGACCTGAGACGTACCTCCCTAGACTACATGAAAAGAGACATGGAGGAGCTCTCTGATCTTATTGCCCAGGCAGGTATGACCCTAGCCCTGAGTAGCATCCTGCCATCACCCAGAATAATACCACAGTACAAGGACAAAATGATTGACTTCAACAATTAGATAAGCTTCTGGTGTCATTCTAAAGGGATCCAGTATCTGTCTGCCTGGGACGACATGATCGACAGACCACGATGCTTTGCCAGTGATGACCTGCACCTGTCGCCCTTGGGATTCCGGATACTGGCTAAGATTCTTGCCACCCCTATAGTGCCTTTTTAGGCAAGGTTCAAATGACAAATTCACCACCGTAACCGGTACAAGCAAGCAAAATCTGAGGGTAATGCTACTCAGTGCTAGAAATCTAAACCTCAAAATGCACTCACTCGAGGCACTCCTCAAAATGGAGAACATCAACATCTGTGCAGTGACAGAGACCTGGTTCAAGGCTCCAGAGAGCACCCCTGCATTACCAGGCTATAATTCATACCACACCTTTCAGCCACCTAACCTGGACTGAAACACTAAAGGTGGAGGTGTGTCCATATTCATTAAGGATATCCACACCTCCAGGCTAGTTGCTCAGCATAATGCATCAAGATTATCCAAGTGCAACTAACTCTGAGCAAGATCGCAATCCAAATTATAGCTTGCTACAGATCCCCCACCATGCTCCAGGATTCCCACTCCTCATTTTTTGATACACTGAAAATATTAGGGTACAACCCAACACCTTAATAATGTACGATTTCAACTACCCCACCATTAACTGGGAAAACTTCTCATGTACCAACTCCTTTACAAAAGGTTTTCTGGAATTCATAAATTATAATGCCTTGGATCAATTTATCCATATCCCCACCAGGGGCAGCGATATCCCAGACCTGGTCATTACCAACATGGGCGACCAACATGGGCGACCGGTGTTCCACACCAGAGGTCAATTCCTAATTGGTCAGATCCGACCACAAGCTAATCACCCTAGACATCCACATCCCGCCCCCACCCCCCATTAGGGAAACCACCGTAAAAAATTTCTCCAAAGCCAACTTCACGCTTCTTAAGACAGAAGTGGCAAACTTCACGACACCCATGCAGACAGACAATAAAGGTCTGACTGTTGAATCCTACATAGTCATAATCTATAAACAAAGACATTGGTAATCTCCAAACTCTGGACCCCACCCAGTTCGGGTTTGTAAAAGGCAGATCATGTCTCCTAAACCTGATAGACTTCTTTGAAGCAGTCACCAAAGCCGTAGATGAGGGTAAGGTGGTTCACACAGCCTATCTAGATCTTGCCAAGGCTTTCAACTCCATCCCCCACTCTGGAATTATAAACTCACTAAACTAGGTATAAATCCCTATGTCACAAGATGAGGTTGCCAACTGGCTCACTGACAGAACCCACACTGCAATCTTCTAAGTTTATAAGAGCAATATTTAAAATGTGTCCCTATTTCTTAGCAGTTGTCCCCCCATTATCTCAGGCTTAATCCAAATTTCTTGTGCTAATAGGTTGAGAGATATGCAAAACTGTTGCTGCCTTGCGATCACTAGATCGCTTTCACAATTTACCCTCTCTGTCACACTCGATCTCTTCTGCTTTCATGCACCCATTCACTCACGAGTCTATATCACATAGCCGAACTGTCATAAGTTCGACTATGTAAATATCTATTCGAAACGCAAGAAGTTCAAACACTCAGAACCAGTGATTTTTTTCCCAGGGAAAACAAATCGCTGTTCCGGCACAAAACAAAACAAAAAAAATGAACACTTCAAACTCTTTCTAATGTGGGGGGGGGTCCCCCCACACCCCCAAGGTGGGAGGCTGTGACCCCCACACCCCCTACTTAAATATACCAACTCCGAGATTGCACCACAGTGGAGGAAATAGCAAAGCCACAGAAACGACCCACCAAATCTTTTCCCTGGGAAAATAATTTGGCTTTCTGCGGCTTCACTATTTTGAGATTTCAAACTTCCCAGTTTGAAGTTTCGGCATTCGGACAATTCAACGTTTGGACTTATGATATAGACCCTTCACTCACACATGCAGACAAAGATAAACACACATACACACACTTTTTTCTGTTTCAATCTGTCTCTTACTCTCATACACGCATACAGTCTCACACACATGCTTTACTTCAGTTTTTTTTATTTTACACTCGCTAAATAGAAAAAGTGCTGCTTGGAAAGTGTAAAATAATGACTTGCTTGCTCTCACTTATACTGACATGCACACATATTCACACACACATATAAACATGTGCACACAATTTTTAATTGTCTTCTTTTTTTCACATTTTACAATTGCTAAATAGCAAAAGCACTGCTTAGTGAGCATGAAATAATAGCAGCCATTCTGGTTTCTCAGTCTGAGCCCCACAGTGGCTTAATATGCTGCTGTGAAGTGATGGACTTGTTTTTCATTGGGCATTACTTGTACGTTAATACCCTGCTGAAGAATGCTTGTTCTCCAATCAAGGTGCTGATGTACAATTTGCCCATTCTCTAAATGCTTTTAATGTGAACTGTTATAGTTTCCTTTATAAGTTTTGGAGCTCACGCAGGTGTTTTAAACCTCATAAGGTGCAGTTTTAGTGGGACTGTTGGTTACACAATGATGTATTAATGATGCCAGTTGTCCAATCAAAAGTCAACAGAATGTCATTTATAATGAAGATAATATCTAGTGATCACACTGACTGAAGGAAATATGCTGTGTGCAGTAAATAGCACTTGGATATGAGAGTTAAATATTATTTTAAGGAAGGTTGTATGAATGCCCATCTCCCAACATTAGGACCTTCAGTGAGTGCAATTAAGTTTGCTGTGTGTGATCGTAATTAGAACAAGCTGTTTAAAGACTTTGCTACATTAAGCCATCTTATTTAAAGAAATGAGTGATTTTTAAAGTATACATTTTATTTATATCTTAATGATTTATAAAAGTTATTGTGGGGGTGCAGGGTTAAATGGTCCACCTTGCATGTCAATATGATTGAGATTGTTATGCATAATGCATGTAAATATTTTTAGGTGTATAACTGGTATGCATTTCAGTACATGTAAGATGTGTTCAATATCTATAAGATGTGTACAATATGTTGCATGATAACAGTCCACCATACTACCTGTCAGGGATGTAGGGAGCTGCCCTAATTGCACAAAATGAAATGAGCAGTTACTGTCCCATTGGATTTTGGAAATGCAAATGATGCAATAAAATCTGGGCGGGCCTTTGGTTGAGGGGGAAATACCATTACATATATTGACAGGAGTAAATCAGCCAGTAACTGTTTACAGCATTTACTTTAGGTTTGAGTAAACAATACTTGTATTTTCCTATACAGTAAATATCAACTTTTCATTTCTTGATAATGTCAGGAAGTGTGAAGCCCCCTGCAACCGCATCTAAGAGCAAGTGTCCATAAAGTTCTGTATACTTTTTTGTGTAGTAGAATGGTGTATTGCCTATGTACTTTTAGATTAGAGCAAATATTTTTTACTTTATTGCCTAGCTACTTTTTATTAATGCAATGTATTTAGATGTGGGTGGTGCAGGGTGTGTGGTTACCATGATGGTGCACCTGACGGTAAGTCTGTGTTTTCAACTGTTCATTATACATTTGACAGCTGTGTATGCTTATTCTTTAATAGACTAACAATTGTTTGTTAAATATTGTGAATCATTATCTTAATCTAACTGATACAGAAGTAAAAACCTTAACTCAGATAGTTTCCATATCATGGTAAGCCTTTCTGAGTCAGACTGCTCTTCACTGCATTGCAGGTCCGTTCGGGGTAAAATCATAGAGAGTCACTGGAGAAGCTGCATCCTAATGAGTACGTTTATGTGAATAACTAATGCTCATTAGCTATGCACCTTCCCTTGTAATGGTGCTCTGGTCAACTTGGCGAGTTCAGTTTCCCCTGGAGAACTGGAGAAGAAAAAAATGAAATAAAGACTGCATTCCCCCATTCACCCCATGGGAGAAGACCTGTTCATGCATCGTCTACAAGTAGAGCGCCCCTAGAGTGTGGTTGTATGTAGAAGCATGCACAGACATCTGTGGGGGCAGGAATGCAGCTGAATATAGGATTGTGTTTTATCAGAGATGGCACCCAGCAAGGCAAGCTAGAATAGGAAATCTGGAGCATATGCATGCATTTCCTTGAATCTGAGTGTTATGGGGTTTGTGACTGAAATGAGTGCAAGTGCCTGAGTGTTCCTGATGAGTGGTACTACAGTAGTGAGATGCATGTGTTAATGCTGACTGTAAAGCATGATTGAGGCACTAGATTTACTCCATGCTACTTGATGAGCCTACACTGACATGAGCAGAGAATCTTTGAGTACCAAGATGTGTATTGGGTGCATCTGAAAAATGCTTTTGCCTATATGTATAATTGGGTGGACAAATGACATTACTGTCTTAATGCTTGTGAATTAAGTTTGTATGCCAAGGTTTTACTAATTTAGTTCATTCCTTTAAATTCTTCATACACTTGATGTAAATAATTGGCTTCTGTTTCAAAATATGACCAGTGATCCTCATAAATATTTACCACTAAACCACATGGACTGAAGTAATTTTATTGTGGTTCATTAGAAGGAATTTATAGAGAACTGTTTTAGCTCCTATGTTTCTTCTTCTTCTTTCAGCTTTACCCGGTTAAGGGTCGCCACAGCGGATCAGTTGTCCGCTCATGATTGGCAGTGGAATTTTTATTGTGTTGAGTTACCAGCCTGGCGCCCAACCTTCCACAGAAGGCACACACACGCACACACTCACACCTGGGGCCAATTTAGAGTGTCCAATCCACCTACAGCATGTCATTGGGATGTGGGAGGAAACCGGAACACGTGGAGGAAACCCATGCGACCACATGGAGGACATGCAGACTCTGCACAGAAGGCACCCCAGCCAAGAATCGAACTGTAGAACCTGTTGCTGTGAGGCAGCAACACTAACTGCTGCACCATTTCAGCCGCCCAGCTCCTCTGGTTACTATGTTAAAACGTGTTCATAGATTTAATAACATTAATATCTTAACCTGATCCACAATTTTTCTGCATTCTACATGCATACAAAAAAAACATGATACACTTGTTTGCATTAAAGCATGACTATATTTATATTCTTATGGTCTATATGTGTTTATGGTACAATTCTCTATAGATCCTGAATTCTGCAAGCAATGAGTCTGACGTATTTTGCTACCAGCACTACTCAACAAGGAGCATATTTCTCAATCATGCCTTTTATTTTGAGGGCAGATTTTGTAGTGTAGGTCTTGTTCCAGTTTGAAAAATAGGGATATTGGCTTTGTTATTATACAATTTAGTTTATTTTTTCAGGGAGTCAAATGTTTGATATGGCTGTGTATTCAATTTGTTGATTTTTTTTATGAATTGTGGTATGTCCTGGTAATTGCTGATAACTAGATGATTTCCTTGTTTTTTTTGCACATCAGCAGCCAGTAGTAACAATGCATTACAGTGGAAAATTCTATGACACACTTGCAAAGCCAGGAACAAGCAAATTGAAAGCGTTTAATTTTACTTTTCCATTTTTTTTTTATGTTAAACTGGGTTTATGTCTCCTGTCTGGTGACCAAGGACTGTTCTGAGTTGGTGACCTCTGAGAACTGTCATGAGACTAGAGTATGCTAATGGTGGATATGGCAGAGATTAAATCCAGAACAATGTGATGCTCTTATCAATATACTGCTAGACTGCACAATGCATTCATTTAATGTGTGACTTTTCTTTTTGAGAGTTGAGCAGCACATTTTGGATATATATTGCTGAACATTGCACCTCACTTCAGTGTAAGTGTGTAGTCTGGAAGAGTGACCATGGAAGTACTTATGCAAGCAGCCAGAGGTATCTATTGCTTAGTAACCACCTTTGTTTGGTTTTACCTTTTTAGATGCATGAAGACAAGTTGATGGGATGCTACGTGGGTCAATTCTGTCCCTCTAATTTGGCATTATGTTTAGTTGTCCAGCTGTCTATGTACCTAAAGTGATTGACGGATAAAATTTCAATCCCATTTGTAAGGTAGGCTGTCCCCCTTATCACCACCACAAATAACTTAAAGTTGAAAGTAATGTGGCTCTTGCCATTGACCACTTATTGACTATTGCCAGGAAACCACCACTCCATGGCATAGCTAGAGTGTGTGGCACCTGGGTCAGACTTTGAGTTTTCTGCCCCTCCCCCTCACAACATAAAACATAACATATATACAAAATTATACATAATACACATCAAAGTAAAAAAAAAACAAAGGAATCAATGAGACACAGCAGAAAAATGCAAATGTTTTAATAAGACTTGTATAAATACTTATATGCACAAAATAGGTAAGAGCTTTCACAACTCAGATGTTGTCTCTGCAGACCATATAAAACAAGATAGCATTTATCAGTTTAAACTACAAATAAGTCATCTGACACAAACCTCCAGCTGCAGTCCAGTATTCAAGCAACAAATCTAAATAGCAATTTATCATTCCATACAAAACACGACAAAAGCATAATCATTTAAACAGAACACACATAAATGTTCCCTCATACTTTCTATTTATATCCTATTTGGATTAGGGGTGACAGTAATTCATTAGCAAAGCAGGTAATACATTTTGGTGACAGACATGCATTAAAATTCCTAGTAGTTGAAAACTTAGAAAGTCTGCATCTGGATGATTTTTCTAATGATGCAGAAAGCTCAGAATTAAAATGGATAATTTTAATTGCAGGCAGGTAGAAGGAATGATTTGAATGTCAAATTAACCCTGAAACCCATTCTTAAGATGTGTGATCTCTTTAAATTGTTTCGGTCAGAACACCATTCATCCTCTGAGGGTATCTTGTGTCTTGTTATAATACACATCATACATGGTCAAAAAGAGTGAAAATGACATCTAGAAAACAAATAAGAATGATTTTAACTATACTTTTAAATAATTACAAAAATCTACAAAGCTATTTTTCTTGCTTTTCTCTTGGGAAAATCATTGATGACATTATCAGATTCTATTTTATCTGTCAGTTTGTGTTCTATAGAGAGTATGGCAAAGTTTCTTAAATGAAGGTACTCATAATAGATCTCAAGTAATTTTTATCCGTTTTAGTTTAGAGAAACTTCTGTCACAGCTAACAACACTAACAGCAATTGTGAGGAACATTTGCAGCAGTATTAAAATATTTGGAACTGATTTCCCAGGATTGTATTTCTGAATAAACTAAAAGTTCAGGGCGGCCTTCCCTCCACGTCTCTGTTTTATCTTGCTTAGCAGTAACAGCAATGAAACTAAGAAGTCTTTCTCTCAATGAGGAACTCTTCCTTATCAATGTCACACTCCTGGTCATCCTTCAAAAGATTTGATGGAATAAGGAATGCATATTTCTCAGCTAGAATTTGAAGCTGTTGAAGTCTTATCCAGTGAAGAAAACATTTCCCTTTGCAATTCAGTTTCACATGGTAATTTAGCATCCTCACTTGATCCTTCACCAGACATTTGTTTCTTCTTTCTGCATTAACACAGATGTTCCACCATACTATTCCTTGATAATTACAAACTTTGGCATATGTTATTGCACTGTTCACTAGCTTGTCCCTATTTTCAATTAAAAATGTTTTAAAGCTTCGGATTTTATATCATAATGCTATATAGTTAATCCTTTAGTTTGTAGGTAAGCCTTAATGTTAATTTCTAGAAGGACAGACTACCCCCAGGCCAAGGAAGCACAGCAAGGAAAACTACTATTTTCTTCACTATTTAAGTCTTCTAAAACTTTTAAAATGCCTGAGAATTGTTTTACAACACTCACAGCTTCTCCCCTTGCATTCCACTGTGTTTCTATTATATGCTTGAGACTTTGACAAGTGACCAAAGTCAGAATATCCCAGCGATGAGTTGATGGAAAAAACATGAACAAATGCTCCAAAGTTCCAAAAATGATGGCCATAAAACAGTTAAAAAGAGAAGGAAACACCACACTCTTGAGTGTAATTCTTTAATTCCACAATAAAACGACATGCAACCAGTCAATAAACCACATGAATGCTCACACTTTTAAAATTGTGTTTTCGTCACTATAAGGACTTCTTCAGATGAATGCATACCATTTAGTTGTGCCTAAATTTATACTAAATTAAATCACCCCTAACCAATCACAAAGCAGACCTCATTAAAAATACATACTTAAAACTGCATTTACTAAAACATACAAATGTAAAATTTAAATAAGTAAATATTTGCCACATTACAAAACCATGTTAAAACAATGAATACTGCTTTTAAAATTGTAAACATTCACATTCATATGTATATTGTGAAAATGCTTTGAATTAAAAAACTACAGGAACATGCATTTTCTTACAGCTTCAAAGGTGACAGAATTTATAGCAACAGAAGCTGCATGTACACCGGCCAAATTCAGTGTACAATTAGTGCAAGCAACAAACTCTACTTTTCTATCAACTTCTTTTATGCATCTCTGAACACCAGTATATTATCCAACCATCACAGCAGCATTGTAATAAGCTTGTCCTCTACAATTTTGAATATCAATTCCATCATGTTCTAGGTTTTCCAAAATCATACTTGAAACATTCTCAGAGGTTTTAATTTTTGTTTCAATAAAATCAACAAATGATTCCACTACCTTTACTTTATCTCTATCATTCATAATGTAGAGCAAGACGTAGCTCATCTCAGCCTTATGAGAAATGTCAGGAGTGCTGTTGATTATTATAGAATAGCACTTGGCTTGTTTAACTTGTTCTATTATTTTGCTTCTTACTTTATTTCCCAAAATTTCTACAAATTTATTTTGGATCATAGGTGACATATAAGATTTAGCAAATTTAATTCCCAGCTTGATTCTGTGAATATGCTCGTGAAGCACTAGGTCATAAGTCTCCAACAAATGTACTAATGCTAAAATAAATAGTCTATTTCCCATCAATTCAGCATCAACCTCAGTTTCATTGTGAATTCCTTCTTGGTGACCCCGTAATGCCCACTTGTGTTTCACTAGGAATCTATTTCCAACACTCTCAAAAGGATTTGCCTCCACTTCACTTCATTTTCAATAACCTCCTGTTTTTTTTTTTTTTTTTTTTTTTTTTTTTTTTTATCAATAATTGCTCCACATTTAATCTTAATTTCCAACTCCTTCCACTGTGTGAATTTCTGCATGTGGGCCACACTGGATTCATGCTCAAATGTTTTAGGATTCAGTTTCCACCACATATTGAATCCATCCACAGAATCAAAATTGGAATAACTTCTGTCAAAAAACAGTCTGCAACAAAAGCAGTAAAGAGCTTTCTTGGAAGGAGAATAAATCAGCCGTGATCTCAACATTTTTTTTACCATTTGGTAGGGTTAAAAAAAACCAGTTGCGTGTAAGCTTTCTGTTTCATCCTTTGATGCACCTTGATGAATCACTTCACCGAAATGCGAATCTAGGTGTTGAACCATAGACACACCTTGACGTACAAGTAACATCTTTATCTCAAGACCAACATCTTTTAAGTTAATGGATAGACTCTTTAGTCGCACACTTGATCTCTTGAAGTCGATGGACTACTTAAAAACTTAGTTTGGTTTTAATTCAGAAACTGCTTCAGGTGCAGCAGTAAACTAGTTTCTTCATGATTGAGGTATTTCAATAGCGCACATTCATTCTTTTCTAATACTACTTCTCTTGCTATTCTCTCTTCTAAAAGCAGCTCCGCTCTCTTCATCTTGGAAATAGGATTAGACTGACACCTGAAAGAGAAAAATATTACTGCACTACTAAAGGAGTCATGAGGAATAACAACAACAGGGAAGAATAAATGACCATACACGTTTTCAGGAATGCAACAAATCCAGATC
Organism: Protopterus annectens; assembly: GCF_019279795.1. Taxonomy (NCBI): domain Eukaryota; kingdom Metazoa; phylum Chordata; order Ceratodontiformes; family Protopteridae; genus Protopterus; species Protopterus annectens. The sequence goes on along the minus strand of NC_056738.1, from coordinate 533,887,637 downwards.
TTTTAATGACTTAATGCCATTATTTCACAATACAGTTATATTTCCAGTGAAATATTAATGTTGCATATATTGTGCTAACTGCTGCTTAAATGGCTTTCATGTGCTACATACTACCCAATTAAAAAAAGCAGTATTAGAAATCCAAAACATTTGGAGAAGTTAAAAAAGGGACAACCCATGCAGTATCAGTATGCAAGGTATTCCATGTTTCTGTCATAAATAAAAACAAGCTTTTAAGATATCACATGCCCCTGTTGAACTATTTTCCCCAGTTGCTTTAGGATACCACTGTCTACAGCCTACCTATTCTTGCAGATAACAAGCTGATCAAAAATACAGAAAATCAATACAATCTGTTTTAATAGTATATGTAGCCAGATGACTACAAATGCTCTACTGTGCATATACATACAATAAATGAACCAGAAACCTGTGCTGACAGGGACATGCATAGGGTCCTCTAAGCAAAGTACCATCATGATTTCAAAAATCACATAGTCACAGCACAGTACTGTACAAATGTTGTCACAAAGTGCCATGGAATCTTTCCACGTGAACCATATCTCTCAACTAATTAAGGAAAACAAATCTCAAAAAAACGGAGTAGGACTAAACTAATCCAAAACTAATCAGGGTCAGTCATACTCAAACTATTTGCAGTACTGTAATTGAGACTTTGAATTGACAGAATAGGAGAATGTGAATTAATATACAAGCTAAATTCATGTGAAAACACCCAGAATACATATAGCTACACCCCTCAACCTCTTAAGAGAAGGAAATCTTTACAAAGGCATAAAAGTGTCACAATGGCCAAAAAATAGGGACATATCACAATGATTTAATTCGGAGCCATTTTTGTTTTGTTTTTAGCAAAAACGAATATATGAATAAACAGACATATAAAGCAAGTAAAAACGTAATTCTGATCAATTACATGCGCACACACAAACTCACACATGCATACACGCACACACACACGCACACACGCACACACGCACACATACACACATGCACACACACATACATACACACACACACACACACACACACACACACACACACACACACACACACACACACACACACACACATATGCTATACACACTTTTGTACCATCTTTGTCTGTTGTTGCTGCTCTTTTCTAATAAACGTTGTACTAAAGCCAACAATTTGTTTGTTTGTGTCTTTCAGCTTTTCCCGGTTAGGGGTCCCCACAGCGGAACTCCGGTCCACTAATGATTGGTAGTTGATTTTTACGTGCCGAGTTACGAGCCCTGATGCACAACCTTCAACAAAGGTACGCTGATTCACGCATGTCTCCACGCAGAAGACGCTCTAGCTGAGAATTGAACCGGACAGTGTCTTACTGTGAGGCGATAACGCTACAGCAGCACCACCACCGCGGATTATTATTAAATATGTTATCCGTGAAAAAGCCATGTGCTTCATTTTAGTTAAAATTGCAATATTACATTTTGAAAGCCCACATAGTATTATAAAGTCACAGTAGTATCTGAACTTTTCCAGTTAAACATATGATATTTCAAAAGCACTAATTTAAACTCATCTATTTCTGTGACAAACAAATGTTTCTTTATATATTAAAAAAGTCATTGAAGATTTTTGGCCGTGCACAGTCTGACATAAAAGTGGCAGCAATAATCTTTCTGAATGACAGTGCTTCTTACATAAAAATCTAAGACCTAATTTTCAGAAAATACATGTATGCTCTGAAGTCAAGCCTTCTGAAGTGCGTTAAGCCATACAAGGCTTCTATTTAGATAACAGTAAATCAATTAAAAATCTCTTGTAGCACTGCATGCTCTTTTTCTAGTATTCTTCCCAGCCCTGGGTTCCTGCTATTTTATCAACACTGCAAATCATCAAAAGGGCTGCCTGCTGGCCTGCTGCTGCTGTATGCATGTGTGATGGTGTGCAAAGCAGCCAAACAGCCATCACAGCACCACCTGACTTAGGCCTTTCTACATCAACCTTTGGGCCAAAAAAAAAACTAGCTTCTTAATTAAAAGGTGTCAGCCGTGGTTGACTGCCCCTCTTGCCCCCACTAGCTACGCCACTGACTGAAGCCCACATTCAAAGAAAATGCATCTGGCCAGTGGTGGATAAAGTTTACCTTTGGGCTGTTTTCAAATCATAGGCCCCTTGTATACATATTAGAACCATGCAAACATACATGTGTTTTTTGATTCACCTTCCTGATTGTATTAAATTATATTCCTTGGCCTGCTATATAGAAACATTCACTATCTCTCTCCGTCTTCTAGACAAACCCTCGCCACTACCTATCTTCTTCCCTCACTACTGTATGGTGCCCCTCTATTAACTAACTTATCTGCCTCCCTTTCCTCAAAAATGGAACGTTGTTATAATAAAATTTCTAAATTCGCATCAAAGCCAAACTCGCCTCCCACCATTGCTCTGCCCTCTATTCACTAAACTGGCTTGACCTCCCCAACCTTCTACACTACCTCCAACTTAACACTGCCCATAGGCTGTCATTTAACCCCTCCAAATGTCCTCCACTATCCAACATCCTACAACTTTACACCCCTAACAGGCCACTTAGATCTGCTCACCTAAACCTACTCACTGTTCACACACCAAAGCGACTGGCCGGGCAGCACCTCCTATCCTTTTCCTTAGCCAAAAAATGGAATTCTCTACCTCCATCTTTACGAATGACTGAAAACCCTAACAACTTCAAAACCCTACTCCATTCCCACTTGTTCTCTAATAGGAAGTGCAACTGCACTTTCCCCACCTAGCCTTCTACTCTCTACACTAATTGTATTTCCATACTACTCCTTCTTCCAACAACTTTGTTCCATGATTTTACTTATTTCTTACTGCTGTCTTGTGTATATAATGTAAATATTGTAAATAGTTTGCACTCCCTTTTATCCACCTCCCTAACATTTACGCTTGGTATTCCACTCTGCCCCAACAAGACTCAAATTCTATATAACCTTATTAACCAGCCATGTTAATCTATGACCCATATGCTATGTAACTATTGTACCTCATACTGTCTCTGGTCTTCCACTCTGCCCTAACAAGACTCAAATTCTATATAACCTTATTAACCAACCATGTTAATATATGACTCATATGCTATGTAACCATTGTACCTCATACTGTCTCTGTATCACAATTTTACCTGTATTCATAAAACCTAATGTTTTTTGTTCTGTCTTAATGCACCCATATCTTTGAATCTTATTTTTAATTTTACCTGTTTATTTTAACTTTACTATGTAATGTGGAACTTTTCTCCCCGGGCCTCCACTGAAAACGGGATCCTGAGCCCAGTGGACCTCCCCGGTTATCAAACTGAAATAAATAAATAAATAAATAAATAAATAATTCCTTGTATAATACAGCACACTTGTTAGAGTGCCTTTAAATTTGTTTTGTACATTTCCCAAAAGCAATGAAACAACATGTATGAACCTATAATGACAAAACTGCCCAATTCAGAACATTTCCATCATGAAAGAATACTCAAACTTCATTACAATCTACTAATGTCAGTAAATATGCACAATCTCTGCAGATGTAAAAGTAATCCAAACTCCACATTAGAGATATGTAGCTAATGAAGAGGTTGCTGCTAGCAAACAACTTTATATTTCATCGTTTCATCTCCAAATAAAGTGTATGTTGCCCTTGAAAGATAAATTGCCTATGCTACATTAAACAAATAAGCTAGTAATATTGTCAGTTGAATCACCCTTCCTCACTGTGATAAAAATACAAATTAAATGGACCATTGTATACATAAACTATTGACACAGCAAGCCAATCAAAAGTTCTCGTCCATTAAAAACTCTAAATAAACATGAGGCAAATGCTTAGTAGCATATATAAAACATATAATTATGTATGCTTAACAAGGAAATAATACAAATATAAATACTCACAAACTATTTATAATTTCATCGGTTTCTCCTTCAACACTGGTTTTATACTTACTGCTGCATTAAGACCTGGGATAAGTACTTTTGATTGGCTGGCTGTGTCAATGGTTGCACATATAGAATGGTCTGTTTAATTTGTATTTTTATCACACAGAGGAAGGGTGATTTGACCCAAAAGCTTTGTGGATTTTAACTTTGTATATTTTAACTTTGTGGATATTAAATTTTGTTTCCTGACTTCGCTGGTCTGGCTTTTTTGTTTTGGTTTCCTTCTGGATTTTGCTGTAGACCAGCATTAACACAATTGCAGTCCCCTTTTTTGTTAAGCTAGTAATGTTGCAATTGGAAATGGATAGCAAACTAACAGGTTTGTAGTTGCTAGGTATCTCCTCCAAAGGAGGACATTCTCAGGACTGCAGCATCCACCCCCTTTAAAGTATAACACAGTACAGTATCAGCAATCCATCTACATACTGTGGGAGCAGAACCCACAGCCTTCTGCATCTAAAGCAAGTATACTACCTGTTGTGCTACTACAATGTAAACAGACTTGGCATAAGCAGCACTAAACTTGTATTCCCCTGAAGCTCTCAACTCCTTGTAAAATCCACTTAAAACTCAACTATATCTCTCACTTTTGCAGCACAACTTCATCAGAATCCAAGTTACAACTGAAAAAAGTTCAGTTTAAATAACTGAATACTTAATCAATTAATCACCTGCCCTAATTAACCCTTAAAAACTTGTTTAAAATTGTTCATTTAAATACAAAACTTAATCTAGCTGCCACCAGTAATGAATAAATAAATCCACATACATTAATACCTAAATGTTAAATATGTACACATTATAAAATGTAAAAAATGAAATAAATATATAGATATATAAATGTGAAAAATTAATGTTATAAAAATGTCAAAATATCACATTTAAACATAGTAGGGCCTGAGTCTTAGCACACTAGCTATTGAAATGGACTCATTCAAACCAGGGGGGAATGTGGCATTCAAACTTAGTTGCCAAAGCAACTCCTTATACTCAATAAGGTTGCCCCAAGCCCCCTCCCCCCAGTATTGCTTATGAACTGTGTCTACAAATAGAAATCCGTGGTCAGTAAAATTCATCAAATGACAATAAAGAGGGTTACTAGGTTTTTTATTTTTTATGTCATTTAAATGCTCGTATATCCTCTCTCTAAGTTGACGGACAGTTTTACCCACATAAAACCTTTTTGACACAAGGTTAATTATACTATGCCCACTGTCTTGCAATTAAAATGAAAGGAGCTTTTTATGTTGATCTTATTAACAGTGACTTTGTCAGTTTCAAGCAACCAACTACACTGACTACAACTTCCACATTTAAAAGTACCACAGTTTTCCTGACTTAAAAAATCAGGACATTTGTCATCTGCTTCTAACATATTTTTTAAACACCTAGCCTGCCTAGTGACAAACCTAGGTCGCTACCCCAGGATTGCCTTCATTCCTTCAAAGCCTTGAAAAAAAGACCAGTTATTGGTAATAATCTGTTTGACTACAGGATAATCTTGTGTAGAGGTAGTGATGAAAGAACAAGAAAGGGTGTCACTTTTGTAATCAGTTTGTTTAGAGTTAATAAAATATGTTTCATACATAATAGGTTTAATAATGCCCCTTTGTCATTTATCTGAAATTTCACCCTGAATTTGGTCAACAATGTCAACAGGGTAATTTCTTGCCAAAAACATATTTAAAATTTCACCCTGAATTTGGTCAACAATGTCACCAGGGTAATTTCTTGCCAGAAACATATTAGTTAATTTGATACTTTCCTGTTCAAAAGTTCGTTTATCTGAGATCATATGGGCCAACCTTATAAATTGTCCCTTTATATAGCTTTTTTCTGGTGAGCTGGGTGACAACTATCATAGTGCAGAAGACTGTTGGAATAAGTACTTTTTCTGTATATGTTGCTTTGTATGACCTTTTTTACTTCATCTTTGGTGACCAATATATCCAAATAGCTAACTTCTTTCTTACTATAAGTGTAAGTAAACTTTAAAAAAGAAGTGGTTGACTGTAAAAAAACAACAGAATTTTTGGTTTCAGTGTCACTTGAATCCCATGCTATAAAGATGTCATTCAAATACCGGGCATAGAAATACCAGCCAGGTTTGTTACTTTTATTGAGCAAAAAACGCTTCTCCCATTGCAGAAGTACTATATTTGCAAAGACGGGCACAACTTGCCCCCATGGCTACTTCCTTTTTCTGGTGGAAAAACTGTCCGTCAACAAACACAAAGTTGTTTTTTAGAACTGTCTCCATCAATGTGTACATAACATTAGTTTCATTATTATTAAAGGCCTTATATTCCATTAAAAATTCATGGAACATCTCCAGTCCTTCATCCTGAGGGATAACTTTAAACAAATTGACCACATCAATTGTGACAAAAGCTAATTCTGGGCTATAGCATACATTTCTCAATTTGTATAAAAAAATCCCATGAGTCCCTCATGATGTGAGTTTCTGCCTGGACAAGGAATTTAACCTTCTGGTCAATAAACATGGCCATAGGGTGTGTGATGGATGTACTGCCACTAACAATTGGTCACATAGGAGGGGTCAGTCAAACACTTATGTATTTTTGGGATACCAAACAGGGTAGGTATACGAGGAAATTTTACTTGCAAAAATTCATAAAGCTCAAAAGAAATTTCTCCTTGATCAAACATATCTTTCAAAAACATTCTAATTCTGTTGTAAGAAATGTTAATAAGGTTTAAAGATATTTGTTCATACAAATTCTCGTCAAACACGTTTAAACATCCTATCAAGGTAGTCCCTCTTAGACATAATCACCACCCCCCCCCACCCCCCCGGCTTTATGATCCATACCTCTTTATTAGCCATAAGTTCTCTAAGCAGCTTTCTTTCACTTTCACACAAGTTATATACATTTAAGTCCCTACATTGTTGTTGTATCATGGTCCTAAAATTCCACTCGCAAATCTTCTCAAACATTAACAAAGGCATAACTAATTTAGGGTTAAAAGTACTACTTTTACATAATATATTGCAAGTATAAGAATTTTCAACACGTTTGAACAATATTTTAAAGTTAAGCTTCCTAAGAAAAAGTTTTAAATCAATCATTAAAGTCTCAATATTTGAAAAAGCTGTTGGCACAAAATTCAGTCCTTTACTAAGAAGCAAACCAAGTTCCTCTTTCCTCTTGAAATTCATAATCAGAGTAATTATAAATTTTAAAAATCACCACTCTGATTAGTGAAAACACTAAGGGAGAAAACTGTATCAGTACCTGAAACATCAGGGAACTCCTGTCCATCAACATCAGCTGCTAACGATAATTCTGTTGCCTGTTCCCTCCTCTTCTCCTCCCCTAGTTCCAGTATCCCCCTTGAAAATTCCTCTGTGTGCCGTTTACATGGTAGTGTATCCTTTCAGACTTTCTTGGTAGAAGCTGGTCTAAAGGGGTGGCTTCCATCTCCTAGTCGTCACTACTGACACCTTCCATCTGATTGGCTCCTATCCCTGACTCCCACGGTTCGACATTGGGTCTAGTATTTAGTGCTGTTGGCTTTGGATAGGCTCTCCCCTCCAGATACTCATCTGTAATGCTCTAGTTTGTGGCATTTGTGTCTCTGCACATCGCAAATAACTGAATCAATCTTCGAAAAAATCCTGTTGTATTCATCCCTTTGCACTTTAAAAAGTAAATCTTTTTGATAATAGAATCCAATTGGTCTGCCTCCTTGACCAGTGAGTCTATCATAACCTGGTTGTGTTTATGCAAAATAAGCAGGAGTTCAACCCCTTGTTTACTAAAGAACTCAATTAGTTCTGAATGCAAAGAGGAACTGGCAACCATGCTGGTAGGGCACTTCCAAAGACATTGACCCTTGGGTATTCTTTCGGGGCTAATACATTCATTCAGGAACGCATTTTGAACTTGCAACTTCCTGCACCACTGTAAAACATTTTCAAGTCGGACAATAGAATCTTTGTAAGTACCTGTGCCATTCACTCCTTGTGTTAAACCGATGGTAGAGTGTAACCAACTGTGCATATCAACGTCTCCACTAGCACCGACTGTAGAATTGGTAGCCAAAACCTCCTTTAAACAAACTGGGGTGCTTAAATATTCATTATAACGTTGTCCCACAGTGCCAGTTGCACCATTACGTTCTAAAATTAACTGTATCAGTTTAATTAACTGTCCAACACTACAGTGCAACTCCTGTAGAGTAGGTACAGGTGATGTAGACTCTCCACTCACTCCTTCTGCAGAGGACATGGCAAACTTGAACACACCAAACCAGTAATCAACAAATAAGACAAATGCTCTGTGAAAAGTAGGAAAAAGAGGGAAAAGTCCACTGAAATCCACTTTATTGACAAACAAAATGCCAAGTTCTTATGTGGGTAAAACTATCCATTAATTTAGAGAGAGGCTACACGAGCATTTAAATGAGATAAAAAAAATAAAAAAGCTAGTAACTCTCTTTATTGTCATAGGTTTATAGGTTGATAGGTAAGTACTAGGCTATCTGCCCAAAGACATTTAGAAGCCGAGCCGGAATGTGTTGCTTTTGCCATCCCCTTAGATTAGTTCCCTGTGCCTCTGCCCAGCAGAGCCATTGAAGTGATCCCCGGGGTAAACTTTCTGTTTCCCATCCACTTGTCAAGATTTCTCTTAAAGAGGGTTAGTGAGCAGCTCTGCCTAATGAAGATTGGAATCTTGTTCCAGAGCATGGGAAGTCTCTGGAACAGGAATCTATCCCTCCAGCACATCCTATTTATTGTTGTGGTGAGGTTTAGATCCCTGGAGCATGTGGCTCTAGTGGATATGGTTTTCTTTAGGTGGAGCATGTCCATCAATTCTGGGTTGGACATGGCCTTGTATGTCAGGCAGAGATTACCTCTGAGTAGGCGGTATGCAAATGAGTACAGCTGGAGTTTCTTCAGTTGAGCTGCATAGGGCATCTGCTTGAGGCCAGTGATCCTCTTGGTGAGGTACTTCTGTGGTCTTTCCAGTTGTTGCAGGTGTCTTATAAGGTACATCCCAAATGGGGCATTGTACTCTATGATGGGTCTGATGAGTGATGCGTAGAGGGGCCCAATGACCTCTGTCAATCTGGATGCAAACCCTTTTGTGATTAGGTGGGCCACATAGAAGGATTTTCTAACCACTTTGGCAATGTGATTATCAAAGGAGAGGTTACTATCTACTTGGGTCCCCAGATCCCTTATTACATCTACCGTATTTAGGGGGCTACCACCTATGTGATGTTTGTGGGTACTTTGTTTTTTTCCAAAGGGGAAGGCTATGCACTTTTTGGTATTTAGCTTGAGGCCATGGTTTTGACACCAGGTGTCTGTCTCAGTGAGACCCTTTTGGAGGATGTCTGTGTCAGCCAGAGAGTCAATTATAGCCCCTAGTTTGTAGTTGTCTGCGAACTTGGTCAGCCATAGTTTTCCTGTGCTTGCCTGTACCTCTGAGAAGTATATGCCAAACAGGAGGGGTACTAGGACTTAGCCCTGGGGAATGCCACTTTTAGCCAGTTTAGAGTCAGACCTAGCTCCCGCAACTCTTACCCTATGGGTTCTGTCTGTGAGCTAGTTGGCAACCCATCTCATGTCGTAGGGGTTTATGTTCAGGCTGGTGAGCTTGTCTATAATACCTGAGTGGGGAATGGTGTTGAAGGTCTTTGCAAGCTCTAGGTAGGCTATGTGGACCACCTTTCCCTCATTTATAGTCTTGATAACTGTCTCAAAGAAGTCCACCAGGTTTAGGAGGCATGATCTGCCCTTAACAAAGCTGAACTGGGTAGGGTCCAGTGTTTGGAGGTTCCCAATGTCTCTGTTAATGAGATCCATGATGATGCACTCTATAGCTTTGCAGAACAAGCTAGTCAGGCTTATAGGGCGATAGTTCCTGGGGTCCATTGTGGCTCCACCTTTGTGGAGAAGAATTACCGTTGCTGTGCACCACTCTGTGGGCACATAGCCTGTGGAGACACTGAGTTTAAACAGTGTGTTTACGTGAGGGGTTAGTTCATCTTTGAGCTTGTGTAGACGCAGCCTGGGACACTGTTCAGTCCCATTGATGCTGTGTTTTTGGTTTTGGAGTGGGCTGTTATAACCTGAATGTCTGTGATTTCATGGGCACTACATTCTTCTGGTATAGTTATGGGCCCTTTTGGGGGTGAGAGGTGGGTGAAGTTTGCACTGAACTGGTTTGCCAGGATGTTGGCTATATCGTTCAGTTCAGTGTATTTTGTGCCATTCTGCACTAACTCTGAGCAGATCTGAGAATTGACACTTAGATTCTTGACATAGCTAAAAAATGCCTTGTGGTTATCTTTGGATTCCATGGCAATTTTTCTTTTGAAGCTAGCCTTGGATGATTTTATGAGGGAAAGTAGTTTCTTGCTGATACTGATCAGGGATGTCTTCCCTTCTTGGGATTTTACTCTTTTATGTACGAGTTTCCTCCTTCTGTTGTATAGCTTGTTTATGGCAGGGGTCCACCAGATTTTTTTCCTTTTGTTGGAGGAGTGAGTCTTGGTTTTGTTTGGGATTGCACAATCCACGCATTCTTGTAGATGCCCATAGAGTGCATTAGTAAAGGATTTTGCAGCTTGGACAGCATTATCCTTTGGCATGGGGGCTTTGAAACTTCCCAACTAGGTCTTAACTAAAGTAAAGTTTGCTTCTGAAAAGTTTTTCACGGTGGTTTCTTTGACTGGGGTTGGTTGCGGAATGTGGATATTCAGAGTGATTAGTTTATGGGCAGATCTAACCGATGAGGGGTTGACATCCAGTGTGGAACACCAGTCGCCCATGTTGGTGATGACCAGGTCCAATATGTTGTCACCTCTGGTGGGGGTGCTGACCAGTTGATCCAGGGCATTTGAGTTTATAAATTCTAGGAAATGTTGTGCAAAGGAGTTTGTACTTGAGTAGTTTTCCCTAGTTAATGTTTGGGTAATTGGAATCACCCAATATCAGGGTGATTGGTATCACCTTTATGTTTCCCAGTGTTTTCAGGAATGTGGAGTGGGGGTCCTGGGACATGGTGGGTGATCTGTAGCAAGCTATAATTTGAATAGCAGTTTTGCCAGTTGTTAGTTGCATGTGGATGATCTCTGAAACATAAGCTGTGCCACTAACCTGGAGATGTGGGTATCCTTGATGAATATGGATACTCCCCCGCCTTTTGCATTTTGGTCCGGGTTTTGTGGCCGAAATGTATGGTATGAGTTGTAGCCTGGTAGTGCTGGGGTGCTCTCTGGTGCCTTAAACCAGGTTTCTGTTACTGCACATATATTGATTTTCTCCATACTGAGAAGTGCCTTGAGTGCGTGCATTTTGTGGTTTAGACTTCTGGCATTGAGTAGCATTACCCTCAGTTTTTTGTTACTTGTGCTATTTACGGCAGTGGGTTTGTCTTTTGAGCTTTGTCTAAAAAAGGCACTATGGAGGTGGCAAGAGCCTTGGCCAGTATTTGAAAGTCTACGGGTTACAAGTACAAGCCGTCTCTAGTGAAGGAGCGTGGCTTGTCAAGCATGTCATTCCAGGCTGACAGACACTGGATCCCCTTTGAATGACACCAGAAGCTTAGCCAATTGTTGAAATTGATAATTGTTTCTCTATAATGTTGTATAATTCTTGGTGAGGGCAGGATGTTACTCAGAGTCAGGGTCATACTGGCTTGGGCTACATGATCAGAGAGCTCCTCCATGTCTCTTTTCATGTAGTCCAGGGAGGTACGGCTCAGGTCATTCACACCAACATGGATAATGACAGAGTCATATTTGTACTTGTTCTGGAGTGACCTGAGTGCTTGTGTTATGTGGCGGATCCTGGCACCTGACAGGCAGCTAACAGTAACCTTCTCCTTGTTCAGCCTAGTGAGTGGGGATGTTAGTGTGCCTGACTATAGTCACCTATTACTAGTGTGTTGGGTATGTTATTTTGCCTTAAGGGCTGTGATTGCGTGGCACACTGGTTTTGTGAAGTATGTGTTTCATGTTTTGTGTTGGGGAGCAGAGGTTGCTTGGATGTCTGCTTTTTAGGTCTCTTTTGCTTTTGCAGATTTTTATTTAGAGCCTCCGAGTACGTTTTTGTGTAGTTATGTGTGTTTTTTGCCGGTGCTGGTTTCATAGGTCTATGTGAGTCTGGTGGGGTTGTAAGTAATTCCTTTCTCCTCTTGACAGCCTGGTCCAGTCTTGGGTTGAGAGAGCTCAGCCTCCAGTTTGGTTGTATAATTGCATCTCTCACATGTATTAGTGTTTGGTGGAAAGAGGAGAGGGTTGTCTGTGTACATGAGGCAATTGCAACATTGCCTCAAAATGCCCAGATTCACCAGTTGGACTGGAGAGTACACCTGAAACTGTCCTTTGGACATGCCTGGATAGGTACAGTGCACTGTTTTATTGATTGGCTGATAAGGTCGAATAGAGATCCTTGTCCTTCTCTACAGTATAGGGGGGGGGTCTAGTGCTAAGGTTTATTAGTGCTTGCTATGAGTTTTGAGCAAGTGCTGGGATGAGAAGTGAATGGTTTAAATGCTTAAGTTGAAAGTTTGTCTAGTTGCAAGGGAAAAATTGAAGAGTAGACTTTGTGGAGTCGGGAATAGTTATACCCTAGCTAATCGGCGCTGCCCGGCATGCAAAACCTCGCAAATGCGGGTTTTATAGCAGGGAAATGAAAGAGATAGTAATTAGCCCAAAATGGCCAATAAACTGCTCATTTCTAGGCTGAAACCACTCCTCTAGGGACAGATAGGCTGCTCAAAGCTCCCTCTCTCATACACTGAACGGAGAAACTTCCTTCTATCCAAGTAAGGTATGGGTGAACACAGAAACTTGTAACACAGCCCTGAATTCAGCACTAACCTGAAAACTGGACTATACTAGCTTAGAAAGGCAGGAAAACAGGTATATATATATATATATATATATATATATATATATATATATATATATATATATAGATATATATATATATATATATATATATATATATATATATATATATATATATATATATATATATATATATATATATATATATATATATGGGTCCCTATGAGTTGATCGACAACTCAAAACAGCGACAGTGACTTCACCGACAGGTCACATCGCCGACATCGCCAAAAAAGGAGGTTTACTGAGTAACGGATGCAAATTCGCTACTCATGCCTACCATGGTTTGTTAAGTGTGGCAGTGTCATGCAACCATGGTAGGCATGAGTACCGGATTTGCATCCGTTACTCGGTAAACCTCCGTGTTTTGTGATGTCGGCGATGTGACTTGTCGGTGAAGTCACTGTCGCTGTTTTGAGTTGTCGATCAACTCATAGGGACCCATATATATATATATATATATATATATATACATATATATTTTTTTCAGAAAATAAAGCAGATACAATCAAAAAAACACTTTAAAAGCACAGAAATGGCTATCACCTTGAGTGTGTAGCCTACAACAGTTAAACAGGTAATTAACACAAAAACAACTTTGTTAAAGTGCAGGCAGTAAAATAAGTACAATATGTAGCTGAAACAAACGTTTTAAATCACAGAAACTCTAGAAAATCAGCGTTTTAGGCGGACTTAGCTAAAGGCAGCACGAAAATGCAGAAAAACTATACTTAATCACTCCAAAGTCTCTCTTTTGTCTCTCTGCTGCTGTAGAACTCTGCAGGGCACCAGGCAGGAGCTTGCTGAGTTGTATACTAGCGCCAAAACCTCGCACATGCGGGTTTTATAGCAGGGAAATTAAAGAGAGAGAAATTAGCCCAAAATGGCCAATAAACTACTAATTTCTTCATATGAAGAATTTTCCTGACCACGGATTTCTATTTGTGGGATTAGATACAGTTCATAAGCAAAACTGGGGGGGACCTTGGGGCGACCTTATTGAGTATAAGGAGTTGCTTTGGCAACTAAGGTTGAATGCCACAGTTCCACCTTTTTTGAATGAGTCCATTTCAATAGCTAGTATGCTAAGACTCGGGTCCTACTATGTTTGAATGTGACATTTTGACATTTTTATAATATTAATTTTTGACATTTATATATCTATATATTTCATTTTTTACATTTTATACATATTTAAATAATTTTAGGTATTAATGTATGTGGATTTATTTATTCATTACTGTTGACAGCTAGATTAAGTTTTGTATTTAAATAAACAAATTTTAACCAAGTTTTTAAGGGTTAATTAGGGCAGTATTCAGGTATTTAAACTGAACTTTTTTCAGTTGTAACTTGGATTCTGATGAAGTTGTGATAGTAACTTATGAAAGCGCTTAATCTGTATTTTGTTGGTCAATAAAGTGGATTTCAGTGGACTTTTCCCTTTTTTTTTGCTACCTTTCACAGAGGGTTTGTCTTGTGTAGGTTACTGGTTTGGTGTGTTCTTGTTTCTTGTACCCAAGGTACAAGGTTTGAGCTTGAGTAACACTAACCACCAGGTATCACTAACTTGAGCATTTTGTAGATATATGTGCCCAGTATATTTACAATAAATATTTCTCCTTAGTGAAGTAGTGTTGAACTCTATACTTCACAATAAGGAGCCAAGTAGTAACATCCATTTTGCTCCTTATTGCATGGGCAGACAAGAACAGGATGTCAACGGTCTGTGCGACAATGCATGCACACAGGTGATGTGAATGGACTGGGAAAGTGCTTCCCTGGGTGGACCCCCCTCCCCCATCTACACCACTGACTTCACTTGTAGGGTTTTGGAGTGATGACAGTTGCATAGCTCTCAACCTCTGGGCAGAAAATCTGTACAAAGCCAAAAATAATAGGGGGACAAAACCCCAGAAATGACAAATTTTAAATATAGCTCTTATAAATTTAGAAAGTTGATAGAATTCAAGGTCTTGTTACCATTCATTTTCTGAAGGATATGAAGTCTGACACTCAAGTGCCTGTCATTATATAATGATTGAAGTCCTCACTTATTCATTACAAAAAATCCAGAAAACCATAAATTTTATAAGGAACAAACCAAAAAATGAGGCAAAAATCTAGACATTCTGCAAAAATCTGGACAGCTGAGAGGTATGGGCAGCTGTCAAAGTATATTGATGGCATTCTGTCCTAACAACTGCCCTACAACTTGTGGGCCCAAATATTCTCTTTTCACTCACTCTAAGAAATGAAGGAGCAGACCTACAGATACAGGTAGTAAGAAGTCAGCTTTTGGTGTGCATTCTGTCTGATAGGTAATTCCTATGCATTCTTATCTGAAAAATGCAATAAACAAAATCATGCTTTTTTTATTGGTCTGTCGCTGATGAATAAAAAGCATCCACTGTAAACTGTCCATATTATACGGTTCTCATGTCTGTGGTTCTACACCCTGTAACTTCCTTGTAAGGAGCAAAAGTTCTCTTTAAAAGAGAATAAAGTACATGATAAGCATAATGCACCTCTGGAAGGGAAAGACATATCATTTAAGTCTTTTTAATTAGTAAACTGAGTAAACAGTGCGGACAGTAATTTCCTTGCAGTATAACAGACCATCTGTTTACTATAGTCATGAGGATTTATCTGTTACCAATAACATATAGCAGTAATGGCATCACGGTGAGACCACTTCTGCAAGGCAGCAAATGAAAAAACTTGACCAGTGCAATACCATAGTTTGATTCATTGGTCACTTTTGAATATAAAGGGCATATAAAAAAAAGTCTGAGAAAAGTAAGAGTTAAAAAATTCAGGAAACTGGAAGATACTGAGGGTTATGCCTTTTTTCTTTTATAAAGATTTTTTTTATTTTGCTTCCATTAAAGTTTAAAATGGCTGTAAAAAGATTTAATGAAAGGTATCATGCTGGGCTGGCGGTCTGCCTGGATTTCACTGCGGAGAGGGACACACAGTGACAGGATGCTGACTCTGTATTTGATTAGGTTTTTTTGTGCACTAGAAGCCCTTTGGGATTCCTGATCAGCAGTTGGTGTTAGTAAAAAATGATCATCCACAGTAAGTTTTATAGTACTGCATGCTAGATACTAGGCTCTTGAGTATGACTAAAACACAAGAGCTACAACTTCAATTTTTATGACAAGGACCATGTGGCATTTTTCTTTGTAATTAGTATATTTTCACAACACTGAAGCTTACAATTACCTAAAGTTACCTAATACAAACTTCCGCATATGTTTTCTTAAAGGTGGTGCTGTCTGTTTCCTGAATACATTCTGTAGTGAAACAATAAATGGAGACCACAGTAGTAACAATACAGCGTTTACTTAAAGTAACTGCTTTGTCAGTGGCTGCTTCTGAGCTGCTTATTTATACGTTGTTGCAACATGCATCTTGTTGCTTCCATTTACATGTTAATGTAGGTTAAGGGAACAACATAAACATTAACAAGAAAGCATCATATGTTATGAATACTTAAATGGAGGAGGTATGTAGGTTTGGTTGACAATTCTGTATACCAACCTGTATAAACTCAAAGCATCATATTTTAATCATGAGTATTGTTATGGTTCACCAAAATAGTGTTCCATTTCTTCTACAGCATCCCTATTATCCTATTAAGGTCACAGGGGAGCCAGACCCCAACTCAACAAGGCAAAGGAGGATGAGATGCTGTCTATCAGGATGAATGCAAAGTCGCTTTCCTGATTCCAGTGCAGATGTGTTGACGCAGGTTAGGGGATCACAAGGTTACATGATGGCATGTCTTTGGTATATAGTGGGGGGGGGGATGATCACATGGCAAAACCCCATCTGGACAGAGGAAATGTGCAGAGAAGGCTTCATAGCTAGGAAATTAACCTGATTGCTAAGACTTGAGGCTATAAAATATCAACACAACAGCATTACCATATTACTTGAAATATTTTTAATGAGAAATCTTTTTGAATATGCAGCAGTATCTGTAACCTCTTACTAAACACATCTGCCCTTATCCTCAGTAATGCACTTCATCAGGTGCTATAGATAGTTTCTCATTGCTTGCCACCCCCTGTATAGTTATCTGATGAAGTGCTTGCATGGTATCTTTAACTGATAATGCCATTACCATCAGCACACACTGCATCTGGTATAATGTGAAGTTTAATTCATTACAGTTTAGTCAGAAGTCAGGTTTGCCATCCCTCTTGTGAAACCAGTTTCCAGTTATTCTGAAAACTGGTTAGACCAGCCATCCCTCTTGCACAGATTTGGTCATCCATCTTTCTATTATGGTCTGATTAGTTGCCACTAGAGAGTGCAGAGTGCAGTGGTAATCTTTCTCTCCTATTACTTTCATCATCTGACTTCCACATTAACTGTAGTGTAACCATTTATGAACCTCTCATTTACTCTGCATTTCCTCAACTGATTCTCTCTTCTGCAGGTCCATTAGCCTGCAGCCATGTGCATTTGAGGCTAACCTCTTGAGACATATGACCTTTCTGTCTTTTGCCAGCCCTGTAGCTGCTGGTTTTTCACTTTCTGAATAATGGAAAAACTTCACAAATTGCCTCTAAGTTATATCAGTATTGTGTTTATGGTTCTCACTCACCTGGTTTAATTCCTATCTGGAACCCACAATTTTGATGAGGAATAACACTGTATATTATAACTATTTTCATATTTTTATCTAATTCATAAATTTCTGCAAAGATGTGTGTATATTTATCTGTATATGTATATGTGTATATAAATGTAATACCACTTTGCTTCTTGTGTCATAAATGAAAATAGCATAGCTATCTTATCTTTTGTTAGCTCCATGCAGCTGGCCATTAGCTGCCATGAGCGCCTCTCTTCATTAGGTCTACTGGATCCACCTTAGCTTGCTTACTCCCAGGTGATATTCATCCCATGTAAGGCAATAGAAGACACTGGAGCAGTGTCAGTCTACTTGTGGAGAGTTTGTCCTAATGCAGCACCCCATAGCAGTATTTTGTGCTCCCCTACATTTGTCTTCAGGAAGTCCATTCCAACTCAACACATGAGCAGCCTCCCAAACAAGCAGCACATTGCCTTCAGCAAACTCACCAGGTCTCCTCATGCTAATACAGTGAACCCCGCTACCTGCTTCGCTCCCCTACGATTGGTAAGGCACCAATGGCTGCTCAGTCTCATCCTCCCCATCCTGGTCCCTTCAGTGGTCTTACTAGTTAAGTATGAATCATCTGGGTATAGTCAGGGCTTTTATTTCTCTGTTATGGGGTCAGGAATCGGCTGTCTTGTCTTGAACAGTCTATTTTGTCAATCTCACTTCTACAATATAAACATTTATCTTGAGAGGCAAGTGCAAATATTTCATACTTTCAGTTTGTTGGGACCCTTCAATGGTCTTTGCAGTTAGTCATTCTACTTTAATATGATATCATTATAGGGAATATTGAGCATTTCTTGGAGTACTAGATCTATTGCTTTATCAGTGTGTGTTCTGTCAGACAACAATCATTTGATTTAACTGTTTATGCTGTATGTCAGCAGCACCCAGAGACCTTATTTTCACTAGACATATGTGTGGGTCATTTATCAACTGCTTATTATCTTGGTGATATAAAATGTTGTAATGTATCCCCTGCCAAAAACAGAAGTCTTTAGTAATGGGCTAACACCTTTTTCATATACTCCCTATTTTTGCTTTCTCCCCCATTGCCACTACCTAAGGGAATTCACTACTGTTTATATTGGAAAATACCCAGTATCATGCAATTTATACAGCTCCATTTTTCTTTAGGTTTAATATTATACTGCATTGTCCTGGGCTCATTAAATTTCTCTCTAGCTTTTGGTTCTAGCTAACATTTTATAGCTTCTATCATTAAAGTTAACAATATCCCATCATAGTAAGAAGAACAATTTGAGCTTTTCATCTAAAGACAAATCTAGTGGGTGCAAATGTTTTCATTTAGACTACATCAGAATCTTTCCTGCATCTGTCACACACATACATTCAACTTCTGTGTTTTGCTTTCATGTGTCAATGTAAGAGTTTTGCACATTGTATTTTACTTCAACTCTGTTTATCTAATAGTTTGAAAACTGTTTCATGAAGATTGATAAAAGAGGGATCCAGATAATCCTAATAACTTTCATTTTTCCACCATTAATGACTGTATAATTTACAGCATCAGAGAAAAGACAGAGCCTTGCCTGACAGACAGTGCCACATCGCATATTATCACCAATTTAAAATGGTTAAGTACACCTTGCATTGTTATACTGCAAAAGGCTGATCAGTGAGTGCAATTATACCCATATTTAAAGTTTCAGATTCAGCCGACTTGTATGTTTGACATACTTGTACCTTATTGCAATGATGTCTTCACGGAACTGCAGTTGTATTCAGACTGTTACAGCTTTACCAAGTATGATTTTTGTCTATGAATGACCTTGGTTAACAGAACAATGAATGGAGAGATGTGGTAAAGCTGATACTGGCAAGTAACTGGAGTGTGCTTCTACTTCTTACCAGCAACACTGGGGGTTGTAAAATAAAGATGTTGTGTATTCTTGAAATATGCCAGGCTATGCAGACTTCCGGAGGAGGTGCAACACTGAAATGAAGGCTTATACTTACCATGCCCTCTCCCTGATTCTGGCCTTCACCTGAAGCAGCATAAAGCAAAAGAAAATGACAAGGGAAGGGAGAAAGCCACAGTGGAATGGGTGGAATTGCTTAATTGCAAGATTGCAGGAGGATGGCAGGAAAAAAGAATAGTAAGCTGAAATGACTAACTGGTTTCTCAGTGCACTAAGATCATACCATATATAACAATTTTGGGGTATTGTAAGTTTGGTCATCATGTTTGTAAATCTTGGTTCTCAAAACTGGCTGCATTCAGTTAGATATAGCTATTTCCTTACCTTACTTATTGAAGGGACTGAGTCTTGTACTGGGGAAGCTGTAAGATAGCATGTTCCTTTCAGAGACTCTGCATAGTACTCACTTTGTAACGCAGATGGATATTTGATTACATACGTTGAGGCCAAATTGATTTTCTTTAGGGGTTGTAGTACCAGTTATCACTACACATCATATATATTTCAGACTTTTTCTGTATTGTGGGTTGGAGAGGATGCCACCAAAAAGAAGTTGTTGGATTAGTATACCAGCTAGTGTTTGGTTATGATTGTAAGTATAGTGGAGCAAAGGGGAGGAGGGGTGGCTGTTCTGTGTGCAAGCTGTTAGAGGAATGCAATCAAAAGGTACCAATGGGCCATGAGTGCAGCATTTATATTCATTTTTGAACACAGGAAGTTATTGTGGTAATACTGTATTTGTGATCATTCATTTTATCATCGATGTGCTAACAACTGCTGTAAGCAACTTGCCACAGTTATAGACCTATAGAAGACCTGGGATTTATGTTGTGCTCTTCAATTCAGAGCTGTTATTTTGGCCACCAATTTTGGGTTGAGTTTCTGTCTGTCCAGAATGTGATAGGAGCTAGCTACAGCTATGCAAAGAAATGTAATGATTTTATTTTTGGGAGGACATGGGGCAGTTGACTGAAACAAAGGTAGTTTGTGCTGTTTTGTAATCGTCTAGTTCCATTTATGTTGAAAAGGCAGTGACCTTATCTAAATACCAAGAGAAGGTCATAGTTTACATGACCCCAGTCTCTCAAACTAAAACACGTAAATAGATCTGTGTGTGTGTGTGTGTGTGTGTGTGTGTGTGTGTGTGTGTGTGTGTGTGTGCGCGTGTGAATATTGTCCAGAGTACTGAGGAAGCCTTAGTTTATTTACAAAAAGTATGGTAGTGCCTTGATTATCTATGTAGATTTGATATTCAATGTTTTACTCAAATTAATATTGAAAGTACAAAATATAAAGACTGAAAACTCAATATATAGAAGCAAAATCTTTAAGTATGCTGTGAAACAGAACACTGCTATTGGCAATATTTAGGAAATACTTGTATTCCCAAATGCAACATGCTATGCTGAGGAAGCTAATATTGCATATGTGACTGATTTTGTCACAGTTCAGGTAACAGGCATAGCAGGTATGGCTGCCAAATTTCATTTGGATACTATAGGACTGTCAGTTATCTGGCAATTTTAAATGCTTCTGGTAGATGACGTGTGGATATGTTAACCTCATTTTACATCTCCCTTGGTTTGTCTTGGTTCATTCACCCATTCTTGATGCATTTCCTTGTTTTACATGGTGGCAGAACATTTTAGGAGTGATTTCTGTTCTGTGTCCAAAATGCACAGACAGCATTAATATGCAGAGGTAGTCATCCGCATGAAGAAAGGGATCATGGGGGATAGCAGGGTCATTGATTTATACCTGTTTGACCAATTGTGTACTCTATATTCTCATGTAGCTTTCCACAGTTAATGCAGAGAGTTAAGGCAAAGGACTTGAACTACTGCTACTATTCAAAAGTAAAGGGTTTGATTATTTCCACCTAGATTTGCCTTCTGTGTGACTTTAAGAATGATGCTCAACTAGATGCTGTTCCTGGATCAGAAAAGTGACCTAGTATGGTGGATTCATTTGGTTAAATATAATTTTTAAATATAACATAGGCAATTTATTCCTCAAGGGCAACAAACACTATTTGTAGATGAAACAATGAAATATAAAGTTGTTTGCTAGCAGCAACCTCTTCGTTAGTTACAGATCTATTTAAAGTGGAATTATTTAGATGACTTTTACTTCTTCAGAGATTGTGCATATTTACTGATACTGGTGGATTGTAGAAGTTTGAGTAGACTTTTATTATGGAAATGTTCTGAATTGGGCAGTTTTGTCATTATTGGTGCATGCATTTTGTTTAATTGTTTGCTGGAAAAATGTTCAAAACAATACATTTAAAGCACCCTCCAACATCTGTACTGTATTATACAAGGAATATAATTTAATACAATCAGGAAGGTGTATCAAAGAACACATGTATATTTTGTGTACAAGGGTCATATGATTAAGTTAATCTTTATCTGCCACTGGTCAGATGTATTTTCTATGAATGTGGGTTTTAGTGCTGTTTCATTGAATGTGAGTTTCAAGGGCAGAGAAGTTTTAATGCTAAGTCTATTTTCATTGTGAGACTGCATTGCTTTGTTTAGCAGATGCCTATTAGTGTTTGTGCTATAAAATATAAAATACAACTTTTAAATGAAATCCAGATATTGTATTGGTAAAACAGTATGCACATTAGTGTTTATCATAAATAAGGAAAAATTGCCAAGTAATGGGACACAGGAATGGCTGCAGGGGGAGGCCCCATTCAACCATGATTTTGTGAGGGGGGAAGGGCAGCAAACTCAGACAGCCCCAGCTGAATTATACTTTTCAACTGTCCAAATTTTTGTAGAATAAATAGATCTTTGCTTCTTATTTTTGGTTTGTTCCTCACAAAATGTGTGGTTTTCTGGTAAATCATTTAGGAATGAAGTCACTAAATAATGAGAGATATTGAGTTTCAGACTTCATACCCTTCAGAAAAATGCATGCTAAAGCAAGACCTGTTATTCTATCAACTGTCTAAGTTTATACAAGAGCAAGTTTTAGTACTGTTTGTATGTTCCCCCAATATATTTGGCCTAGTCCAAATTTCCTGCATTAAGAGGTTGAGAGGCATGTGCAAATAAATTGCTTTATAGAATTAGGTATATCCAAACCTCTCAATTGTCCCTGATTTTGGCTCAAAATGTTACTCTCCCCTAGTAATCCCTCTGCAAAATGGCAATTTTGGAAAAAAACGTGGAGGGTTTACAATTAATAAATAATTGTAACGATCAGAGTTATAGATTACTTTTATTTCAGAAATGCATGTAGATTATCTTATTTTGTCAGCTGCTCAACTTAACAGTACTGATATTAGAAATGTGTCCCTTCTTTGACAGGTTCCCAGCTGTATTATGTGGCTATTTTATACTTTTGCATCACATTTTTGGTCTGTATTTCATGCAGTTGTGGTTTTCTGGCAAATTAGTGGCAAATCATTAAAGAATGAAGTTAGAAAATAATGACATATATGTGAATTTCAGATTTCATGCCCTTCAGAAAATTCATTCTAATGCAATGCCTACTATTCTATTATCTTTATAAGTTTGTAAGAGCAATATTTAAAAATTGTCCTTATTTTTGGGCCTTTGTCCTACTTCTATTTGTGGCTTTGTCCAGATTTCTTGCTCTGAGGTTGAGAGGTATGACAAATGTGTCAGGGCCATCAACATCAGCAAGAGACATTTCAAATTGTGACATACTTGTTGCACCCCACTCCCCCATGTAGTGACTCTGGATGTGTCCAAGCAAGGCAAGGAGCAGTTATGCAGTATAAGTGTGCAAAGTATCCACCCAATCCAAGGTCGACACAAGTACTACAGTGGCTTTTCATCTGCCCTTGATTTTTCAGAATGTTCTGGTTTTCTGTCATATTTTTATACTGTTGATTTATGCTTCTTATTATTCAGAAAATGCATGTTAGGGCAGCCATGGTGGAGCAGCGGTTAGCATTGCTGCCTCATAGCAAGAAGTTCTCCGGTTTGATCCTCGGCTGGGGTGCCTTCTGTGTGGAGTCTGCATGTCCTCCCTGTGGTCACGTGGGTTTCCTCTGGGTGCTTTGGTTTCCTCCCACATCCCAAAGACATACTGTAGGTGGATTGGACACACTAAATTGACCATAGGCATGAGTGCGTGCGTGTGTGTGCCTTCTGTGGAAGGTTAGGTGCCGGGCTGGCAACTCGACACCATAAAACTCCAGTACCAATCATGAGTGGACAGTGATCTGCTGTGGTGACCCCTAACTGGGGAAAAGCTGAAAGAAGAAGAAGATTATTCAGAAAATGCGTGTTGCTGCAGTGCCTGTTGCTCTGTGTTTAAGTAGCAATGCTTTAATGACCAGCAGGTAAGCTTGTTTGAGATTGTAAGATGTAAGTAAGCTTTAATAGGCATACTGTTAAAGAATTACCAACATTGAAAGCCTTTTATTGTTGCCATGCAGATAATATTTACATAACTAGATAACATATAAGCCTTGTGTATTGAAAGACATATGACAGTGTTTGTAATAAAGGACAGGATTACAATATTTTCAGAAGCTCATTACATTTGTTGGAGACTTGCAGTCATCTTTGTAGGCTTTACCCATAAACTAAACAGAATGCCAGTCTATCATTTGTGGTCCATAACCTGTGCAGTAATCCTTTAAGCAATTTATCTTGAGCGTGTTTCTTGTTTGCTGTTCATTTTTTACTTTGATCATGTTTTCCCCATGGAATAAGTTGATAGTTGTTGTCAGGCAGCAGGTCTTTTTTGGATAAGAAACATTTTTGCAAGTGGGTGTATCACAGAGATTGCTACTTTCAGCATTCTACTTGGTACTTTTATAAAGCTGAATATAATTTATATTTAGAAATGCAGTGCAAGAGGAAGTGGTTTGAGTTGAGTGCTGCTTGTTTTTTGTACTTGATTTTGACTGGCATTCCATGTATTTAAAAAGTAATTTATTTTTTCATGCCTCACAACCTTTTTGTTTCCATCTAGATATTAAGTAAGCTATTATGTAGCCAATGCATTGAAATATTTTTTTTTCTTCTAAACTTCATTATGTTTGATTGGACTCTCATAATGATGGGCTTGGCACCCAGGGCAGCGTATTTAATTAAAGTCCCAGTTTTTGTGGTTTTGAGCATAGCTCTGCCCCTTTCTAGTTGGCCACACCCCTTCCCATTGGCCCCACCCATTCAGCTGTCTCCTGCAGCCCCCCTTTGATTTGAAGTCACCAGCTGCCACTGCTGAAAGGTAAAGGAAAAATCACTTGTTCAGAGCAATGCATGCGAGTCCTTAACTGGCCATCAGTCATCCTCTAGAGATTTATAACGAATCACTACAAACACTTAATTTACATACAAAATGGTAATGCTGTCAGTGTCCACAGCAAAGACATATTTCATTGGCCTTTCTTGCTTAGTTTTTTAATAGCAATCTGGGATGGGAAGAGGAAGTGTCTGCCATGATCACATGTTACTCCTGGCTGAACTGGTGGTTAATGGTGCCACATTCACCGAGCCTGGCAATATAGTGAACGTGTTAGCAGACAAATTCAGTTCCAACTTCAGCCTCCTCTCACCCCCAACCATACCCCCAATAATACCTTCAAACATAACCCCTCCAGCTGTAACTAGGGGAGCATGTACTGTCTGAATTCGCTAAAATGTCATCACTGTCCCCAATAACATCCCAGGATGCCTCCTGAATAGTCTAAAATATGACTTATCAGGGTCCCTCTTTATAAATGAGAACCTACAACAGATCTTGGAAACTGCAAACCCATTAGCCTCACTAGTCTTATTTGTGACTCTATGAAAAGAATTATTATGGAAATTATGAACAAGGACATACTGTAGAAAACCTCCAGACACTGAATCCATCCCAGGTTCGCTTTGTCAAAGGAAGGTCATACTTATTGAATCTGGTGGGCTTCTTTGAAAACGTCACTAAGGCAATGGATCAAATCAAAACTGTTTATACTGCCTACCTAGATCTAGCTAAGGCAGTTGATACAATACCCAACTCTGGCATTGTCAACAAACTTAGAGAACTAGGTATGAACCAATTTATAATATGCTAGATAACTATCTGGCCCACTGATAGCACCTAAGAGGTTAGAATCAGTGAGGCCACCTTCACAAAGAGACAGGAAATCAGTGGAGTTCCCTGGGCTCTGTGCTAGGCCCATTCCTCTTTGGCATCTACTTTTTGGATGTCAAAGCCAATGTTAAAGGCCCCAGGATAACCAAGTTTGCAGATGATTGCAAACTGAGGGCAGTCACTGAATCCCCCCCAAGATGAGCATACTGCTCATGAAGGTCTAACACAGACAAATCCTTGGTGCCAAAACCATGGCTTAAAACTCAATACTGAGAAATGCATTATAGAACCTTTTCAGAAGTTTGCAACCCCAGGTAACTACATCATCAATAAAACACCCTTAAAGGTTTATTCACCTGTCAGGGATCTGGGAACTCATGTAGATAGTAACCTAGCCTTTGCTTAACATGTGTCCAAGGTAGTAAGAAAATTCTTCTGTGTTGTACAACTTATAAGCAAGAGCATGGCATCTATGTCCAGAGAGGTCATCATACCACTGTACTTGGCCCTCATCGGGCCCATCATACAGTATAATGACCTTCAGTATGTAGCAGACCAGACACATACAGCAACTGGAAAATCCACAAAGGTTCCATTTCAAAAAATCCAAATCCATCAGGACCACGAGAGCTAAAGACTTAAACCTCGGCACAAGTATGAATAGGACATGTTGGAGGGAAAGATTCATAACCCAGAGGCTTCCCATGCTTTGGAACAAGATCCCAGTTCATATCAGGCAGAGCCCCTCACTGACTCTCTTCAAGAGAAATCTTGATGAGTGGATGGGAGATTGTAAGTTTACCCCAGGGGTCACATCTGTGTCACTGCTAGACAGGGGCACAGTAAACTAATTCTATTATATAAGGGGACTTCCATTGTGTCACTACTAGACAGAGGCACAGTATTCTAAATTTATTCTGTACATTTTTGTACCATTTCATGGGGTGGCAAAAGCCACATCACTATGGCTAGGCTTATAAATGCCCCAGGGCAGATAGCCTAGTACTAAACTATGAAACTATGAAGCTGAAGAACCCACAAGATAATTTCCAAAACAGCAAGGTACACCAGTCAAAGTTTTTATGGTAGGAGATGGGGGGGATGCTCTGATTTTGCACAGTCTGCATCCCCATTTCAAAGTGGTTAGTTAATCTCAATAGTAAAATCACTGTATCATGTCAAGTAGGGACAATGTTTGTTTGGCACAACCTAAAAGCATTACTGTTATTTCACTCATGTTACTGTATTCAAACATTTATGATGTTCACGGTCAGTGTTTTGGGAATTAGGGACAGGCTCTGAGAGCAAAGTGCAATTGCCTGATCGCTACTCAACAATCACCCATATGACTTGCCAAGAACAGTCTTTGTGAGAGGAACAAGATGAACTAATGGAGTGCATTACTATGGTATTTATTTCTCTCAGTTGTAAAATCTAGACAGTGTACATCCAATGTTTTTGGGTGGAAGAGGTTGCGTTTAAAGACAAAGGATGGCACACTTATTTTTAAATGATGATCATGATTTCTAGAGAGGGATATTTAATGTGTGTGATCAAAGATGAAATGCATTCTGGCCATTTCTTCTAGTCAAAGGGATTTACGGTCTGTAAGCAGTTGCTTGGGGGTCAGGAGAGGAGGCAGACAATGCAATAGCTGATCAATTGGTCATGGCTATGGTGTGACAGGAAAAGGCAGTGCGTCTGTTGGAGAGCAACAAGCTGAAATAATTTTTAAATTTAAAATGCAAAGATGTACACAGTTGTGACTTGTAGAAAAAATGGGCATATGCAAAGATGAGTCATTTGTTATCAAAATTAGTCTTTACACGTATGGGTTGTTATGGAGAGGCAGTACACCTGTGTGAGATAAATAGACTGAAATCAATTAGCAAAGACATTATTTCTAGTGATTTGGTCAGACAGATATCAGAAGCCTATACATTCAGGAACCTATTGTCCCCGGGAATGTTAGCAATGTGTGAACTTGATTTAAATTTGATGACATAATGATTGGTAATCGGTGATCTAACTTAACCAGTAGCACTGCTGATATGTACAGGGGAAATGTTCATCAGCAGCGCATCAGCTTTTACCTATAGACATAGTGTATGTCTTCACAATCAAATAAGTTACCTGTGAGAAGGAGCATGCTATAATGAGACAGTAATATGAAGTGAGATGAATTTGTAATACTTTAAGAAGGGTGAAGATAGCACATGCATTTGCTTTTAGCCTGTTACTTTATTGCTATAATTTTGCATGTGTTGACGTTTTAAGATTTAGATAACAACAGTGTTTCCTTTATCACATCATAAATCATAATATATTATAAATATCCAGTATTAAGACTTTACCATTTGTCACTGAATTAATGCTTTCTAGAATTTGAAACCTGCATAATGGGGAAATTTATTTTCCTAGAGCTTATATACAAAACTTGCTAAGCTGGGCATAAATCCCTATGTCACTCGATGGGTTGCCAACTGGCTTACTGACAGAACCCAGACAGTAAAAGTAGCTGACTCCAAATCCAGCTCTAGACAAGTGACAAGTGGAGTACCTCAGGGTTCAGTCCTGGGACTGCTCTTGTTTGGCATCTACTTCTCTGAAGTACAGGCCAACACTAAGGGACTCTGGCTAACAAAGTTCGCAGATGACTGCAAACTGGGAGCCATTATTGACTCCCCAAATGATGTGGATATTCTACAAAAGGGCCTTACAGAAACATATGCTTGGCTCAAGCTTAATGCCAAGAAATGTATAGTTATCCCCTTTGGGAAAAACATGTACCCATAAATTACCACTTAGGTGGCAGTACACTAAACACTGAAAGTGTGATGAGAGACTTAGGGACACAGTTGGACAGTGGTCTCACTTTTGATAACCACATTGCCACAACAGTCAGGAAATACGTCTATCTGGCACACCTCATCACTAAGGGCTTTTCATCCAGAAAAAAGGAGGTCATTGTCCCACTGTACTCATCTCTCATTAGACCCATTATAGAGTACAACGCCCCATTTGGTATGTACCTCACAAGACATCTGCAACAGCTGGAAAGGCCGCAGGAATAGCTCACTAAAAGAATCACAAGCCTAAAACAGATGCCCTATGCTGACCATCTAAAAAAAACCCAGCTATACTCTGTAGTATATCGTCTACTCAGAGGCGATCTCTGCTTAACATACAGGGCCATGTCAAACCCTGAGCTTTTGGACATGCTCCACTTAAAGAAATCCCAATCCCTCAGAGCCACACGCTCCAGGGATCTAAACCTTGTCATCACAATGAACAAAACATGCTGGAGGGATAGGTTCCTGACTCAGAGACTCCCTATACTCTGGAATAGACTGCCCATACATGTCAAGCAGAGCACCTCCTTGGCCATCTTCAAAAGGAACCTTGACGATTGGATGGGAGATAGGAAATTTTCCCCAGGGATCATGTCAGTCGCCCTGCTAGACAGGTGTCCAGGGAAGTAAATATTGTGGGAAGAAATATCCAGGGAATTGTTATGGCTAGGCTTGTATAGGCCCAAGCGCCGATAGCCTAGTACCAACCTATGAACATATTAAGTAAACACTAGTATAAATGCATTCAGTTACCCTAACCGTGTTTTTGAAGCTGATCTTGTTAAATTATTACATGTGATTATTGCCATCTGTAAAACATGGTAAAATCAACAATGTAATTGAATTTAAGGAATACGAATGGATGGTTCTGCAGATAAACTTCAAAGGTTAAATGAAAGTGTGCCACTGAAACCAATCCTCAGAAGGAGTGTTGGCTCATTAATGAACTTTTATGTCATGTTTCTCAAGGTTTCCTATTTAAATGCTGCTTTACTGTGATTCATAGTTTAAAACGTTATTGTGATTTACACAACAGCTTGAGCATTGAACATCCACTCTTTTACACAAAAATTTGAGTAGACTTTTATATTGCCACTGTTTATTTCATTGAACATTGGTGTGATTCGGCTTTTATAATCTGCAAAACAAGTCACATAGTCATTTCATAGTAAGAGTGACCTGTTGCATTTTGCTTCTCTTCAGCTACAGATCCACATGAGTTTTCATGATGTGGAATGTGACAAGTCCAGAACATATTTTTGAGTTATAACTACATTTATTCTTCAGTTACCTGCTTAATGTTATTCATCATGGGGGAATTGAAACCATAACATTACCCAGTATGTGTATGTAGGGAATTGAATCCTGGATCAAATTCACACTTACCCCAAAATGCACAATACACTTACTAGAACATGGTGCACACAGATACAGTGATTGAGAAGTAACCAGAATACCCAGCAAAAACTTGTGTATACACACATAATGTGTATACTTGCAAAGAAAGTACTCTTGCTGACATGCAGGACAATCAATTAGTTTAGTGCAAATCATGAGTTTCACCAGGAAATGGGGCTGTCAGAGAATATTTCATGAGCAAAAAAGTTCTGTACTGATAGTGACAATTTGGCATAAAAACTGACACAGAATTGTTTCAAAAGCAAAGGGTGGCATGCCATTTTTTGATTTTTAGATTAATTTATAAAAGTGTGTTTCATTATAATTCCTCATCTTTTAAGAGCTTTTAATAAAAAACTGAAATACCTTCTCATACATTAAAACAGGAAATACTGCCTTCGGAACACCAGTTAGCAGAAATAAGGTATCCTTTGGTGTAATCCCAAATTCCTTAATAAATCACACCTAGTAAAACGCAACATTTTAGTGCTTTCATTCAAATACCTTGAACTTCATCAGAACTCAGTTGTCATGATACCAAAACTAATTTGTTTGTTTGAATAAAAGTGCTAAACTGTTGTGTTTTATTTGCTGCGATTTATTAAAGAATTTGGGATTACACCTACGGACTACTTATTCCTACTCAAAAATAACAAAAATACAGCACCACCACGACAGGCAACAGAATAATCACTTTATAATACAAACAAGTAAGCTTTCACGATAATCAAATCGCTTCTTCAGACTGAAAATTATTACATTACATTATAAAATTACATTATAATATATAATTATATTACAGGGATATTAAGAATGCGAAAGAGACCAATGCATTTGCACAGCATGTTTCTAAGGAAGGTGGAGGGCACACTTTCTTGTTTTTAGTGTTAAAAATTGCAGCAGATGGAAAAATTGCAGCAGATGGAATAAGAGGGGATGATATAAAAAATGCAACTGAGACAGCAGAACAAAAATGGATTTTATATTTTAATGCAGATAAATATCATGGTTTAAATTGCATGCTGTGACTGAAACCATTTTTAAAAGCATGGCCACTTAAGCATTGAACATCCACTCTTTCATGTATGCTGTTCTATATATTTTTTTTTATATGTATTCTTATTACATTACTGGTACTATTTTACTATTTATATTATATGATTTTACAGCAGTTTTCAAATAAGCTATATATGTGTTTTAGGTATGTCTTTATGATGTGGGTGGATTTTATTTGGAGAAGGGAACATCATGCATCTGATCGAAGAGTGTTTTAAATTGCATGGTAGTTTGCATTATTTTCAGTCTGAAGAAGTGATTTGATTATCACAAAAGTGCTTACTTGTTTGTATTATAAATAAAGTTATTATTCTATTACCTGTCATGTTGGTGCGGTATTTTTATTATTTTTATTATTTTTGTGCCTTTCAGTTTTATTTATAGGTCACCTTTGCTCGGGTCTTGATTTCTCTTTATCTTTCTTTCTGCTAACCGGTGTTTCAAAGGCAGTGTTTTATGTTTTAGTGGTACTTGGTTCTGCTTTTGTTCTTTCTCATACATGCATGCACAGTCCTTTGGTAGTAGCAAATCTAGTATATTGCAATATACTTGGTTTCCATTGGGGTAAGTAATTGACTTAGGTGCTGAATGCAATACATGTCCAGAATATATCTGTGCCTAAGTTGTCATGATACCAAAAGTACTAATCATGTACAGTAGCGATCCTTGTAATTTGACTTGGTACTTTCATTAATTCTGTTCTGACTGCATGTCTGGGTATAGCAAGCAGTGAATATAAACAAACCTCTGCTAGCACTGTCCTTGGTTATTAATATGACTAGCTCGTTGACAGACGGTCCTTAGAAAATAATATGGCTCACTGCATCACTCCAATGAAATGGAAATACATTGGAAAGAGTGTATTTTGCTTATGCAAAGCAGAAGTTTACTGGGCCACACTCAGACATTTCACTCAATGTACTAGACTAGGATTCTGAGAATTAGTACTGGAAACAATGTAAAGCATGCTCACTGATACTTTGAATAATGCAGGTTAATGATGGCCATTTTCTATCCTGATACTTTGCGTTAAATAGTGGGGGGTACAGTCTTTTTTTCATTCCCTGAAAATATTTTCCATTTACTGCCTAAACCACAGTACTCTAATACTGGTCCCAGTTTTACATATTCACAGTTAAGTGCACCATTGTCAAGTACTTAGTTAAGTAGCACTTACATCAACGAAAGAAAGTATTGTTGGCAGCAGTAAGAAGGCAGAATACAGAATTATGGAAGTGTCATCTTTTAGCCAGTATTATGCAATCTAAGTTGGTATATTTAAGTTGATGGGTGTGTGTGGCTTGGGGGTGCAGTGGGGCTAGCATTATCAACCTCCTTTTTCTATTTTCTTCTTGATATCAGGATGTAGCATCAGCTGTCACCACCTCTCTATTCACTGCCATTCGTCCACCTTCAACAGACATGCCTAACTTTGTAGATCTTCTCTCATGTAATCAACAATCCATCCCTTTGCTGGATAAACTTGTTTCCTCTTGCCTTTCAGTGTCTTCCAAATAGTCTTCACTAAATCATCTTTTGCTTTTCTGATCATGAGCCCAAAAGTAATTTGTTCTCTTTGACCTTCTCTACAATTATTGCAGAAGCCAAAGTTCAATCTGCATTTCTGTCTATCCCACAGTGTACATTCTACCACAAATTTCAGGCAATTACCTCGATAAATTCTATCTTCAGTTGCTCTGTCTTTACTGGCAGGGTTTCTGTACCATACAGAACCATATAGAAATGCTTGTTGCACCACTGTTTTGTATACAACTTTTCAGCTTTTTTTAGCATCCTTCTGACATTCAGTTGGCTGCTGCCTCTCTGCTGTCTTTGGTCTCTTCATTCATGCTTTCCTATTCAACCATCCCATGTACTTGAAGCTGTTAACTTGCACCACAATTGTGTCCAATTTCAATATTCATCAAAAATACATGGTTGGCATATTGGTTAAGATCATTGCGTACTGCACACAGTACAGGGTTCAGTGCTAACCACTAGCCAATACCTATGTGGAATTTGTATGTTCTTAACTCTGGGCAGATCTTCCAATCTTTTTTTTAAAAAAGATGCTTGTCTCTACCTTGTATTCACGCAAAACACTAAACATGGAGTCAACCCAGGGTGGTGCTTATCTTGAAGAGCTGTGTAGACCAACCACTTCAAGAGAACAAGAATCCCAGACTGCACCCTGTGTGAGGTCTAGCCACTCAATTGTGTAAAACTGACTGAATCTAGGTATTTTGGTCACAGAGGATATTTGCCCTTTTTCATGACTCCCTATCAATGTAGTTTTATTTAAAAACTGGAGTTCAATGAAAGTGCTTTTCGGTAGGTTACTATGCATGTCTTTCAGAGGCCACTTGACCATGAGGATGACATGCAGATTCCACACAGAAGGCACTCCAGCTGGGAATCGAACAGGAGAGTCTCTTGCTGTGAGGCAATAATGCTACCGCTGTACCACCACGGCTTGGCGCAATAATGAGGTTAATGTATACAAGTGAAGGGGATGTCTGGAAGAAGCCATTACAGAGAAACTTATTTATTTTTACTCTGTTTTACTGCATACTCTGTTCCAGCAGCTGTTTGCACTGTTTTAGTATTTAAGCTAATCATGTGTGTTCACTTTGCTAGAACATGAATCAGTAGGGCTTTCAGTACTGCAGAGAAATGTTATCTATTTCCACCAAACTGGTTATTCTGCACCTAGAAGTAAAATGCACCTTACCCTGCAGTCCTTATTGAATGTCAGGAGGCTAAAAACTAAAGCAAAACTGGAAGTGAAAATGGTGGCCATGTCACAAACACTGTTACCACAGAAATAAGCAGTCTGAAGTGACAGGAAAGTTTTTCAACATTAAATTGTAGCTAGTATTTTAATGTCGGGCAACATTTCACATTGCCTGCTGCTTTGAGTTACCTGCATGACAATCATAACTGCTGCATAATTCAGAGTACATAGCAAGTTTCATGCTTTTACAGTTTACCCTGGCAGGCTGCTGTCTCCACATTTTCCAATATTTTTACTAAAGATGAGATGGAGTCTAATTATTCATTAACCAGAAAACCTAGACTCTAATAGAGCTTCTCTCTGGGCGTACAATTTCTCCACATTACTATTCTTACTAATAGTAAAAACATGAAGAAACCTGTAACACCTGAAGTGTTGTCTTTACAACAGATGTCAAAGAAGGGATTTCACCTGAAGTAACCAGCACAAATCCTACTGCTCTCTCATTGAAAATGTATTTGGAACAAGATGCTTGGGGACACCTGACTCGCTCATTTCTGAGTTTCCATTATTGGAGAAAATATCCAGGAAGAAAATGAAGTCATTAAGTATTGATGTGCTTGTTTTCAAGAAGTATAACCGTTATGTCATCCCCTTTCCTCACAGCTAAGCCCAGGAAAGTGTTCTAGGTTACACACTGAAGGAAGCTATTACTTGATTCAATAATACTAGGATCACAGCAAGCTTTGTTCTAAAGCCATCATCAGCAAAAGAATTTCATAAATACCACACAAGCACAACAGAACTATATAACAGACAAACAGCTAATTTGTTTCTGAATGTCTGTAAAGACAACCCAAGAAAGTGTGTGCATGTATGTATGTATTATATATATATATATATATATATATATATATATATATATATATATATATATATATATATATATATATATATATATATACATATATATATATATATATATATATGTATATATATATATATATGTATATATATATATATATATGTATATATGTATATATATATATATATATATATATATATATATATATATATATATATATATATATATATATATATGGATGTATTCAGAAATATCAAAATACAATTACATTGAAAGAAAAGCAAAACTGGGGAAAAAAATGAAAACGTGTTTTCTTTTTGCATGGTACAAGTCCCACCCCTGCCCCCCACATATGGAGAAGGTGTGCCCCTACACCCCTTGCTAATTATATATGCCAACTCTGAGATTGCTCTACAGTTAGGAAAGGATAAATTCTCCGATTATCACTGTTCAAGATCTTGGATTAATGTAATGCCAGCACATGCGATCAAATGAATTTTAAGACATTGCGAACATTTGATTTTATATGGACGGCTTATATATATTTGTGTATTTGCATTTATATGTATGTGTTTATGTATATATATATATATATATATGAAATGCATGTATAACTGAGTCCATTACTTTTTGGCATAAATATGGTCTAGCAGTATACTGACACAGTGCTTTCCTCTTCCCTGTCTATATATTTTGGTGCCATTTTCAGATTATGAATAAGTGAAGTTAGGAACAGATGAATTTTTCCGGGGATGAACTTGATATAAATGGAGTGGGGGGAGAGCCCAGAAGTAGGGAGATAGGTAAGTTAGGTTTGTATGGGTAGGATTCAGTTAGGAAATAGTTAATTAAGTTGGGAGCTGAGGGAGGAAGTGAGGTAAGGCTAAGGGGGTTAGGGGGTTTTGAAGGGGAAACTGGTATAAGTGAGCCCATTTTGGTGTGTTCTTTTTGAAGCAGGATCACGTTCCTAATGACCTTAGGTGTTAGTAAGGTAGGCCTTGGGTAGTTCTAGGTGGTGAGGTGAGTACAGTTATGGGTTATATTTTATTGTTTTTTTGTTTTTTTTAAGTGTAGATTATGGTAGATTGATGAAAGAGGCATACATATTGGAGGCTATATCCTGTTTGACAGTATTGTAGATATGCTTGTACACATTTTACAGGGGATAGATTATCCAGATCAGTGTTTTTGTTTTTAGTTTGAGTTTTTCTTTATTATATCATGGTGGGGAGAAGTGTGAGTTTCTTTCTGATAGCTGTGTCGATAGTGATTTAGTGGTTATTTGCTTATTTATAAGGTTACTTTCTTCATATTTATGTTCCATGGTGGTTTAATGGCTTAGTCATCTAGTCGCGTGCATTTTCCTTTTGTTGTTTGTTTTCCATGATGGCTTCACAGGTATTTTGCCGGGTTGCTTGGTTTTGGTTGCTTTCAGTGTGTTCCATAATGGTTTAGTGGATTGTCGTGGCAGGTTTAGGTTGCTGTTTGTAATCCTGGTGGAGTAGCTATTATTTGCAAGCTGATAAGGTCATTCGCAGGTGGATGCACATGCGCAGTAGCATTAGTGTGGCCAGCTGATTATATAAAAAAAAAAAAAAGAAAAGAAAGGAAAATGGAGAAGAGAGATAGCATGTTCGACTCTGTGCAAGCTGGTGGGTGCCTTGCTTGGTGGTGTGGGGAGGAGTGTGTCGCTCTTGCTGGTTTGGTGGCTTAGCATACCGGTTGTCTCCTTGAGTGCAGCAGGTAAGTGCTGATTCTGGGTGTTGATGCTGCTAATGGCTAGTTATGAGGTAGTGTTGGTTGGTGTGTCTGTGTTTTTGGAAAGTACGGTCATTGGCATCTTTGTGGGGTTTGTTTAAATGGTTTTCGTTTCCCAGATGGTTAGTGGTATGTCCCCAGGTCCTGGGGGAGTGTAGTGGCTTTGTTGGGCATTGTATCCCTGGTGGTTAGTGGTTTCTGGGCCTCAGGTTCATAGCTTCACAGGTAAGTACTAGACTATCTGCCCGAGGGCATCTATAAGCCTAGCCAGAATGTGTTGGCTTTCACCGCCCCCTTAGATTAGATCCCTGTGCCTCGGTCCAGCAGAGCCATTACTTCCCTGTGCCTCTGTTAAGCAGAGCCACTGCAATGATCCCCAGGGTAAATTTTCTGTTTCCCATCCACTCATCAAGGTTTCTCTTGGAATCCCGTTCCAAAGCTTGGGGAGTCTCTGGGACAGGAATCTATCCCTCCAGCATGTCCTATTTATCATTGTGGTCAGGTTTAGATCCCTAGAGTGTGTGGCTCTTGGGGATTAGTTTTTTTTAGGTGGAGCATGTCCATCAATTCTGGGTTGGACATGGCCTTGTATGTCAGGCACAGATCACCTCTGAGTAAGAGGCATGCAACCGAGTACAGCTGGAGTTTCTTCAGTCAGGCTGCATAGGGCATCTGCTTGAGGCCAGTAATCCTTTTGGTGAGGTACTTCTGTGGTCTTTCCAGCTGTTGCAGGTGTCTTGTAAGGTACATCCCAAAATGGGGCTTTGTACTCTATGATGGGTCTGATGAGTGATGAGCAGAGGGGCACAATAACCTCTTTTGGTTCTAGATGCGAACCCTTTTGTGATTAGGTGGGCCACATAGAAGGATTTTCTAACCACCTTGGCAATATGATTATCAAAAGAGAGATTATTATCTACTTGGGTCCCCAGATCCCGTATTACATTTTCTGTATTTAGGGGACTACCATGTATGTGGTAGTTCGCGGGTACTTTGTTTTTTCCAAAGGGGATGACTATGCACTTTCTGGCATTTAGCTTGAGGCCATGATTTTGACACCAGGTATCCATCTCAGTGAGACCCTTTTGGAGGAAGTCTGTATCAACTGGAGAGTCAATTATGACCCCCAGTTTGCAGTTGTCTACAAACTTGGTCAGCCATTGTCCTCCTGTGCTTGCCTGTAACTCTGACAAGTATATACTGAACAGTAGGGGTCCCAGGACTGAGCCCTGGGGGACGCCACTTGTAACTGGTTTAGAGTCGGACCTAGAGACTGCAACTCTCACTGTGTGGGTTTTATCCGTGAACCAATTCGCAACCCATCTCATGATGTAGGGGTTTATGTTCAGGCTGGTGAGCTTGTCTATAATACCAAAATGGGGAATGGTGTCAAAAGCCTTTGTGAGGACTAGGTAGGCTGTGTGGACCTCCTTTCCCTCATCTAAAGCCTTGGCAACTGTCTCAAAGAAGTCCACCAGATTTAGGAGGCATGATCTGCCATTAGCAAAGCCAAACTGGGTAGAGTCCAATGTTTGAAGGTTCCCAATGTTTCTGTTAATGAATTCCATGATTATGCGCTCCATAGACTTGCAGTCCAGGCTAGTCAGGATTATAGGGCGATAGTTCCTGGGGTCCGTTGTGGCTCCACCTTTGTGGAGTGGGATAACTGTTGCTGTGTGCCACTCTATGGGTACATAGCCTGTAGAGAGGTTGAGTTTGAACAGTGTGTTTAGGTGAGGGATTAGTTCATTTTGGAGCTCGTGTAAGACATAGCCTGGGACACCATCTGGTCCCACTGAAGCTGTATTTTTGGCTTTGGATAGGGCTGTTTTAACCTGTGTGTCAGTGATTGCCAGGGCACTACATTCTTCTGGTATGGTTATGGGCCCTTTAAGGGGTGAGAGGGGGGTGAAGTTTGCACTAAACCTGTCTGCCAGAATGTTGGCAATATCAACCGGTTCAGTGTATTTTCTGCCATTCTGCACTAACTCAGAGCAGATCTGAGGGTTCCCACTTAGGTTCTTGACATAGCTAAAGAACGCTTTGTGGTTATCTTT
This sequence comes from Protopterus annectens, assembly GCF_019279795.1. NCBI lineage: Eukaryota > Metazoa > Chordata > Ceratodontiformes > Protopteridae > Protopterus > Protopterus annectens. The sequence goes on along the minus strand of NC_056738.1, from coordinate 533,849,370 downwards.
GGAGTCCTTGGCAATTTTTCTTTCGAAGCTAGCCTTGGATGATTTTATGAAGGATCATAGTTTCTTGCTGATACTAATCAGGGATGTCTTTCCTTCTTGAGATTTGACTCTTTTCTGCACTAGTTTCCTCCTTCTATTGTAAAGCTTGTTTATGGCAGGGGTCCACCAGACTGGTTTCCTTTTCTTGGAGGAGTGAGTCTTGGTTTTGCTTGGGATAGCATGATCCATGCATTCTTGCAGGTGCTTATAGAGTGCCTTTGTAAGGGATTCAGCAGCTTGGACAGCGTTATCCTTTAGCATGGGGGCTGTGAACCTTTCCACCTCAGTCTTAAGTAATGTAATGTTTGCTTTTGAAAAGTTTTTCATGGTGGTTTCCGTGATTGGGTGGGGGCAGAATGCGGATATCCAGAGTGATTAATCTCTGATCTAACCAGCGAGGGTTTGACCTCCGGTGTAGAACACCGGTTGCCCATGTTGGTGATGACCAGGTCCAATATGTTGTCACCTCTAGTGGGTGTGTTGACCAGTTGATCCAGGGCATTTGAGTTTATAAATTCTAGGAAGCATTGGGCAAGGGAATTAGTACTTGAGTAGTTTTCCCAGTTAATGTTTGGGTAATTGAAATCACCCAATATTAGAGTGTTTGGTAGGACCTTCATATTTTCCAGTGTCTCCAGAAACGGGGAATGGGGGTCCTGGGTCATAGTGGATGATCTGTAGCAAGCTACAATTTGAATTGCAGTTTTGCCCATTGTTAGTTGCAGATGGATGATCTCTGAGGCATTCTGCTGTGCCACTAACCTGGAGGTGTGGGTATCCCTGAGGAATATGGATAAAACCCCCACCTTTTGTGTTTTGGTCCGGGTTCTGTGGCTGATAAGTATGGTATGAGTTATAGCCTGGTAGTGCTGAAGTGCTCTCTGGAGCCTTGAACCATGTTTCTTTTACTGCACAGATATCAATGTTCTCCATACTGAGGAGTGCCTCAGTTTTTGGTTACTTGTGCTATTTACGGTGGTGGGTTTGTCTTTTGAGCCTTGTCTAAAAAAGGCACAATGGGGGTGGCAAAAGCCTTGGCCAGTATTTGAAAGCCTAAGGGTGACAGATGCAAGCCATCTCTTACAAAGCAAGTGGCTTATCGAGCATGTCATCCCAGGTGGACAGATCCTGGATCCCCTTTGAATGACACCAGAAACTTAGCCAATTTTTGAAATTGATCATCTTTTCTTTATACTGTGGCATCATTTTTGGTGAGGGCAGGATGCTACTCAGGGTCAGGGTCATACCAGCCTGGGCTACATGATCAGTGAGCTCTTCCATGTCTCTTTTCATGTAGTCCAGGGAGGTACGTCTCAGGTCATTCACACCAACATGGACAATGACAGAGTCATATTTGTACTTGTTCTGGACTGACCTGAGTGCTTGTGTTATGTGGCAGATCCTGGCACCCAACAGGCAGCTAACTGTAACCTTCTTCTTGTCCAGCCTAGTTAGTGGAACATCAGTGTGTCTGACTACAGGGTTGCCTATTACTAGTGTGTTGGGTATGTTATTTTGCCTTAAGGGCTGTGATTTCATAACACACTGATTATGTGAAGTATGTGTTTCATGGCTTGTGATTGGGTGTGGAGGTTGCATGGTTGTCTGCTTTGGAGGTCTCTGTTGCTTTTGCAGATTTTTATTTAGAGCCTCCGAGTAAGTTTTCTTGTATTTATGTGTGTTATTTGCCAGTCTTGGTTTAGTAGGTCTATGTGAGACTGGTGGTGTGTTGCAAGTATTTTCCTTCTCCTCTTTACTGTCAGTTCCATTCTTGGGTTGAGAGAGCTTTGCCTCCAGTTTGGCTGTATAATTGCATCTCTCACATATATTAGTGTTTGGTGGTAGGAGGAGAGGGTTGTCTGTGTACATGAGGCAGTTGTAACATTGCCTCAAAATGCCCAGATTCACCAGATGGACTGGAGAGTACACCTGAAACTGCCCTTTGGACATGCCTGAATAGGTAAAGTGAGCTGTTTTACTGATTAGCTGGTAGGGACGAATAGAGAGCATTGTCCTTCTGGACAGTATAGGGGGTCTAGTGCTATGGTTAATTAGTGCTTGCTATGAGTTTTGAGCAAGTGCTGGGCTGTGAAATGAATGGTTTGAGTGCTTAAGTTGAAAGTTTGTCTAGTTCCAAGGGAGAAATTGAGGACCACACTTTGTGGAGTCGGGAATAGTTTAACCCTAGCCAACTGGCACTGCCCGGTGCGCAAAACTATGCAAATGTGGTTTTTACAGCAGGGAAATGAAAGAGACAGAAATTAACCCAAAATGGCCAATAAACTACTAACGTCTGGGCTACAGCAAACAAGGCGCACAAATTTCAGAAAGAAACAGATCAAGTAAGCAGGCACAATAAGCCTTTAACCAGAAATTCCCAGCTCAGAAGGGCAGAATCTAGCCTCTCCTCCCACAAGAGTGCAGACTACAAACCTTAAAGTAAAATAACTGGCCTGAAGCCCAAGTGCTTAAACCAGAACTAATGTGCTTTTAGAATAACAGACACTGAGCCTTCAATCAGCAATTCCCAACTTAGAAGGATGTAAGCTACCTGTCCTGCCACAACAATGTAGTCCACAAACCTTCTTACTGTGAAACAGCTGGTCTGAAGCCCAAGTGCTTTAACCAAAAGGCTTAGAATAACAGTTACAATTTAATCAGGCTACCACCAAGCAGTAATAACTACAGCAGAATAATACAACTGAGTATTTTTAAGAAGAAGCACAAGCAAAATTAGGTAATAAAGTGGGAAGAAACACAATTACAGTAAAATCAGATGAATAAAGTGCAAATATATATATATATATATATATATATATATATATATATATATATATATATATATAAAACAACAGAAAATGAGCAAACTGATTTAAACAAACTACCCAATTAACCGGTAAAAAAACCTCAGAACTGAGCCCTGTTCCAGCAGTCTTCAATCAGACAAGCTCAGGGCCTAAGTGGGTATGCCTACTGAAATGTTCTCTCTGTATTAGGCAGGATGAGCTAATGAGACTAGACTAGGATAGAGCTGGGATAGGGCTGAACAGATGGGAATGGTAGGAGTGTCTGAAATCAAAATATGATCTCACTGTACTCGGTTGAGTGAGAAAATGAGATGGGCCCAGGAGGAGTGTTCAAAGGCAAATTTACAGGAGGGGCGGTCAATTCCAAAGCCACCAAGATTAATACCAGTACAAGAACAGGGAGGATGGGTGGGGAAAACTAACTTCAGACAGGGAGAGACAGAGAGAGAGAGAGAGCTTCCAATTTTCAGTAGATAAAATAGGCAGATAAATGCTGTACCGTTTTAACACAATATTCAATAAAACAATAAACTGAAAAAATAAAATTCAGTACCATGTTATAACACTGCAACTTTGTACTTATCTCAGCTTGTAATAAAGTTAATTTAGGGTGTGCAAAAGCTAACCAAACAGCTCCAGTATGCAACTATTCAGCAGAAATAATTTCAGAGATAAGGGACTAAGACTTTAAGGCACAGAGAATCCCTCTAGGCTGACTTCTACACCGAATAATAATGAAGTGAGATGAATAAACTAACTGCAGACAGGGAGAGACAGAGAGAGAGCTTCCAATTTTCAGTAAAGAAATAAATAGGCAGATAAATACAGTACTATTTTTAACACAATATTCAATGAAACAATAAACAGAAAAAATAAAATTCAGTACTATCTTATAACACTGCAAATTTGTACTTATCTCAGCTTGTAAAAAAGTTGATGTAGGGTGTGCAAAAGCTAACCAAACAGCTCCAGAGGTAAGCTGACAGCTGACAGGGATAGTGCTCGCATGCACTGTAGCGTCAGCAATCACAGATTGCCTTTTCATAAAAAAAAAAAAAAACAGAAAAATAAAGTGACAGTAGCTAACGTCAATGAATAGGATCTGAGTGGCACAGCAGATAGCATTGTTACCTGACAGTAAGAGGTTCACCATTTCTATTGCATATTAGGTTCCTTAATAAGATTAGGGTTTGGGTGTGAGAGGAGGTTGGCCTATGGTGGGCAGCATCATAGCACAGACAGGGTTGCAGTTTTACATGCAGAGGTGCATGGTTCAAGTCCCAAGACTGCCAGTTTAGGTTAGATTGTAGGTGTAGGGTGTTGCTTGTGTGTTACAGATGAATGAGTGGTTGGTTGTCTGATGGTGGTGTTGGGCCAGAGGGTCCATTTTTTCCCCCACAAGTCCTGGGCTTACCAGGCCCTGGGCTGATTCAGAGCAGGTAGTTATGGGGATTAGTTAGTCGGGGTATGGGGTTTAGGAGATGGATGATAGGCATAGGGATCTTTAGGATTCATGTGTTCAATTTGTCTGCAGGTACTGGCTGGTGCTAGTAAGACTTTCTTTACAGGTTGTTTTAACAACAATTTTCCTTTTGTTTCTTTAGGTTATCATGGCTGAAGCATTGAGACAGAGGTGGGCCAATATTATGGTGCAGGCTGAGGACCTCTTCAAGGCTATATCTACTGAAGTTCCCTCAACTAGTGCCCAGGATCTGACAAATCATCAGAAGAGGTAGACAGTGCCTGCAACCCTGGGGTCGAGGGCAAAGAGAGCCAGGCAGTTAGCAATGGAAGATGTGGCAATGGAGGTTGGGACACCAGTGGTGGCCCCTCCGTCTTCTGCAGGTAATTCTTTATCAGGTCTGATGGGGAGTGAGGAGGTAGCAGCAGCTATGGGAGGGGCACCAGGGTGCAGTGAGGGAGTCCAAGGTGAGCTAGGGGGTAGGGGTTTAGAGGCGTTGGTTGATTGTGAGGGGTTTTTTGATAATACTCTATCATTGCTTGATCTGGATTTGGGGTCTGGCTTAGATATTATGGGGTCTGACTTTGAGTCACGGCCGGGGGATTGGTTGGCAATGCAAGCTTTACATCAGGAAGGGCCACCCATTGTATTGACCTCCCACATATCTCTGGTGGTGAAGGAGAAGATTTGGAAAGGGGAATTCGTTGATATTCTTGAATTGCTTGATGCTGATGGGGTTCAATGGTTGACAGAGGTAGAGTTGGCTAATGGGAAGGACCTTTTGGTGGCATTGGCAGCCATAGGTCACAGAAGGACAGAAGGGTAGGTAGGTTTCGGCCTAGGTCATGGGATAATTGGGTCCTTGGTTTTATATACTACATGGCAGTTTGGTTGGAGAGGGATACTTCTCTGGACCTTCCGCTTTTGGCCTATTTTTTGACTATCAGGGAAGAACAGAGGTTGCAGCCAGGCGATGCATAGTTTTAGTATGATCAGAAGTTTCTTAAGCAGAAGGCGGTAAATAAATCCATGCTGTGGGAGGTCAGACACCCAGACATTTGGCTTTCTCCCATGATGGACGGTGGTGTATGGAGTAGTAGATTTGCTCAACCATCTGAGGGAGGTTCCAGGATATGTTGGGCTTTTAATACAGGGAAGTGTTCTTGGGTAGGTTGTAAATTTTCCCATATTTGCTCTAAGTGTATGGGGGCTCATGCCATTACACAGTGTGGGGAGGTGGGGGCTTTGTTGGTGGGCAGACGTCTTATTCTGCTAGTCCTAGAGATTGGGTTGGTTCTTGCCTAGCACTGCTAGGTGGATGAGGCCGGGCTAATTTTTGGGGGCAAAGGGGAGGTCCTTTCTGGGAGTAAGGGGGTGACCAGGGGATGCATTTCCCTATTAAGGTCCAGGTTTTGGAGTCTTTCCTGACCCATTAACCATTGCCAGTTGTGGTACGGGAATTGACTGAGGGTTTTTCAAGGGTTTTTTCAATTAAGTCCAAGTTGGTGGGGGTTGGTATGGTGATTAAAAATCTGAAGTCTGTAAGAGGGAGGGGATTTTCTAAGAGGTGATTGACAAGGAGTGTCAGGCAGGGAGATTGTTAGACCCATTTAGTTGTCCTCCATATTCTAACTCTAAAGTGTCACCTTTAGGTTAGGTTCCTAAGAAAAAGCAGGGTGAATTTCGTTTGATTCCTCATTTGTCATACTCTGGAGGTAAGTCTGTGAATGACTTCATACCCAGTGCAGAGGTTAAGGTCACGTATTCATCTTTGGATGATGTGGTCTGAATTATCAGAAGTTTTCTGGATCCCTGGTTAGTTAAAGTAGATATTGAGTCGGCTTTTCATTTGTTGCCAGTGCGGGAGGAGGATTGGTCATTGTTGGGCATGATGGTTGGGGATAAATTTTATTTTGACACTGCCATGCTATGGGATGTGTAGTGACGTGTTCCACTTTTGAAAAGTTTAGCTCAGCACTTCATTGGATTTGGCAGTAGAGGGTGGAGGATCAGCAAGCAATTCACTATTTAAATGATTTTTTATTGGTGGGTGATGGTCGAGGTAAGGTGCAGGCAGCTCTATGTGAGTTTGTGGGGATGTTTGAGTCCCTGGGAGTTCCTTTGGCTAAGACTAAGTTAGAGGGCCCTGCGAGAGGCTATGGAATTGTTGGGTTTGATGAATTTCACTTGCAGGGCTGTGCATCTGGGGCACATGTTTTGCCAGTCTGTAGCATTTTTTTTGAAAGGAGGGAGGACTAAACACCACAGAATGTGGGTCACTAAGCTAGTGCGAGAGGATTTAGAGTTGTGGATGAAATTTTTGGAACAGTTTAATGGGATTTCATTCTGGCAGTCAGATTGGGTAGAGCACTGGGAGTTGCAGTTGTTTTCTGATGTAGCTGAGGGGTTGGGCATGGGAGCTTACTTTGCAGTCCAATGGTTTTTGGCCCCTTGGCTGGAGCATTGGTCAGAAGAGTGGAAACGGGATGTTGCCTTTTTGGAGTTTATGTCAATTTGGGTGGCTTTGGTGGTTTGGCTGGATCATTTAAACGGCAGGAGAGAGTTTTTTTATTTGGATAATACTGTGGTGGTGAGAGTGTTGCAGGTTAAGATGGCCTAATTTTCTCATTTGTTACTTGTTCTCGGGAAACTGGTGTTGCAAAGTTTGATGATTAACTTTTCCTTCACAGCATTGCATGAACCTGGGGTTAAAAATTAGATAGCTGATAGCTTGTCTCGTTTTCAGTTTTGCAGGTTTTGGCAGGTGGCCCCAATAGCAGCACTACATCTGGCAGTCATTCCAGAGGACATTTGGCAGATTGGTCCATAGTAATTGGCAGGTTGGTACAACAGTCATAGGCGGTGTCTACGAGAAGAGCTTACAGTAGGGCATTATTTCATTTTGCCCAGTTCCTGAGGCAGTTACCAGATGAGGAGTGTGAGTGGTCAGAGGTGTTGTTGTTGCATTACTTGGCGATGTTGAGGGAACAAGGAAGGGCAGTTAGGTTGGTCAGGATGGTGTTGGCAACTATTGCTGCTTTCACTCGTTTGGCTGGATGGCAGGATTGAACTAGGTCCTGGGTGGTGAGTCGAGTATAAAAGGGTTGGGGCAGAGTTGCAGGTGGGGTCATAGATAGGAGATGCCGGTGATGAAGGAGATCTTAAGCCGGTTGCTATGGGGTTTAGGTAAGGTGTGTGGATCCTTAAAGGAGTATGTGGTATGTAGCACAGTTAGCATGTGGATGTACTGTGGGGCATTTACAGTGTCTGAGTTATTGGGTTCGTTACTCTGGGAGGCTGTGCTGATGTTGCCTAGGGTGGTGCACATTTGGCTGCAGTCTTCAAAAATGGATCAGGAGGGCCATGGGGCTGTGATGGTATTGGAAGCAACTGAGGTAAGTTGGAGATGTCCTGTGGTGTGGGGAAAGAGACTGCGGGTGGTTCAGAGGGGTAGAGTGCAAGGTTTAGTTTTTACTTCAGTAGGTGGTAAAGGCTTGATGGGTGAGCAATTGAATTTGATTATGTGAAGGGCTCTTTGTAGTGTTGGTTTAGGAGGGGATAAGTTTTCTTTTCATTCTTTTAGGATGGGTAGGGCATCAGACTTAGCAAAGGAAGGAAATTCTATAGAAGTTATCAAGAGGGTGGCAAGGTGGTCTTCCAATGCCTTTTTGTCTTATATTAAGTAGCTTGTGGCAGGCTTTGTTTACAGGTTTTTTTTTTTTTGTAGGTAGCAGAAGAATCATCATCTTGGGTCATTCTTTCGTCTTTTGGGCAGCTAGGCATGCAGCAATTAGACGCAATGGAATACATTTGGGGCTGGACCGTTTTGGATGGAAGGTCATCTGGCATGGTGTTAGAGGGTTGATGTGGAGCAGGATATTGCAGATATTTATTGGGTTACAGAGTCAATGGGGGTTGCCGCAGGTTTTGTTGATTTATTTAGGGGGGAATGGTTTAGGTAGGGTTCTGAAAAGGCAGTTGGTTTATCACATTTGTGGGGATGTATTAGTGTTGAAGAGGATGTATCCATCTTTGGTTTTAATATAATCTGAGATTATTGCCCAGTTGGTGTGGAGAGAGACAAGGAATTCTGTGGCTGTGAAGAGAGCTCGGAGGTATGTTAATTATACACTGGCAAAATATTTGAAGGAAATTGGGGTGCATACGATATGACATGTGGATTTTGAAAGCAGGGATCCTGTATGGTATAGGTTGGATGGAGCTCATCTCAATGAATTTGGCCTTGATTTATTTAATTTTAACCTGGGCATGATGGTGGAGGTTCTATTGAAAAGTGGTATGGTCTGAATGGGAACAGCCCTTGGGCTGGTGGGCAGAGAAGAGGGTTAGTCTTGACCCTCTTCTTTCCCCCTCAGTAGGATATTTAGAATTGATGTGGTGATTTGATGGTGGATGACTTGGAATAGAAGTATGGAATTGATGCTATTAAGGTGAGCGGGGATGCTGCCTTCATGATTACTATGATAAGTGAGCAAGTGGAGGACGCTGCTTATCCAAGGGTGAGCGGGTGCATTGCCCTTATGTTTGCTATCTTAGTTTGCAATGTTGGGTTCTCTGTGCCTCAATAAAGTTTGATGTTTGTATTTCATTTTCCATTACAATAAACATTGTCAAATGTCTTTGGGTGTCTGTGTTGTATTATTAGGACCGTGACAAGAGAAGTTTGGAACAGATGAATTTGTCACGGGACGACCTTGGTATAAACGGAGTGGGGGAGGGAGCTGGGAAGTAGGGAGATAGGTAAGTTAGGTTTGTGTGGGTGTAGAGCGGTTAGGAAAGAGTTAATTAAATTGGGAGCTGAGGGAGGAAGTGAGGTAAGGCTAAGGAGTGTGTCATAGGGAGTTTTAAAGGGGAAACTGGTATGGGTAAGCACATTTTGGTGTGGTCTTGTTGCCCTCCCAGCCCGAACCGTTTGGTGATGGCTTGAGGGGCAGAGAATAGGGTCAGGCTTGACCCTTTTTTGTCCCCCTCAGTAGGGTATTTGAAATTGAGGTGGTGATTTGATGGTGGATGACTTGGAATAGAAGTATGGAATTGATGCTATTAAGGTGAGCGGGGACGCTGCCTTCATGATTACTATGATAAGTGAGCAAGTGGGGGACGCTGCTCATCCAAGGGTGAGCGGGTGCACTGCCCTTATGTTTGCTATCTTATTTTGCAATGTTGGGTTCTGTGTGCCTCAATAAAGTTTGATGTTTGTATTTCATTTTCCATTACAATAAAGGTCATCCAATGTCTTTGGGTGTCTGTGTTGTTTTATTAGGACCATGACCAAATAGATTATTACTTATTTTTAATGGGACAGTCAGTACTGCCAAGCAGCTTATTGAAGGAAGAATATATTAGTTCTGTAATTCAGGTGTTTTTATAGGAAAATGTAAACCATGAGGGGAGGTAAGTCTTCTTCTTCTTTCGACTTTTCCTGGTTAGGGGTTGCCACAGCGAAACTCCGGTCCGCTAATGATTGGCAGTAGATTTTTTTTATGGTGCCAAGGTGCCAGCCCGACGCCCAACCTTCAATGAAGGCACGCCCATTCACACATGTCTTTCGAACACTACTCGACCGCAGGGAGGACATGCAGACTCCACACAGAAGGCGCTCAAGCCGAGAATCGAACAGGAGAACCTCTTGCTGTGAGGCGACAACGCTACCGCTGCACCACCGTGGCTCATGAGAGGAGGTAAGTAAACTGTCTAATTGGCAGCTGTTAATTATGTAGAACACTGGTGAAATCATGGCATATATGAAATTGTAAAATGCATAGTGATACACACAAGGATCAGAGTATATTTTCAGTTATGTTTTGCTGCTTGGGCACAGCTTTTGTGCTCTGATTTTCTAGGGACATGTCCTGATCAAAATCCTTTAATTTGATAACATTAACAATGAAATGCAATGGCATAGCATGACTGCAAAAGATTCATTTTTAGATTGGCAGAAAAAATATTTTCATTTTCTTAGTTGACTAAACTGATATGGAAATATACAAAAAGAACACCTGAGGTTTTTACAAATTCCTTTGGAAACAGTACTTTTTTCTTTCCAAACCCTTACACCTCTAAAGTTAATGTCTCATTCCATCATACAAAAACAATTCAATTCTAGACTTCCTGTTCTGATTTAATTGAATTCCTTTTCATATCTTCCATAATTCTGTAACTGTGCTGCAGTTTGTATGTGCTAGGTTCAGTTTCTACTCTTCGGAAATGTGTTGTATTTTTGTTTCTCTATCTTTTTCCAAGAACATTAATTGGAAGAATTCTACATTACTTAAAATGCACAATATGCATCATATGACTTTAGAAAAAAAATGGTATGCGATGATTATGAAATCTTTCAAAATGTCATCACTAGTGCTGATCAGAAAGAACAAACTTTGATATTGAATTGCAGCAAGTTTGTACATTTTGTAAAATCTCTGCAACTGTCACCACCAGGCATATACTAAAAGGTGCTTGGTGGTTTCACAGCATACTTTTGAACACACTTAAGCATTGCAGGCATATCAATTAGCAAGGGTGCTCACATGGCAAGACTGAAAATTCAAGAACTGAACACCTTAAAAATGGAACTACTATCACTTAAGTAGATGAGGAAAAAGTTGGTACTAAAAGCTAAGACCACATTTCCACAGATGTATAGAAATATCAGCACTAAGAAATGGGGCAAAGTTTTCGGGGTGTTTTTGTAGGGACCTTCATGAAATGCATCCATTCTGTTGTATTTTTGACTTGAACTTAACTTTCAGAGGCATGAATCTTTTGGAACCCCTAGTAGGATCCTAAACATTTTGAGGTAGAATGTTTTAATACATTCAGGTTCGCCTTGTAGTTTTTAATGGTTTACATCAGATGCTTGGTGCATTCATACAGAGAAACTTTTAATCCCCTTGACAAAAGTAACAAATGTTTTGTGCACTGCTTTGATAACTAATGTTGCATGGCCAAGATACCTTATCTTAAACTAGAACAAACAGTTGCCCGATTCTGACAAATTACTCTAAAATGTCTAAGCAATTAGTTCCTTATCCTCATTTGGTGTTTTAATAAGTGAATAATCTGTTCTGGTTCTCCTGTACACTGCTATGAAATCTGCAAGTAAAACAGGGTTAGAATCATATTAAAACTCACCCACATTTTCTGCCTTTTAATATAGCAAATGTTGCCAAGTATCAAGTAAGAGGTTTGGGAAGGAAATAAGAAGTCTAGTTTTGCTGGGGTTAAGAAGGAGTTGGCTATCTTTCAACAGAGTTGAAATGTTTGTCCTATCACAAAGTGTTTAAAAATGGAGGGGTAAGAGACAGAGTACTGGAGTTCTGAGACAGAGACAACTCTGGGGTAAAATATACTCCAAATATATACCAGAAAGAAGGCATTTAAAAAGCTGTCTTTGTATGATGCAACTTCCATAAAAGCCTGCCTTCTATTTACTCTTGCTATAGTTCTTTGTTTCTTTTCTGCTTTGTGGGCCTACAATGATCCAGAACACTGCCTTAGCCAGCATAACACATTTTAAATACATTGCAACAGTTGGGACCAATTAACTAAGAATAAATGACTCTTAAGGCGAGAATGTCAGAAATCTGTGCAGAGAAGTTAAAATTGATGATCCATGCATGGTGTTTAAGCTAGACAAAGGTGCACAATGTAATATTAATCAATTTACTTTCAGATTAACTGCTTTAAATATGTCTTCCATATGAAATTTGCTTACCTTTTCCTAGACTTCACTGTTGCTATTAGACTACAAGTTGTTTACATGTGAAGTATAAGAGCAAGAAATGCATATTTAATGTTAGATAGTTAAAATATTTTCCTTACTATTTCATTCGACTTTTCAAGAGCTTGTCATGGAGAAGAGGTGCATCTACAGTGCTCTCCTTCATGATTATAAAGATAATTTGATGTTTTGGGATGTTTTCATTCTACCATTGAGCATATATAGGATGTCATTAAAGCAATGGCCCATTTAATCTGAGGGGGTGCTAATTTAGGTTTAGTTGAAATGTTTGTACAGTACTTTCAATTAAATCAAAATATAACTGTCAGTGAAATAGTTTGTGGATTTGCTGACCACCAAGGTATTTCTGTTGTGCTGTTTTGTTATAGTAGAGATTTATTTCAACTAGTTGTGTTTTTTTGTATTCTGGAATCTTTATCTTTTTGTCTTTTTAGCATATTTACCACATTGGGGATTTCAATAGATTTCACTTTGACTATACAAATCTACACTTTCCAAAGAACATTATGTCTCAGTCTAAAATTGAGAGAGATGAGCAGTATGGAGAACATGGACATAATTAGACATGGACTACTGAACTGTAAATAGGATTACTCTGAAGCCCAACAAAGCTTGCATATGCAAATATTTACAAGATCTTAAGTTTTTGCTTATAATTAAAAATAGTACCAAATGCAAAAAAAAATATCTCTGTTCTTGGGCAAATCAGAAAGTCTAGCAAATAATTTGATTAAGGACACTTACAGGTTCATAGTTACTTACTAGGTTATTAATTTTATTTTGGGGGGGGGGGGCTTGAGCCTAGCCTTGCATTTCTGTGGTAGATTGTATTTCTGGTTTGCATATAAATAACCCAGATATGGGCAGAAGGAAGATATGTTGGGATGTTATACATGTTCCGACTATCCATGACTGGCAGAAATGCTAAACCCTGAATGAATTTCTAGTTGCAAACTCATTCATTTGAATAAAAATAGAGTAAGTGAAGTAGTTCATATGTGGAATGGTACACAAATGGGGAAAAGGAGTTGTAAGTGGACGGAAGGCTGTTCCATAGAAGTGGTACAACATGTGATACAAAACTAGCCTTCTTCCATGTTCAATTTGCAAAGGAGATGAAGACTCCTTGAACAGATGGCTGATACTTGTGCACTTGCAAATGTGTAATGAGCCTGACAGAATAGGGTCTGCTTTAGCTCTGTAGGTGAAGCGGAGATCACCTCTAGATCTGCAGAGATGAGACTTTGAGATAGTCTGCGTATTTTTTTACAATTGTTGATACTTGATTTCTTTTTTACTGAGAGTGTTCTGGATGATCCAGTTGTGACAAGTTTTTGGACATGTATAGACCAAAATAGACATTTTACTCTATGATCAGCATTAGTCCAGAATACAGTAAAATCATTACACCTCTTTATCTGGACACAACACCTTTAGGTACAAATTGCATGATTAAAAAGGACGTTGTTACACTGAGTAATGAGTAAGTAGCGATAAATGTACAGTTCATTGCCTACAAAGTTTCTCCAATCCCTAACTATGGGATCAATTTTCTTGGGGTGATGTGTCAGTATTAGTTACAAGTGGAGTAATGCTTGCCAAAAGATACAGTTTTGCACTTCTTGATATATAGTTTTAGTCTGTGATTTTAACACCAGCTATTTGTTCAGGACAGGCCCTGTTGGAGGAATTTGTGCATCATCTGGGGAATTTATCTACAATCGTGGCTGGCCACAAACTCTTAATGTTAGCTTTTACATCCAAGATGTAAATAACATACAGGAATGGCCCATGACTGAGCCAAGGAGCACACTGCTAGTGACTATCCTTTTAGAAGGAGGCAAGATATGCTATTTGGTGTAGGACTCTGGTTGAGCTTTTTCATTTCAAAGAGACTTTGTATTAGCTGCTTTGTTGTTTGAGCATAGCGCACCATCGCATAGCACTGCACAGAGGGGGTAAATCTTGTTTAGCGATTGGCATTTAGCTGGGAAGCGTATCTACAGTACCTGATTGTAGTGTGGAAATGAACACTACCGTGACATCTTGATATGCAAAGTATACTGTCTTAGTGAAACAATGTATGAGGGCAACTTTTTTCCAAGAAGTCCACCAGATTAAATAGGCAGGACCTGCCCTTGAATCTGAACTGGGTTATGTTACTTATCCATACTTAATTCCAAAATGATACTCCTCATGGGCCTTTCAGATGAGACTGGCCAGGCTTTTGAGCTTATAAATACCTGGGACCCTTGAAGGTTCATGTTTTTTAAAGCAAATGAATGTTGCTGTCCTTCATTCATCCAGCATGAAGCCTATTTCAAAGCTGATATGGAATAGCTTCTGCATGGGATCAGGCAAGTCCTGTCCAGTGTGGGCATAGATGCAACTTTAATAAGCTTTCTTTGTATTAGCTGCTTTAGTGTTGTATTATACTAAAGACCCCCATTTGCTTGGGTTGGCACTTACCTTAGGCTTCAGAGAGTTGGGCAATCAGCCTATGCTTCTCTGATCATAACAAACCATCTGAGAGAACTGAGGACAATTTTACTACTGCATTTGTTGCACTTGACTGTATTTCCACCAACTGCTGCTTTTACTTATTTAAGAAAATATCTGTTCTGCTGTTTTATTCTGTTTATCTCACACCAACTGCTGCTTTTACTTATTTAAGAAAAAATCTGTTCTGCTGTTTTATTCTGTTGCTATATTTAATTTAGGAAAAAAACGCTGCTGCTTTCTACTATTACCTATTTAATTTAAGAAAAAAAGTATTCTGCTTTTATTCTGTTGCACTTTTGTTGGCTGTAGTGTAGATTGGATTCAGACAGGCTGAATCCAGTTCTGTCTGAGGATTGAGTACTAAAAATCAGGACAATTTCTTTTGGAGACCCCCCTCCCCCCGGACCCTTGTGGCAGGAGCATACAGTAGGACTATCTAATTGAAGGTTACTGATTCAGGGCTCAAGTCTGACCTATTTCATTGGTACAAGGCTTAGGTTGAGCTTTTTCATTGCTTCCTTTGTATTAGCTGCTTTGCTGTTTGAGCATAACACACCATCGCACACCGCAATGCAGAGGGGGTAATTCTTGGTGGTTAGAGATGCAAAAGATCCAATAGATGTATTTTGCTTAGAAGCTGCTGCTATCTAGAAGAGCAGCTCCCTCATGTTCAGTTAACATCTAGCAGCAATTTTTACCTCTTGCCTATAGATCCTCCCTTTTTTATATAGACATGCTACTGTAACCCCATAGGTTAGTCCCCGTAAAATAGCCCTCTGCCAGATAGCTCTATTTTTTTCTCCTTATCTGTGGAGGTACCCGATTCAAACTTTGCATTATGGACTGTCAGTTTCCATCTGTTTCTTCTGCTAGCTTGGTTGGCATGAGTTTTTGAGGCAGTGCAGCAACTGCCTCATGTACACTGGCAATCCTTTACTCCTAAATCACTCAAGTACAATTTGCAAGAGATGTTCCTACAGTAAGAATCTAGAATCACTGCTCTTTCATGTCCAGAACAACAAAACTAAACAGGTTGTCAATTCACACACCACAACTCCTACTCATAATATGCACCCAACACATAAGTCATATGGGGAGGTACTCTCTAGAAACCTACCTAAACACCAGAGACCTCCAAAACACAAACATACTACACCTAACACTACACCACAAGCACCCATTGCACAACACTAACACCAACGTCTCACCAAATAAGCCTTTAAGGCAATACACAACTATTCCAAATGTTTTAGTTGTAGGTGACTATAGTGAGACATACAGATGCCCCACTCACCAGTTTAAACAAGGAGAAGGTTACAGTCTGTCTCTGGTGCAAGGATTTGTCAGATCATGCATGCACTCAAGTCTCTGAACAGGTACCATTATGACTTTGTTATAGTTCATTTTGGTGTGAATTACTTGAGATGTACCTCTCTAAACTGTATGAAGAGACATGATTGAGTTCTCTATGTCCCAGGCCGGTATATCCCTAGCTTTGAGCAGCATTTTCTTACCCTTGCCTATGATGATACCACAAGATAAACAAAAAATGATCAACTTCAATAATTGGCTGAGTTTCTGGTGCCATTCTATGGGGATATAGTTCATGTCAGCATGGGATGACATGGTGGATAGACCACCCTGCTTTGCCAGAGATGGACTTCACCTGGCACCACTAGGCTTTTGGTTGCTGGCTAAGGCACTTGGCTCCCCCATAATGCTTTTTAGTAAGGTCACAAAAACAAAATTTCCAACGTGAAAATATCAAAAACAAACTAAGGGTCATGTTGCTAAACACTAGGAGTTTAAATCAGAAACTGCACTCTTGAAGCACTCCTCTTCCTTGAAGATGTTGATGTCTGTGCAGTCACAGAAACCTGGTTCAAGCCTATAGTAAGTAATTCTGTCTTGCACAGCTATAATGCCTTCCACACTTTCAGACTGCAAATTTAAGCTGTGAGAACCAAAGGAGATGGAGTATCTATCTTAATTAAAGATAATTATGCCTCTAGACTGGTTAGACAAGATAACTCTATGGAGCTGCTTCAAGTCCAAATTATTGTGGTAAGAACCTCTATGTCCTCACCAGTTCCAGGTCTCCTTCCATAGACCAAGAATCCCATACATTTTATTTAGACATACTTGGGGCAATCAAAGTACAACCTAACACCCTAGTCATGGGTGATTTCAACTATCCCTCTATTAAAGCCCAAACTCACTCACACAGAAGTTCCTGGATTTTGTTAACTCAAATGCCCTGGAACAAATAGAGCACCACTCCACAAGGGGCTCTAATATTCTAGACCTGGTCCTTACCAATATGAGTGACCAATGCAATGCCTCAAGTGTAGGGCCTGCACTGGTTAAATCCGACCATAAATCAGCCATTTTTGAAGTAGAAATAGCACTAGAATTCCCCAAAATTCAGGGTAAAAAACTTCACCAAAGCTAACTATACCCACCTAAGGGAAGGTATAATTGACTTCCAAGCTCCAGTCCCCACAGATGGCATTGATGGCTATACTAAGGTATATACTGATGCCCTCTATAAACATCTACACAAATGTATAGACACAGCTTTGCCTGTGCTTGATAGGATTAGAGCAAGATCCGCAAGGAGAAAAACAAACCATGCTGGTGGACATCTAAAATTAATAGATTATACAAAAAGCGAAAGAAGCCACTGTCTAATAAAAAAATGAGAACCCACAACTGGAAGAGCAGCTTTCTCAGCCTAAACAAGTAAATAAGACAACTTGTAAAATCCTCAAAGAGCCACTAAGAAAAAATTAGCAATCATAGCCAAGTATAACCATAAGGCTTTCTTCAGCTATGTCTGAAACCTCTAAAAGGAAAGACTCAGATGCCTGCTGAACTAATTGTGGATGTTATCACACACACTGACCCTGTGGAAATTGCAAACCTGCTAGCAGACAGGTTTGGTACAAACTTCACTCCCTATTCATCACCAAGGATACCACAAGCCAAGTTTTCAACATCACGTCCTCGCTGCATCTCCAAAAGAGCAAGTCATCAATGCTCTCCCCAAGATTAACACCACTTCCATGGGATCAGATGGCATTCTATGCTGTGTTCTTAATGTTCTTAAACAAGAGGTAGCTACTGCACTAGACATCCTTTTCAACCACAGCCTGAGTACTGGCTTTGTCCCCACTGAATGGAAAACATATATTATCCTCCTCCACAAGGGTTGCTTGGCAACAGACCTGGGTAACTATAGACCCACAAGTTTAACTAGCCTCATCTGTAAGGCAATGAAATGAATCCTCATGGATCTCAGAAATGATATAGGTGCCCTCCAAACCCTAGAGCCATGCCAGTTTGGTTTTGTCAAGGGTAGGTTATGCCTGCTTAACCTGGTGCACTTCAAGAATGTGACCAGAGCCATAGGCTGTGTGCAAAGCTTCACCTTTGTCTGTCTTGACTTGGCCAAGGCCTAGTACACAATCCCACATTTAGGTGTCATTCACAAACTAACCAGTTGAATATCAACTCCTATGTTGTCAGGTGGGTTACAGACTGGCTTACAGATTGACAACACTTAAACTGGGAGACTTCACCTCTACTAGCAGACCTGTCACCAGTGTGGTCCTACAAGGGTCAGTGTTGGACCCCCCTCTTTTTTGGCATATACTTCTCAGAAGTCCAGGCCAGAATGGAGGGGCTGTGGCTAACCATGTTTGCGGATGACTGCAAATTAGGTGCTGTCATTGAATCCCCTAGTGATGTCAGCATACTTGCAAAGGGGCTTACACAGACCAATGATTGGTGCCAAAGTCATGGTTTTAAACTAAATGATTAAAAATACATCATTCCCTTTGGTAAAAACAATGTCTCCATTGATTATAAAATAAACCAATACCCCAAGTACCAATTCTGTAGTGAGACTTCGGAACACAAGTTGTGTGTGACCTCAACTTCGACCACCATGTGCCTACTGTGGTGAGGAAGGCATTCTACATAGCTCCCCTGTACTCATCCCTCATAAGGCCTATTATTGAATATAATGCTCCCTTTGGTATGTACCGTATCAGACACCTGCAGCAACATGAGACCTCGGGAGATTTCTCTCTAAGAAAATTCAGGGTCTCCACCATGTGTTATATGGACAGACTGACGTTGCTGTCACCTCTACTCAGTAGTGTATAGACTACTTAGAGGTGACTTGTGTCTGGCTTACATACTATTTCTGACCCAAATCTTATGAAAGTGCAGCACATCCAGAAGTCAAATAGGACTAATCACCTATTCCAGAGACCTCAATCTAGCCTGCGACATAAATAGGACCTGCTGAAGAGACAGATACATCTTTCAGAGGTTGCCACTCCTTTGGAATAGGCTTCCAATCCATGTCAAGCAGAGCACCTCCATGACCCTGTTTAAGCACAACTTGGATGACTGGATGGAAACTGTAAATTTCTGCCTGGGATTGCCCCTGCTTCTCTCCTGCACACGGGCAGTCCTTGATAGAAAAAGGTTGGGCATAGACAATTTCCCATATCTCGTTTAATATTATATCGAGATTTAATGGCTAGGCTTGTATTGACTCCCTGGTCAATAAACTAGTAACATCTTATGAACTTACAGTTTAGTGATTGACTTATTACAATGAAGTGCATTTCTTTATTTTTGCTGAGGGGTTGGAGTGCTGGTTCACAGTATTGGCCCAGAGCACTGGTTGACCCAGCTATACTTCTAGGGGAGTGGGTAAAGTTTAGTTACATTTGTCTGCTTATACATTGTCATGTCTAGTGGTCTGAGTATGCTCAACACTGTGCAGACATTACAGTCTGTCTTGTTTTGATCAAGTACATCAGTATCTGATGAAAATACCAATGACTCCAAGAGATTTTCAGGTGTTAATATACTGAGTTATAGGCTGTGACCAGAACATAACAAAACACTGATTCATTTCTAGAACAAAATGAGATAATATAACCTCAGGTTAAACAGAAGTACAATAGATGAATTTAAATATCTGGCATGAATGGGCAATGGGTGCGATTCAGAAAGACTTACCTCAAGGGGAAAGTACTATTGCTGTTTTCCTTCTCACAGTAGGTCTTTCTGAGTTTTATACTAACACAATTATGCTAACCAAAATAGAGTTAAGATTTAGAAATGTAGTGAAGCAAATCCAGAGATGCAAGTGTTACAAGTTGTTCTTGAAGGTTGGCCAATATATGTACAGCAAAGTAACAAGTATTATCATTTAGAGGAGTTGCACCAGCCATCACGTGTAAGTAGCGTACACATTTTAAAAGCACCATTACTTCCTGGAGTAATGCCAAGCTCTATTGCATACCTGGCTTAGGTAGGTGCACAGCAAGTATACAAATGTCAGTTTACTGTATGCTCAGACTAATGTAGAGGAGCTGACAGTTTTTGTACACCTGCAGGCTGCCCACAGTAAGAGGATTAAGTCACCTAGTGTTAGTCAGATTTAAGCAACAATGCCCGGCATTCTGCCTCATTTTTGTTTAGTCCTCATTGATTTGCCAGAAAACCACAAATTCAGGAAAAAATGTCACTAAATTACAGAAGCTTGACTTCACACCCTTCAAAAAAATGCATGTTAGTGCAAAGCCTGTTATCCTAGCAACTTTCTAAGGTTGTAAGACCAATAAATAACCCCCCCCCCCCAGCATTTCTGGCTTTGTCCAAATTTCTCCAAGATATGGAGCTTTGTACCACAAATGCTTGTAGAGTACCATTTTTGGCAGTCTGGTCACTTCCTCCATGGTCATACTGCAGCTAGTAGTATTTAGGATAAGATTCAGAAGATGGGAATTTGACTGTAACAGTGCATTAAGTAAAGCAAAATGTAAAAAAATGGATGATTGGGGGGTAGAAGGCAACTGGTTGGTGTGCAAATGTATCAGTTACTGGGCTTCACATTCACCTTGTTTAGTAAATGAGACTGCATAGCATAATGGCAAATTCAGTTTAACAATGATTAAAAAACTGCCAGAACAAGAAACAATGGAGTGAAGTTACTTGCTGTAAGAGCATAATTGCATGGCATATATACAGACCAATAACATTAATTGCATACTATACGTAAAGAACCAGCTAGCACAAACAAGTTGCATTCAGTTCTCTCTATACTGTTTAAGCCAGCATTTTGGAGCAGAAGGGAACTTTTCAGTGTGAGCATATGAAATTTTGTAATTCATAAATGTTGCTTTGCTTTTCAATTTGTGTATCTTACATAAAGAATGCATGCAATCAAATAGGGGAGGGGGGTATTGTTATTACCAAGGTGGATTATTTGCACCGTATGTACAGTCATGTTTTTGATAATTTGTATGAGGAGAGTTCTCTGAATGTTGTGCATTTATCGTACAAAATGATTTTTTTACTTATTTGCTTATGCAAGGGCAGATCGATTCTGAAATGTATTTTTTTGTGTAAAACACCTGAGGATGCATCTATTTTTGGACTGCCTAGAATTCACAAAAGCATAACTGACACCCCCTATGAGGCTGATAGTGGACTCCAGTAAATCCAAAATTCATCCTTTAGTGAAGTTTGTGATTGCTAAACAGAAGTCTTTTGTTGAGCAGATTGAATATTTGTCAAGATTCATGGGATTTTCTCAACAAGCTTAAGGATGTAGAGTTCTCTGATTTTATTTTTTTAACTGTTGATGTTGCTAATCTAGTTAGTGTTATACCCCACAGTGGTGGACTGGAATGGTTTTGAATTCATGTGTGAATGCACAAGTAAGTCATGCAGAGATAAATACCTTACACGCACTTATGAAACTGGTTTTGCAAAACAATTTTGTTTTGCTGGATGGACAATACGTTTTACAAAAGGGTGTTGCCATGGGTGCATCTTGTGCCCCCACTTTTGCAAACACTGTTATACTTTAGTGCAAAAGGAAGATCTTTTTTCCCACATTTTGGTGACATAAACCCCCCCATGGAAATTATTTGCCCATTTTTTGGATGACATCTTTATTTTATGGCAAGCACCAGAGGAAGGTATTGATGGGTTTATTGATTTTGTAAATAACAGTATTTGTTTTTTACATTTTACACATGTTTATAGTTATTTGGATGTCACTATTGGCAAGGATGACATTTAATAGAAGATTTTCTAGTAATATATTTCAAAAACCTACAAATTCAAACAGTTTATTACATTATAGTAGTTGTCACCCTGACTTTCAAAAGAGGGGGATTATTAAAGTACAAGCAGACTAACAAGGTTATTTACTGAAGATGACACTTTTCCTCTTGAATGTGACAACCTTGTACGTATGTTTACCCACAGGGGTATCCCTTGGACATGCTTCTTAAGATATTTGATGAAGTCAAGCCCACAAAGTACACAGGAATTACTGGTGATGTTCCCCAGTTAGTATTTAGAAGGGGTAAATCCCTTAAACACTTCTTGGAAAGTGATGACATATTTATGTCCCACACAAATAAGAAAAATGGGACATTTAGGTGTGGTGCTTGTCCTATGTGTAAGTTTGTGTATGAGGCTGATGGGATTTGTATTAATGGTGGTCATCTTGGATCCTCCCATTACTGTAATTGTAACACAAGGGGTGTTATATATGTTGCTTTATACACTGAATGTTGTGCGTTCTATGTGGGTGAAACACAGTGGAGGTCCAGAGACCAGATAAGCAAACACACTTTGGACATTAGAAACAAGAACATAAATAATGCTCTGTTTAAGCATATCTCTGAATATCCTACTCACAAGTTTTTTTTTTGGTTTGGATATTGTTCATAGAGATATTCGTGGTGGGCCGTCAGAGGATTTGATTGAATTCAATGAGCTAAAATGGCAAATTCCCTTGAATTCTTTTACACCCTCTGCTCTTAATGACAATGTCTATTAATGTATTAAAACTGTGTTCATATTCAGTGTAACCCTGCTCATTTATTAATGGAAATTATTTTTGGTTTTTATGCAATGACTTGTCACAGGTTTTTCATATGTTTATTTGGTTATTGGTTAATTAAGGTCATGTGATAGGGAGAGGGACTTGTGTGTTTTTTTTTTTTTTTTTTCTATTCTGAAGTAGTCTTGTTGATACATACAGATGAATGTGCTCAATTTTATTAAACATTTTCAGCTAAGAACTGTATGCCTTCTGTTTTTCCCACCTACATTGTTTGGATTTGGTTTATTGGTTCTTGTTTTTTTTGGTGGTAATGCATGCAATCATTTCCCGTTCACTGAATCCCGCACTGATGAAACAAAAAGGCTGAGGAGTGGTAGGGTGGCAGGATACATACCCCCCTGCACCTCACACCCTGCATCACACATTACTTACCAGTGGGGAAACCTTTGGGACAAATGTGCAGCTCTTGTTCCTTGTTTCCATTGAATAGTGTTGCAATTAACATGGGCAAACACCAGCATTTTAACAAAATCAGTCACTTTGTACAAAATGGTATCTCGTTAAGACAAACAGGTCACTCATCACAAATACACTGGTACTAGGCACTGAACAATATATTATGGGATACATTAATTCTTAAAATACTACCTCCTGAAGTTTATTCAAATGCACTTTGGACCAATGGCTGGGAAATCACAAATTCACCTCTGACTTTTTGCCTGTGTTCCTTATGGACAGGGGCAGTTTGTAGGTACCCTAAGGCACAGGTATATACCAAAGCCATTTTAGGCTGTGGGCATTAATAAAGGGGAAAATTGGGGTATAAAAGGCTTAAAATGGCTCTTGGGCCATAAGCCTAGTAACGTTCTATATTCCTATTTAATAATATTAAAGGGGCAATGGAATACATTCACTATATAAACACAGACTCTAAGACCTCTGTTGCTTATATCTTCTCCCTACAGTGAAGAGAGAAACCTCTAATATAAAGTATAGATGTGTGACCAAATGATCCAAATATGTATTCAACACTCAACTGATCCTGTCATAGCAAAATGTTATTGCTTATGCAGTATTCAAAACTAATTATTTATCTAAAGAAGAGGAACTACTGAGGTAGGCATTACTTGGGGGGAAAATATTTTCACATGAAAAAATGCACACAGTCATCTAACTATGACTCTGTTACAGTCCTGGTAATCGGTACTTTATCTTGTCTCCTGCTAGGATTCACTTGTCTAGCACTGGAAGTAGCAACTTTGGATGGAAAATTAGACATTTATAACAATTTTGCTTAGTCATTTTGCAAAGCAGTGTTAAACAGCTCTTGAATAGTCACACTTGGAAAGCACAGGATCTGTCTGCATTCTGAAATTCCACCCTTGTTTCAGATACTGGGTTATGGTAACACTTTTGAGGGAACAAGCATTCTTAGTAGATGACATGGTTATTCTTAGTTCAAACACTTCTGATTTATTTTCTGGAATATGGCATTTAGCCCAAGGCTCGTCAGGATATGTTCAAATATTCTGATTTCATGTAACTAGAGTGCCATTCTCTGATTGCCTCAAGTGTCACCTCAGGCCATTAATTCTTTGAACTGCAACACCTACCCCATTTAACTTTTAGTAAGACTGGTTGGCCTGATTGAGAGAGAGGTAATGGTTCTATAGAACATTTGTAAAACACTTTCCACAGATCTTTTGTTTAGTCTTTTGGGTTGTCCAAAACAATTTTTGGCTCAGGTTGTGACTCTAGTGTCTTAATACATGAGAATGAGGTTGTTTTGATATTTGTAGCTGTTAGCCTTGTTCTCTGAGCAGCTCTGAGAATGGTGAGGGCTTGAAATAGGAGTAACATATTGTCCATTATCAGTGGGAATTCATTTGAGACACGGTACTGTTGTAATAGTTCAGTAAGTAACTCTTACCCAGAACACATGGTCTGAAATCTGACTGCTGGCGTCTGATACTTAATAAATGAATTTTATATCATGAGGGTAATGGCAACTACAAAGTAGCTTTCAAACTCACAAGTTGGCAACTTGCTCTTGCCAAGAACCTTGTGATATATGTGCTGCTTGCTATGGCTGTCTTGAGATCACCTGGTTTGATGACCTTACTGACATTTTCCCTTTTTACATTTTGAGACCTTTGTCCCTTCTGTATTGGACATAGCACTTCAGGGTGTTGAGAAGGATGCCACCATTTTGCCTGCTCCATTAGTAAGCCATCGTATGTTGATCAAAATGCACTGCATATATGTGTTTAATACTTTTATTTATTTTTACATTTGTTAACCAGGAAAGTCTGACTTGGAACAAGACAAATTTCAGCAGAGGCTCGGGGAGAAATACTGCAGATGCATGTCTTTGTAATGTGGGAGGAAACTGGAGAACCCAGAGGAAACCCACACAAATGCTGGGAGGACATGCAGACTCCACACAGAAGGCACCCCAGCCAAGAATTGAACCCAAGAACCTCTTGCTATGAGGCGCAATGCTACTGCTGCACCACTGCACCGTCCTTAGCCTATTGGACAATATTTTGCAAGTCTTGGTCTCTTTCAGTCAGTTCTAAAAATTTGCAATGTTAATGACAGATCTGGTTGCCATTAAGTGCTGCATATACTTATTTTATTTGATATATAACAATAGATGATCACAAAAGTTTAGATAACAAGTCTGTGACAGTTTTCCAGTCGCATGGATTGCTGTGGCACTGAACAGTGTCATTTGTGTGGTAATTCTATCTAGATCATGTGAATTTTAGTGGAGCCGATGACCAGTGGTTAGTCTGAAACTGGAAACTATCAAACCATAATAGCTGTGGAGAATTTCTCGCATGCCCCACACACACAAACACACACACGCACACACACACACACACACACACACACACACACACACACACACACACACACACACATACTCTTGCACAGTACCTTGTTTTTATCTGTGAATGTCTGGCATATGTTATCATTCTGGAGAAATAGAGAACAGAATGTTTCATCTGAGTAATGCTACAGTAAACTGAAATTGCAGTTTTGTTTGGTAACTGGAGCTGTTAGCATCTTACAGTGGTGAAAGCTTGAGCTTGAATTTCCCCATATCTAAGGTGTGTCTTAATAGGTTGCTTAATGGACATAATACAAGGCCTATGCATGGTTAACTTCTTGGAGATATTAGTACCAGATATTACAGCTGTACTAACTCCATCACAAACGATGCATTTTGCAGTGTGGTCCTTGCTTGCATTCACTTTGATTCCACAAGAGCTTATATTGTGCCCAAAATACTGAAGCTGTTTTTCTGAGGTAACAATTGTCTTGGCTTAACTATATCCTAGAATTTCTAATGGTTTGGATCAGTGACCCTTATTCTAACCTCATCTTTCATTCTATATGGGTCAAATACCAGGATAGTCTACTTGTATTTACCAAAGGAATAAGCTTATGACTGACTCGCTCTAACCTGTGTCATGATGATCAGAGTTTAAGCAAATACTCTTACCCCAAAGAAGCTTCTTTCAAACTGTGTATGTAAACTATAAATGCTCTACTCTTACATTTTAGCATTATATAAGTAACTCTAAGTGCCTGCCTACATGGTTTAGTATTACAAAAGTAACTCTAAGTGCCTCTATAAATTTCCATCTGTGTTTTCTCATAAGTAACCTATTGCATAATTGTGTAACCAAGTTATAAATGTGGAGCTTCTCTCCCTGAGCCTCTGCAGAAAAGGGGATATGTAATCCAGATGGGTTAACCCGGTAAACAAATATCAAATATTTTCCATAACAACACCATAACCTTTGTGAAATTCTTTCTTTTTATGCTGAAAGATTTCAGGTGCTTAGGGTACACCAAATGGCAACTCTTGAAATGGAATTTTGTCACTGGAGTAATGAGGTACTTAACTTGGCTATTTTGCTCCATAGGTGTTTGCCAAAAACCACTAGAATAATCAAATGTGGAAAATATTTTAGTACTAATTTATCTTGGTTGCTAGACCTTTCTCAAATAACTGCATTAAGATTCATTAAAATTGAAGCATTGATAAGCTGCTTTTTTTAAAATACTGGGACCATTTATGCACAACACTCAGTTTGGTTACATTCTATTACATCAAGGTTTTGCAGGTCTACTTCTGTCCTGGACATCACAAGGAATGGCACTGTCCTGGGTGAAGTCAAGGCATATGGAACAACATTCAGTTTTAATATAATCTTTACAGTTTCACAATTAAGCAGATTAACTTCATCAAACACACCTTCATTAAATTTATTCTAGAAATTGGGCCCACCTCTCATGTCACAGCTCGGCTGAACAGAATTTAAGCTTATGCCCTTTCCACTGGGACGTGGCTAGAAATTTGCTAATGCCCTTCAGTTTGCCTGCAGGGCTATACACTTCTGTTATAGATGACATGTGATATCACAATAACTTTGACCCCTGTATCAATTTTGAAACTCAGTAAGTTCCAATAAATTGGAAGCTTCACTTTGAATATTTTGTGTAGAATCTTTTTTATGAATTGTTTCAATTAAATGAGCTTTCAATTAAATGTGTTTTCAGTGAATCTTGCCCACTGCGTCCTTTTTCAGTGAAATGTGGAGTCAATGAAAATATATGCTCTTGTGTAAATATTTAGGTAGCAAAGGCAAAGCACATGGGTGGTAGCAAGGGCATCTCCATGCAAACATGCATTGTTTGAAATGCCACTATAGTTTTAGTGGCTTATAGGTTCATAGATTAGTACTAGGCTAACTGCCATTTTAAGCCTAACCAATTAACCCATCTGAGCATTAAACCCTGTACCTTGTGTCTGTAAGGCAGAGAGCTTAACCATTCAAAGTTTTAAAGAGAGCACTTAAAGCTTGAGTCATTGATCTAGACAAACTAACTTTACCAATTTTTGATGATGGCAATATGAATGCTTTCAGAACAAAACACTGACAACAGAAACCAGAGACCTCAACCTCATTACCACTATCAACAGAACATGCTGGAGGGACAGGTTCCTCACCCAGAGACTGCCCATGATATGGAATAGACTTCCCATACATGTCAAACAGAGCACCTTACTGTCCCTCTTCAAGAGAAATCTTCATGAGTAGATGGGAAATAGAAAATTCACCTCAGGGATCACTCCAGTGGCTCTACTCAACAGACGCACTGGGAGCTAAGGTTGGGTGGCACGATGCCAGGGTAATCCTATGGGCTAGGCTTGTAAAGGCTCCAGGGCCATTAGCCTAGTACACACCTATGAATCTATGAAGAAGGGCTTGCTAAGAAATCACATACTGTGATAATCCTGCAAAAAATAAACATTTACTTTGAAGCTATGCATCTGTAGTTACCCATCTTCTCTAAAGCACTGATTATATTATAATCTGAGGAAATTTTATACAGTAGTATTTTTTTCATTTAAAGGCCAAGCTGTTGCTTTGCTGATTAACTATTGGTCTAGGTGTCGGGAGTAATTTTATTTAATACAGTTTCTGAAACAAAAGACTGGTCTTAGTGAAAAAGTGCCCCCATCGTTCAGTTTTGCATTCTATGAACCAGAGGAGGATAATACTGTAAATGCATCAGTTTAAGTGTAAAAGTGGACAACAGTAGAATTTCCGGCATTATGACTAGAAGCCACTCATCTTTCTGTAAGAAAAGTGTAGTGCTTCCTTGTTTTAGACTCATCAGTAAATCTACTTATTACTTGGATTATGGTGTTGAGAAGGCTTGCACTGTGAGTTTCAGGGCAGTAAATGATAAGGCATGTTTGATTTGGGGCATTAAGAAGTTTATTGTACTAGCACGAACCTTGTGAACTCAGAAGGCTGAGATGCCTGTAAATTATTTTAACTTGATTCAGTACATTATAATGAATATTTCAGCAAAGTATTTAAAACTTCCTAGCCATATCCCTAATGGGATAACCATGGGTGCAGAATTTAAGAGGCCTCATATTAGGATGCTTCCTTCACCTATGCTCTAGTGTACCAAAAATCAAACAAATTAGTGTGAGCCTTAACAACTCTCATTTTTTATATTCTCTATGTTCTGTTGTCAAAACAACAATAGTCTAGCTGTCTAACTGCTATGAAATGTGCACGAGCATATTTTCTCACTCAAAACTCCAAGTTGAAACATTTAGCACACGTGAGATGGTATAAAATGGAATATGGATGTCTGTGACTCACTGTTACAATATGCAGTCACATATTTTCATCAGCATAGCACTAAAACTTCCGATACATGGCCTAACAGCACAAGTCAAGTGTTTGCTGAGACTTGAGTATTAAAGTATACCAAGATGACTTGTCCTGCCATCACATTCTTGTGGGGAGAATGTTTAGCTAAATTACCAGTACCTAGCTACGTTGCTCTACCTTCAATCTCATTCCCCAACTTTGTGATGGAAATGTAACCCACGTCATTCAGAACAGATAGTCACAGCAGAACATTTGTCCAAATCAATTTACCTGAGAATGCAATCACCTGGTGCCCATTTACCACATTAAAATTACCCTACATTCTTTCCTTTCATGTGTGCTATGACTGATTTGTGTTGCTCTTACTCTGTAACCACATGTATGTATAATGTATGTGCAAGTAACACTAATCAATTTTCCAAAGCAGAACAGAGGCATAGCATATATGTATAGTGTCATAGTGTCTGTACATGTAATGTAAAAAAAAAAAAAAAATATATATATATATATATATATATATATATATATATATATATATATATATAAAAATATCTGTCTAATAGAAACCCACATAATCAAGATGAATGGAGAGGACCTAGCCATGACTGGACAGTTCTGTCTAGACAATACTATTGTACATGACAGAGGAGGAGGAGGAGGCAGAAAGAACAGGCTGAATGAGGCCAAGAATGCAATTGAGATGTTAAATGTGTGAAGGTCATCTCAGTACAGCACCAACAGCAAGCTGAGGAATTGCCAAAGCTGTGCTCTGTCTACACTCTTGTATGGATCTGAATAATGGTGGATGATATGCCACATCACTAGCCACTCAACCTTCTATATCACTAATGTGAAAAGGGTGAAAACTATTTCAAGCCTGGAACTGCTCATCAGGTGGAAGCAAGAGTGCATGGACACAGTCATGAGAAGATGAAGACACTTTGTAGACTCCATCACACGAAAAGCTCTCCACTGGACCCCAGAAGGCAAGTGGAAGAGAGGCAGGTCAGAGAACACATGCAAGAGAACACTGGAAATCTACCTGAAGACCCTGAAAGACATGCTGGGACACCATACAGAAACTTGCCCAAGACGGAAGAGGTTCTTTGTTACTGCCCTGCATGCCAGCTGGCATGCTGGGCAGTAAGTAATGCACACCTGTAAATACACAGCTGAGCATCTTTACCCTTTCTGTACCTGTCTATAACCCTGCCCCTAACTTCCTCTAGCCTTTTGTAGAGGATGGTAAGGCTAAATGATGGCGTATACTGCATACGGCTTGCATCTCTACCCTAACACATTTCTATACGTTTAAAACGAGACCTCCCCTCGCTGCTTACTCTTCCTTTATCGTTACTCTTCCCGTGTCATACTTCACTGATTTCTTTTCCATTGTGTACCTACATACATTTAGCCTATAATTAAGTCATCGTGTTCATTATATTTTGTGGTAGATTTTTGTAAAGTGTTTTGTAACTCACATTATGCTACTCCTAATTTGTATATATTGATATTGCAATTTACAGCATAACCATTGGGTTTTGTTCCATTTTATTTTGTGGAGTATTTCTACCCAGTGTTTTTGTAAAAATGGGCTATACCTGGTAAATGAAAATAAACTATATGTATAATATATATATATATATATATATATATATATATATATATATATGTGTGTGTGTGTGTATATATGGACATCCTGTAAAAGTGACTGACACCTTTCTGAAAACACAGACAGGTATGCAAGATCAACAATCCCTGTGTATGGGAATATTTTCCTTTCCTCGGAGATTGTGTTATCTTTGAGTTAGTATATAAACTATCAGGGGTGTAGGTGGTGTATGGGGGTCTTGCCCTCTGCAACAAGGTGATGCATGTGCCAATGCTCATTGTCTGTGCATGCATGGTAATGTCAGTTCACTTTCTCTTCCTTTTGAGGTCAATGTATGCGATACTCAACTAACATTAGACCCGTATAAAAGTGTCTGCATAGAAATTGCATGCATATTGTGCTGCAAAGCTTCACTTTAAAGCACACTGCAAATGTAAGTCAACCTCAAGGAATGAGTTTGCTCTCTTTCTGTATATAATATGTATATACATACATGCACACACACACATTGGTGTGTGTGTTTTCATAAAGTCCACACATGGCAATGCAATTTTTAGTACGTAATTCACAGTATTTTGAATGCACAGGTTCTCTACTATATTGAATTCAAATATCTGTGCTTTCATGATACTGTAATATTGTTGGGTTAAGGCAGGTAAGTTTTTTTTTTTTCAGGTGTGCTGCTGGAACTCTTAATGTGCTCTGGCAGTTATCTTCTGGTAAATGGGTTTGATGTGACTGTGTAGATATTTTTTGAGTTTAGAGGACCTGCCTCCTGCAGAAAACTGTGTTTAGGGCTTTAGGGTGCTACAGCACAATTTGTAATGCTGGTATTTCATGCATTCATTAATTTCTGCTGACTTCTAACTGGTTGATTTGTTTTTGATATTTGTCGACACCATATATAAAAAAGGTTTTGCAATAAAGTTATCCACCCACCCAGAAGTGTGAATATTGGCTCTAGTTTATCAGCCTTGTGATATCCTTGACCCCCTTTGGTTATAGGACACGTGAGCAGTTTTTTCATCAAAGTGTGAATTTTGTTTAAGATAACTGGATAATGGGTAATACAAGGCAAGAGACCTTCAGCACCACTACCTACTTACAAGTGTCAACACTTAGCCCACAATTCCTCTCTTGAAGGGAATTTGTGAATACCCTATCAATCTTCCAGGTCCCCATTTGAAGGAAGATAACCTGGCACTCAAACTACTGTATAATATGTGAACATTTACTATTCTAGTAATGAATTTTAATGTTAGACACTGGAGTTTGGTGGTCATATGCCAATAACTGTTTTGTTTACACATGTATCCAAAGATGCTTGCATTTGCATTTATACATAATGTGATTATAAAGAAAACGATCATCTCATATGGTAAACCTTTCACGGCACACATTCAGCTTATCATCTGGTCAAGAGTTTGCAGTATTAGAGTCAAAAATGGAGATTGATGAATAAATAATATTCAAATAGATAAATGGTAAGCAAATAATAGTATAGGAACAGATGAAAAAAATGGTAGTATACAAACAGATGAATAGTATTACTAAGTGTGTCACTGGAATTAAAGTAATTCTGATTCAAAATTTAATTAAAAAATGAATCTGTATTCTTAACATTTTGCATAATTTTCAAAAATCTTCAAAATTATTTTCTGGAGGCAATCCTGCAAAAGCAGAAAGGGTATGTAGATCAAGCTCAAACCAGTAAAAGGATTTGTCTATAAAATTATTTTTTATTATTATTTTTGTCCTAAGTGATTACTGTAGCTTGCAAAGTGTGCATAGCTGAGTAGGTAGCCTAACTTTCAAACTTATTGAATTTCTTGGAATTTCTGAGTTTTGAGGATAAAATTATGGGGTGCCATGAATTCCTGAGTGGCAACTTGAAATCATGATTTTTTTATTTATTTACATTTTTTACTTAATGCTGATGTCCTTGCACATCGCCAGCATATTCCACAATGTCATCAATGTACAGGGGTGTGCTCGATGTTGTCAACATCGTGAGACAGTGCCTGACCCTTGACTGCCTGTCAGAGCTTTAAAAAAAGTTGTTTGTGGCCACAGGCCTGCCTATGACTTGCAGCAGTCAATGAAAGAATACATCATGTCAATGCAAATTTTATGTTGATCAGTGTCTTGATTTTTTGGCTGGTTGTACCTACTTTTCATACATCTTTGTCCAGATTTTTTATTCTAGGTTGTGAGGTATGGAGGTAGATGTATGACTGCAGTGACCAGAAAGAGAACTACTTGACCATTAACTCAGAAAAAATGTTTCATTTTTCAAGGGCTCTGTAACAGCTTATCTGAATCTATAGTTATAATTTCACTTTGAAAAGTATGTAAGGAAATGCTTTTTGCTGCACAGTTCATGTGTATTACCTGTCATATTTTGTATTACAAAGAATGCAGCAATTCGTCTTTTGTTGTAGTTATTGCACTCATTCAGGTTCCAATGCCACTTTAACAGCCATCAAAACTGAATCAATACTTCATACACTGCTGTTTGGTAACCACTTGTCAATAAATGTTAGTGAATAGGATTACAGCAGTGTTGCTTAATGTTTTTCCACACTACACTAGAAAAAAGGGGAACTCACTAAACTCTGGGACTAATTTGGCAGTGTGAACATCACAGCCTTGAATCCATGCTGGAAATGAATAACATTTGTGGATAGAATTAAAGGAAAACTGCTATGTGGAGTGTGCTGTGTCATTGTAAACTGAAATTTTCTCATTGATTCAGTCGAGCTTTGTTAAAACATTGCCTATTTCTTTACTGCTGTAGCTGAGTCACTTTTTAAAAGACAGATAACTGGAACTAACTGTCCTAGAGTAATTTTAACTTTTGTTCATCAGGATGCATTATTCTTCTAGTCTTGAAGCATTTGAGGGCCAATTAAGGTTCCAACAGACTAAAGTGATGAACAGCACAGTGTTAACTGTCAACAGGCACTAAACAACCAAATTAAATGGAGTGTGAAACTAATAGGTTCATCAGTATAAGGATTAAGCAGCTGTTAAATACCAGAATAAAGATGCATTTTAGCCTGCAGTGAGCTTCTGTACTGGCTGAATGGAAATAAATGAAACTTCATTATCTTCTGATCCTGACAAACTGTTTTCTGATCAATCTAACTCTTAAATTAAACACAGGATACACAGGACTAGACAGCCTTAGTAATTGGGTAGTTACTAGCACCTGGGATAAGTCATCAATTGCATATAATGGTCTTCAGTCTATATAGCATGTTTCTTAGAAGCCTATTACCATTAAGAATATGGTAGAAGAATGGTTTTGCAGTTTAGAACTTGATCACAAATTCAAGCTGAATTAATAAGTCCCTTATATTTCAGTTTGACTACACAGAGCACCATCTGCAGAAAAGTATGGCTATATTTATTTTTCTGCTGTACATTTGATGAAGGAAGGAAGTAAACAAGTAATACTAATGCAGTATCCTGCTGATGACATGGCTGGTGCACACCTTACCTGAGTAGCCAGTCTCATGGAGTGGCATGCAATGCAGTTTTGCAAAATGTAAACATCAGCATTGCTGTGCCTTAATCCTTTTGTTAGCTTGGTGCTGAACTTGGGAATTAAAAATACCTGTAAACAAAATATGTAAAAACTGACATTAGTATGGAAGGATGACACTTTGCCATATAATATTAAATAAGAGGTCAGTCATTGGATTAAATCATCTGACTAGAAAATGCCAATAGCACTTCTTTAAAGCTTTTGTTAATACATGGCCTCTGACTTCTGAACAAGTTTCTATGCTATAGTTTAAAAGCACCAGAGGATTTGGTACTGCACATTTGGAACACAAATAATGTATTACTTGTGATACAAAAGAGATAAAGGAGGCTCCAGACCACGGCTGCTAAAAACATGTAAAAATTTAATCCAAGGTGAGCGCTTTCGTAGCTCAAGGCTACTTCATCAGACAAAAACATACACCAAATCTACAGTTTATATATCATCAAGTCAAATAATCAATCAATTAAATCATCATTATGATTTCCAATAGAGTTGGGATAGAATGATTCCCAATAGAATGGGGATAGAATAATTTAAGCAGTATTTATTGAAGGACAGGGCCTATGATAATCAATTTATTGACTTTTTAGCTATGCTGATGGAACTTATCCTGGAAAACAATGTGTTTGTTTTCAACAGTACTATATACAGACAAATGGATGGTGTAGCTATGAGCACATAGTGTGCCAATAGTTACGCCAACATTGTAATGGCAGCGTGGGAAGAGCAATATGTGACTACAGAGATGCAGGGCAGACTTGGTTTCTATAGAAGGTTTGTGGACAACCTTTTTATGCTGTGGGATGGTGACACTGACAACTTCACCCCCTTCTTTATTAGGTTAGGTAATAGCACACAATTTTTGAAATTTACAATGAATAGTTCATTGTCTGCAATTGACTTTTTAGATGTCAAAATTGTACAGAGAATTAATAACCAATTTGCTAAAGAGATATATAGGAAGGAGTGCTCCAGAAACTCCTATCTACATAGACAAAGTATGCACTGCAAACACATTTTTAGAAATGTGGTTAGGGGACAGAGGGTGAGAACCTCCAGATTAATAACTAATGATGTCAACTTTGAACGAGAGTTCATAGAGATGAAAGATAGATTTCTGGAGAGATGTTATAGTGAGAATGAAATCCATCAAGCAACAGTAGATATCACCAATAGAAGAGAGGTAGATATTTTGCCCTACTTCTCTAAACAGAAAGCTCCTTCTATAGTATCGAAGCAGAGATGTAATACTCTGAGAATACCTATTACGTACTCTAGTAACACTCAGTTACTACAACATATCTTTGATAAAAATTGGAATATTCTATGTGCAGATGATAGGGTGAAGGGAATTGTTGGAGAAAGGCCTAGATATATATGGGTCTACCTGACAATGTCGACAGCTTAGAACACCGACAATGAGAACACCAACGCCAGAAGATCGACAACTGAGAAGACTGACTGATGAAAACCCCGACGCTGAGAACACCGACATGGGAAAAGGCTGTGTAAGTATGCGGTAGTGACGGACGTTAGGGTGCGAGTAAGGTAAGTGTGCGATATTGATGGTCTGTAGGGATAGGGGTGGGTTAAGTGAGTTAGGGTTAGGGCGCGGGTTAGGTAAGTGTGCGGTAGTGATAGTCTTTGGGTTAGGGGTGGGTTAAGTGAGTTAGGGTTAGGAAGCGGGTTAGGTGAGTGTGCGATAGTGATGGACCTTAGGGTTAGGGTTTGGGGTAAGGTTGTAGATAGTTGTGTATGTGAGGTTTAGTGTGGGTTTGTAAGGATTTTGGTGTGCTTGTGTTGTGAGTGTGCTTTTTGGACAGGGGATTTGTTTTGTTTGTTGATTGTCGGTATTATGGTGTGTCGGGCATGTGAGGTTTCGTGTTTGTGAACTGTCGGTTATGTGGTGTCGGTGATTTCATTGTCGGTGTTGTGGTGTGTCGGTGTTGTCAGGTAGACCCATATATATATATATATATATATATATATATATATATATATATATATATATATATATATATATATATATAAGAATAAAAAGAGTCTGAAAATGCTATTGTGTGGACCACGAACTGGTTGTGAATTAGCCAACTTTGAAGTTGGAATGAAATATGGTACATACCCATGTGGTAAGTGTAAGTACTGTGGTTCCCTTGATAGCACAGGTAGATTTATACACCAAGATACAGGGATAATTTACATGTTTAGACTGACAGCACACTGTAATACAGTCAATCTAGTGTATTTAGCCCCTTGCGTATTATGTGGCTGTTTTTATGTTGATATGACAACACGTAGATTACGTGATTGCATGAGAGAACATCTTTATGATATCTCCAGGAGAATAGATACCAATGCCTTGGCAAAGCATACCATGGTATATGGTAATGAACATAAATTCAGGTTCTTAGTTATAGATGTGATTGTCCCTAGTATTAGAGGAGGAGAGGTTAGGAATAAAACTGAAGTTAAGGAA
The DNA here is from genome assembly GCF_019279795.1 of Protopterus annectens. Lineage (NCBI taxonomy): Eukaryota > Metazoa > Chordata > Ceratodontiformes > Protopteridae > Protopterus > Protopterus annectens. The sequence continues at coordinate 533,813,057 of NC_056738.1, read as the reverse complement.
CTTGAATAGATTATTAGGTTACAGGCGAATATGGGTAAGGGTATTAATGACAAAATCTGTATCAAACCAGTATTAATGGACAGAGGCATTAGAAAATAGTGTTTAGGTATATTCAGCCATATACATACTGGGTTTGCTTTTTAGAAACATGAATTAACTCAGGATATTGATGTATTTTTATTTATATTTATATATATATATATATATATATATATATATATATATATATATTATATTCAATATTGTATATATGTATTCTAATAACCCTTTAGATAGATGAATGAATTAGAGGTGTATGATGTATGTTCTGTTTATATATTGTAAATTTTATGTCTGAATATTTAGTATAGATGAGTGAATTGATAGCTAACTCTGTGCCTTTATTAGTTCTAATGATGATTTAATTGATTGATTAAGCGCTCACTTTGGATTAAATCTTTACATGTTTTTAGCAGCCGTGCTCTGGAGCATCCTTTATCTCTTTTGTATTGCATTTTCACTTTTGGAGGAACAGTTTATCTGCACCACTTTACTTGTTTTTGAATGTATTACTTGTATTTGTGTTAACTCATTAGAGCTACAGCAAGCATTTTTGCAGAGGCATGAAGTCGTGCCTGCCAATAAAGACCCAGTTCCTGCTGTTTACCATGCACAGCACAGTATGGCAGTTGAACCACTGTGCAATGTTGTACACCACAGAGATTAAAAGCAAACTGGACACGGTTCTCATCAGAAGTATAAAGGATTAAAGTAATAGGGAGATTATGCAACTACAAAGTAAAATGAACTGAAGCATGATTCTAGTCAAAAACACCTTAAGCAGTGGGGTTGGAACAGGCAACCAAGACAGCGTATTATAGAAAGAGAAATACGCTATGTTTCTTAACATGATCTTTCATCCAAATAAACTTAAAATAATATCCTGTGTTGAATGATCTAAGCCTTTTATGTGACGAACAAAGACGCAAACTAGCTGTCAGGAAGCCTGAAGCCTGCAGCTGCCTCATGTATTTTCTCTACCTGTCACACTTAGTGACACATTTGTTGAACAGCTGAGTACACTGGTCAAAGGAGCATTCTAAGGGATGACCTGGGCCAACATGGTGCAGTTACAGTATTGGCATTTTAAGTTGTCAAGCTAAACATGTTGAATCTCCAATACTATGCAATTTATTCAAGAGTACATAATATCAAGACGTGTACAGTGTGGTTCGTACATCCTCACGGAGCATCTTGAGTGTATCGCATTCGGCTGCATTATTTGGTAGTTCATTACTTCTGTTGACTATCCAATCTATAAAGCAAATTTTTTAAATTGACTTGTTATGAATGAGAAATATGGTTCCTTCCAGTGATACTTGCGTCCCATCCTTACTTATACATATTTAAGCTTGATTAGTCAGTCACTTTGCCTTTTTAATGCTTCTTGTGCGTATGTCATCTACACTATTCCTCCAGGGCATGTATCTTCACTTAGTTCAGCTGTTCCTTTTAGATACTGTCCCTCCATGTTTCTTATTCTGTTTAGCATTCATGGCACATCCTCAGCCATTTTTATGTACTTGTCCCTGAATGTCTTCCAGAACTGTATTCAGTACTCTAAAAAGGTCTCACTTGGGCCTTGCAGAATAGCAATAACCTTCATTCATTTTTTTTTTAACAAGGTAGGTGAGTTGTTCCACCGACCATTTTCAACTACAATGTGAGGCAGAAGGGGCAACAGCATTTAAAATATTTCATTCCTCATTGTCGTAGATGCATGCTTGAATTTGCCCTTCACTGCATACCAGAAAGCAGCTGATATCATATATCTTAATCTGGTACATCATTAACATTTTAAAATACAGAGTATCACTGGATTGAAACAAATTTTAGTTATAGGAAAAAAATTAAAAACAAGTACTTAGAAATTTTACTTGGGAGGGAGAAAGTGTGTAACACATCAAGAAAAATATTAAATATCACAAGTAACTGAAAAAAAATTAAACAGATCGACCCTTTTGATATACACCACTGCCTTTTCACCTATGACATTGCCTACTTATTCTGTTTGTAGTTCATTTTGGCAAGTGACTAAGAATTATAGATCTTTTTCACATCCTCAGTTTCAAGAAATGCTATCTCAGTGTTTTTAATCTCAAAATTCCTGCACTTTGCTTTTCTTGGTACTTAATCCCAGCTGCCATTTTCACCATAAACAGAGAGGGCAGTGCGGAATAAGTGGGATGTTTTGTATCAGCAGGGAATAGATTCTATCAGTAATGCAGTAATGCTTCTACTCCACCTAAGTCTTAGCCCAAACCTTGAGGACTGTGTGATTGTGGAGGGCCTGCAAAGGAGATAGACATCAGACTGCTGGAAGGTATCCTAATTATATCCATCAGATGGGTCCATAGAATGGTGGAAAAGTTCTAGCTGGAGTAGTTGATGCTTATCCTACTAGATGGAAGAGGAGACTGGGAATTCATGCAGGTAGATTATATTATATCAGCTAGGTGGACAGGATGACAAGCTAGGCAGCAGACCATGGGCTTAACTATGCCTTAAATCTGCAAATGTACATTATGGGATATATATGGACTCATGTAATAGACTGAGAATGGGCAGTGGAGAGGTAACCAACAGAGACATTCAAGAGGACACTGGGTCATTTGGAAAGTAGCTGGACACCAGGAGAAGGGGAGTAAAGGCAGATTAATAAGTGTACTTAAAATGATGGCTGGACAGGTTAATTGTTCTGCGAGCAATGACATGTAGTTAGGTACAAGTACACCTATAATCTTGCCTTCATCATTGTTTCTCATTATGTGGTCACTAATTTTAACTTAATCCATGGTGACCTGATGAAAAAGTCTAAAATTGATGCTCATTTTCATTGTTCAAGGACATTATATATATACAACTGTTTGCATGATCATATTAAGGAGAATTGATAGGATTTAGCGTGTATTGGATTTCTTATAGTATGCAGAAACATGACCCTTAGTAATGCACTGGGTTTATTATCTGTGAAAGAATAGTGAGAGTACAGGCTCTGCCTATTAGCTTAGTAGGTTGTTCACCAGTTGAGTCACAAGCTTTGCGTTTAGTCATTTAAGTCTGTATTGCACAGGAGGACATGAAAGCCAAATAGCTGCAGTGATTGCCCCATGGCACAAAGATGTAAAGCCAGTCCTCCTCTGACTAGTTGCATAGGAAAGCTGGAAGGTCATAAGGATGTGTTTCTATACCTAAACCAGTTTTCAGTATTGATACTGCAGTGCACTACAAGCAAGCACTGCAGTCCTGATCTGCTTCCTTTAAATGAAACTTTAAACTGGAGTGCAGTCTGTCTGCACTTTATTCCCATAGATTAAATAATTAATAGTTTGCTCAGAAAGCAAATCCATTTTAACAAAATAACAACTAAAACAGATACCTCCCTGCATGTTTCTACACTCACATCAACTGTGTCCAAGAATTACAAAATGCTGTATCAATTTGCCATCTCTACTTAAGCTGGTCATTGTAGTGTGATATCATAGTAGTATGAAAGTTGAATCTTAATTTGCTTTAACAGACCTTACAATTCAATAGTTAGGATAACTACATGGTTTAGCATGATTTTCTCACTGCCATAATGCAATCTGTCAGCTGCAGTCACCATTACATGGCTCATTGATATATGTTACCAGGCTGAATACATGCATTCAGTATGCGTTTACAGGGACATTAGCACATACTGCCACCTGTCTGTGGTACAGTTTTGTTGCAAAATGCACCTGTGCTGCCTGATGCTGCAAACCATGCAGTATCCTGGTATACATTCATGTACTTTAGGCTACCTTGTCCACCTTATTCTAATCTATAGCATGGATACATAGCCATACTACAACCAGTGCCTGAACAGGCCAACTTGATGCAACTAGAAAGTAAAAATCATCCTGTATCCTGCTGCACATTTTACAGGGAGCACCTGATGTGATCCTATGATGACTCCATGTATAACATTTGTACTACACACCAGATAACAAGGGAAGTGAACAAAGCCATTGACATCACCCTCTGAGCACTACTAGAACAGGTAGTGAGTGACCTGTAGAGGTATCTCCCTCATCTCAATGGGTAAACAAGGTCAGGGAAAGAGTAGCTTTCTTGAAACCGATTACCATCAGTTTGTAGTGCTTTGTCTGACTGTCCTTTTCTTGCATTCTGTTAGAGGTGTATTAAAGCACTCAGAGGTGACACTGATGTCTGTGCAAGCAGGACAGAGAGAGAAAAACTATACACTCATATGCATGTTAATGGGTCACTATCTGTTCTCATGCCTTCTTCTCTGAAATGGAATGAAAGTCACTTGTGGAAGGTGGCATGGTGCTAATGAATGTTCAAGTATCACAGCCCAGCTGCATAGTGTTAGGTAGCAGGTTCAGTGTATCACACTTGTTATTCTGCTGTACATTACAGCTCCAATATTCTGCCCTACCATCTCACCATCTGGTATCTAAATCTGAGGTGGTAAGTGTGGATCAGAGCATGTGTATGTACCTTTAAGAAGCATTTCCAGATGTAACACATGCATATAAATAGTGAGCATGTGCAGGCACCAGTGCCATTTTGAGAGAACAGCCAGAATGTTAGCATGTGTCAGTGTGATAGTCTATCAGTTTATGTTACAAAGCCTCATTTCTGATGTGTTTGTGTGTAATAAAGCTACTTGAACTGAACCCATGAATGTTCGTCTGTTTTATCCAGATGAGTGACATAGTGTCAGAACCGGGATTAAAAGAACAACTTCAAGCCATGAAGTGCAGAGTTGAAGGTGAAGGCAGATTAAGCTGGTGGAGTGAAACGGAGCACAAACAAACTAAAAAAGGACCAGAAACAAGCTAAAGGTAAAGCAAATTGCACAAATTATTTGGCAAAGAAAATGAAATGGTGCATTTATAAGGCACAAAAATGCATTATTAATAAAATGAGTAGCACAAAATGCATTAAACAAAAGGTACAAACTGCATTATTAAACAAAATGTTTGAAAGCACAATATTTAATACAACTAGCAGAGATATTCATATGGGGCTCAGAATTCTTTGGTTTGCATAACAGGCATATTTAAAGTAAAACGGGCACGAGAAGAGTATAATGAGAATAAGAGATTAAAAAAGCAGAACAAGTACAATAAAAGGTCAAATTCAACTTGAAGAGCAAGGTGACCGCATGTTTTTAGTAAAAGACTGTGTATGGGCACAAACTACTATTTCACATTGATCTAAGCCATTCAAAGCATAACTAGAGTTTGCAAAGTATCTCAGTGTGTGCAAAGCGTTTGCAGTCTGTGTACTTTATTACACTGCAATCATTTCAAAGAGTTTGCTGTGTTTAAAGCACAGTTATATTGCAAAGTGTTGTCAAAGTACAGCCATTTCAAAAAGTTTCTTATGCTGTGTGCAGTTACTCACAGAGTGCTGCCATTTCAGAGTGTTTTTGCACTGTACAGCATTATTTTGCAAAGTACATACATTTTGAAAGGTTCTTGTGCTGTGTACAGTTTGTTTGCAAAGTGCATTTAACTCAAAGTTTTCATAATCTGCACATTTTCTGTCATGTACAGTTTATTTGCAAAGTGCAGTCATTTCGAAGTATTTCTTACAAAGTATAGTGATTTGAAGTGTTCTGGTGCTATGCAGACTTATTTGGAAAAGTGCAGTTATTTCAGAGTTTGTTCTGCTACTGGGCATAATTACAAGGACTGGCATGAAGTTCTAGTATATATATTTATGTGTGTATGTTCGTACATAATTTTCAAGCACCTTTACTACTGTGTGTTGATATGGCGGACGCATTTCGCAGACCAGGTCCACTTGTGGTTGATCATAATATAGCAGAAAATTGGAGAATATTTGAGCAGGAATACAATATTTTCATACAAGCAGCTTTTTCTCACAAAGATGCGTGTATGAGAGCATTCATTTTGCTTAACTTAGCTGGGTCAGAAGCCATTGAAAAAGTGTTAATTTGTGTTTGCACCAGAAGTATTATATGCAGGAGAGGGGGAAAGCTGCCATTTTGTGGTACCAGTTGAATCAAGGGAGGACCCTGAGTGCTTAAAACGTAAACTAAGAAATATGCAACCCCCAGACAAATGTTACATTAGAGAAGCACTTATTTTATACAAGAGACCAAAAGCCAGGTGAAACTTTTGCAGCTTAAATTACTGATTTGAGAAATAAAGCTAAAACATGCAGATTTGGTGACTTGAAAGATTGAGTTAATAAAAGACAGGTTTGTGTGTGGTTTTAACAGTGCTGCACTAAGAGATTTTGCTTTATGACTGTGATTTAACGTTGAGCAAAGCAATAGAGATTTTTCAAATCCATGAGCTCACAGAAAGGCATACAAATATGATTGCAAGTGATAAAAGCATAGTTTCAGCAGCCTCTAGAGCAAACGTAGACAGCATGTAACACATGACAAGCAGAAACAGGAGTAAGTACATGGCAGCTGCAATTCCTATGGGGTTTCCTGGGAGGAGTCATAGCTTTCTAGCAAGTTCTAAGACTAGCTCAGTAAAAAGGGCATGCTCAGTACAGTATAAGGGTGAGTCAGCAAAACCCAAATCATATCTTATTAACTGTCATAACTGTGGAGCCAATCATAAGTCTAAAAGAGAGAAGTGCTTAGCATTTGGCCAGCAGTGCCACAGCTATAAAAAATGAAACTATATTCTAAAGTTTTGTAAATCAAGCAAGCCTCATTCAGTTATTAAGAAAGGTCGGTAAAGAAAGCAAGTTTATCATACAGAGAGCTGCAACCCTACTTTCTACATAGAGGGTGTATCATTGGTCAGTGAAAAGGTTAATGCAGTACATTTGTTGGCAAAGAATGAAGTATTTTGTACTGTCCTGATCAAGAGCAAGCCCACAGACACTGGCTGAAAGTGTAATGTGATCTTAGCAGAAATAGGGCTGGTGAGCAACTTAATTTGGTCAGTTGTGCGAAGCTTGTTACTTGTGGAGGTGAAGAGATTCAAACCGAAGGCTCAGTAGTGCGTTCATGCTATTTGGTTGGGAACAGTTATAGCTTGCAATTTAATGTAGTCAGAAGACCTGTGAAGTCATTATTAGGTCTCAGAGACAGTATGAGAATGAAACTGCTTTTTTTAAAGGTCCATCATGTAAACACATGTCCCAGTTCCAGCTTTACTGATGCTATTTTCTCAGAGTATGCTAATGTTTTTGATGACAAGTGAGGCAAACTTCCAGTTGTGTATTCCATGAAGTTAGATCCAGAGGTCAGTCCAGTGGTCGGACCAGCAAGGAGAGTTCCAGTAGCTATATAGGGCAATGTCAAGGTCTGGTTAGACAAAATGGTACAGCAAGGTGTAATTTGTCCAGTCACAGAACCAAATGAGTGGGTGTCTTTCACAGTAGCTGCTCATAAGAAAAAAATCAGATGAAATCAGAATATGCATTGACCCAAGAGACTTGAGCAAGGCATTTAAAGGGACCTCATCCTATATTGCCATCCTCATGCCAAATATCACTTTTTTCTGTCTTGGATCCAAAGAGTTAATTTTGCAAAGTGATGCTTGATCATAAATCTTCATTACTGACTACATTCAGCATCCCATTTGGTAGATACAGATTCCTCAGGATGCCTTTTGGAATAAATTCTGCCAGTGAAGTCTTTCAGCATGCAGTGGAGCAATTTTTTTTTCAGGCTACCCATGTGCTATAATAGTTGATTTACTGGTTGGAGGTAATGGTGAAGCAAAGCATGACAGAAACCTCAGGAAAGTTCTGGACAGAGAGCATAAAGTGAACTTAAAGCTCAATCTTCTGAAATGCAAATTCAGACTACCAGAAGATACTTATGTAGGTCAATGTAGGTGATTTATTTACCAGTACAGGCTTATGATTAGACCATTCCAAGCAAGCAGCCATTCTTGAGATGCCAGCTCCAGACAATGTCCACGCCTTACATGGTTTTCTTGGTATGGTTAAATATTTGGGAAAATTTATCCCTGACTTTAGTGAGTTATCCGTGCCTTTGAGAGCTGACACACAAAAAGGTTGCCTGGTTATGGTTAGAACAACACCAGAGAGCATTTGATAACCTCAAACAGCAAATTCCTAACCCACCTACATTAAGATACTATAATGTTCACAAACCGGTAGTTCTTTCCTATTATGCTTCAAAGTTCGGTCTTGGTGCAGTTATTCTTCAAGAATACAGACCTGTTGCCTATGCATCTATGACTCTTACCCAAACTGGGATGCATTATGCTCAAATTGAGAAGGAACCTTTGGCAATTATGTTCATATGTTCCATGATTATATTTGTGACCGAGCTATTTGGATAAAAACCAGCCATCAACCGCTAGTCACTATTTTCAAGAAGCCTATGCATTCCACTCCAGCATGACTATAAAGTCATCAATTTCAAAATGGTCTGTACAAAGCGTAAACTTCTTTATCTGGCTGATACCTTATCCAGATCACCCAGAAATACCATAGAACAGCTTGATGCAGAGAACTTTGACTTTGATGTCATGGAAGTGCATAATTTTTCTGCTAAGAGCTAAGAGATCATACAAAGACTGATCCAATTTTGCAAAAGCTCAACCACTTCATGAATGTAGGATGGCCATCAAAGCAATCCTGTGTACTGCGAGTACAGCCTTATTTTCCATAAAGAGATAAGATGGTGATGGAAGATGGTATCATTTTCAAATGTCCAGACATTATTATTCCTACTTCCTTACAACATGAATGCATTCAGATTTTGCAACATGACCACACAAGTTCCGATTCTACCAAAAGAAGGGTACGAGGACTAGAATTTTGCCCTTCACCAGCAAAATACATTGATAAAGTGCTTTCTTCTTTCTAGGTGCACAACAGTACTAAGCCACATTTGCAAAAAGATCCACTTCAATCAAATTCCTGTACTACCTTGGTCAGCAGTAGCAACTGACATATTTATGTGGAACAGTCAGCATTATTTAGTGTTGGTAGACTCTTATTTGAACTGGTTTGAGATTGAATTACTACTTAACCTAATGTTCAGTGCTGTTATTACTAAAATGAAATGTCATTTCTCAGTCCATGGTAGTCCACACAGTTATTTATGACAGTGGTTCTCCATTTACCAGTCAATTGTTTCAGAGATTTGCTAAAGAGTGGGACTTTATCCATGTTACTAGCAGCCCTTAATATCCAAAGTCAAATGGTCTTGCTGAACATGCAGTACAGAGTGTACAGTGTGACTATACCGGTATCTTCTTGAATTTACTCAGTTTTAGAAATATACCCTGTGAGAACCTACTTGGCCTGCCTGCTCAGAAACTATCTAGGCAAACCAAAACAATCTTGCCTATCAGTTCTAGTTTGTTGGTGCCTAATGCTAAAAACAGAGCAATCAAAGCCCAACTTTCTAAGAAGCTTTCTTCTCAGAAGTCCAGCTATGATAAAATGGGCAGATTTCTTCCTCCATTAAAAGGAGAAACGGTGAGGATGCAAATGGCGAAAGGCTTTGATCGAATTGGTCAAGTGAGGTATATGTGCCAGGCTGAGATCCTACATAGTGGAATTTGAGGGAATAAAATACTGGAGATATCGCAGACATCTTCCTGTACCAGAAACGATATTGCAGCATTGTAATTGTGATACAGACTTTAGATCTCAGGGCAGCTCTGACAATGTTTATACCGAAGAACATGTCTCACTATCCAATTCCCATTCCTGGTGATGTCAGAGATTTCCCCAAAGTTGAAAATTCCTTGAAGACAGTCCCCATTGATAGATCCAGTTCTGACTTTTATGGTACACTATCAGGTCATATTTCCAGACCTAGTGTAAAACACACAGCAGCCCTGACATGATTGTTTTACATATATCTGATTTTGTATGATTGCATGTCAAATAATTAGTTCTGTATAACTGCATGTCAAAAAATCATTTCTGTAAATTGCATTTCATTGAATACTGCCATTTCATAAATGGATTATTGTCAGAGGGAGGATGTAGATCAGAGTGTGTATGTACCTTTAAGAATCATTTCCAGATGTAGCACGTGCATATAAATAGTGAGCATGTGCAGGCAGCAGTGCCATTTTGAGAGAACAGCCAGAGTGTTAGCATGTATGAGTGTGGTAGTCAGTCTGTTTATAAGTTTATTTAAGTTTAAGTTACAGAGCCTCATTCCTGACGAGTTTGTGTGTGATAAAGCTGCTTGAACTGAACCCACGAATGGTCATCTGTTTTATTGGGACAGGGAGGAGCTGTAAGTATCTCTAAATCTCTTTGAATTCTGCCTTCTGCATATGACTCCATGTAATTTTCGTAATATTTATCAGTATCTTCTGCTATTTAGTGTTTCTCAATATTCTATAGGCATATCCCATTTTTCCACATTTTTTTCTTCAGTCCTGTTATGTTCCCATGCTTTCATTAATGTTTACTTTATTAAATAAGGAAACAAAAGGAAAATAACATGGTTAAGGTTTTTTCCATTACACTGTTCAATGCTTACCTTTGCTTAAATATATATAAAAGAATTCCTGAGTTTTTAATGTGTAAATGCATTTCTTTCTTGAATGTTTCTGTAATAATAACTTCAGAATATATTGACATTTTTCATAGTATATAAAGAACAATCGGTTTTATGTTGTGTTTTTGATCAACTGCTCATAGTCATCTTTTGTTAGTGATTTATTTACACACACATGCACAGTACCGTCAGGAGACATGATCTTTCTAGTGCTCTGATTGTTCAGTTAGGGTTGTACAGCAACACTGTTAAAATCTTTTACCTAATGGCTTGTCCAATACAAATATTAAGAAACTGGGCATGAGATCATATTTACACAAGTGTGGTAGTACAAAAACTGCTGTTCAACTGCAAAATTAGTGTATATGCACTGAATGGAAGACCACTTTGTGATTCCAAAACATAGGCTGATAGCATGCTTCCCCAGAGTGCTCTCTTATTCAAAATATTAGAAACTCATAGTGTATCTACTTTTTACTAGACAGATGTTAACTGCATGAAAAATATAGTACCTGCAGTTTAGTGTCTCTTCCAACAAGTAATTTGTAGTTGAAGATGTTTGTCTTGTGATGTGCAGAATTTATAGTAATTGTCAGCAAAAAATGTCCACTTAGTGAATTTAATAATGTCAGAACCCAGCTGTTATTAATTTGATAGCGACTTGAATTCCATTAGTTGCAGTGCTTGTTAAATTAAAAATAAATGCATGGGTGTTTATCCAAATGATGCCAATACTGAAGTCACTGTTGTATGGATTAAAACTGCCGGCAATGTCATTTGGCATTCGGCACTGCAGAGTTTATCATTTTCATCACTTGTCCCATTACGTGTGTCTTCTTTCCTACAGCCTTTTAGTCATGCTGTTTCAAAGGATTTTTACTGTGATGAATGCTTCATTAGTTAGCAGCAAAATTTTTTTCATCTGTTTCAGAAGTTAATCATAATTTGCAGTTCCTTTTGAGTGAACTGCATACATCCTGCTTAACACAGTTAAGTTTCATTAAATTTTCAAATGATCTGTATAGTTGCACATACTTTTTCCATTCTCAATCCAAGTAAATATTGCAAACCAAGTTGTATGAAGGTCTAGGAAATTGAACAAGTGTTGGACTCTAGCAGAAATAGAAATACAATCGGGCAGTATTCCAAAATGTTAAAACTGTACAACACTGACAGCTGTAGCTGGATAGCAGGTGTATCTACATTCTACTGCTCCAGGAAAAAAAGCCCATTCTGTGATGTTCAACTGAGGGTAGAGGTTCTTGAAACCTATCTTCATAATGTCGACTTGCAAAGAAAATGTTGGCATACATGGACAGCTGGATTACTAATTCAAGTCCTACTTCTATGTAGTCTTTAGTGAGGCTTGTATATGCTTCTGTGAAGGTTGCCTGTTGCTTTGGTTCTCCAAAATGAAATGCATTGCAGCCTGTCCGTGGCACATAGATAACTTGTTTAGCAACACAGGAGATTGAAACAGTCAAGGGATGGGACGAAATTAACTATACTTGCATGAAAAGTCCAATCTACTGTAAAGCTGATACCAAGATGAGTGTGGAGATCTAGTTTGCAGAATGAGTTGGGTGATAAATGTGCTGGAACTATAGCTGAGGGTAAGGGGAGTGGAGGGGATGAACATGTGTATATGATACAGAGATGCATCACCTCAGGATAGCAGAAGTTGTGAAAGTTGCAGTCAGTATGGGGACGTGTCAGGACAGTGTGCAAGGACCAACAACATGCGTGCAGTGGCTTTACTCTGGATTCTGATTCTCTTCTCGTAATAGAACAAATAAGCCTACACAAATGCCTGCCCCTTGTGTAGGAAAGGAATGGGTCATAGGTCTCTTATCTTGGTCAGAAATGAATGTCTGCTCTTGCCCTTATCGGGAAAAAAAGCACTAACTGAATGCAAGATTCTCAGTGTGGGATGAAAAATACTTGTTGCAGTCAGTAAGCACTGGAAGTGATGCCTATTTTTATATTTGGTTCTAAATGGAAGAATTTTCCATAAAATTTATTACAGTATTAAAATGTAAGATTGCATGGGAAAAATATATAAATTTTTCATTAACAAAAAACATAGGAAACGTCTCTGTGGATGTTTTTCAATTTTTGTATGTCTAGCTAATCACTACACATTAAAAAGCCTAAAATATCGGAACATGGTGGTAGAAGTGGCGAACTTAAAAACATCCTAAATAAAAGAAAAATTACTTTTTTGTAATATTAATATTGTACAGAATTATTAACTCAATAGGCATTCAGAAGTAATCCAAGCAGGGTAGATGGTCTGTTTTCAGTCAAAAATCCTTTATTAAGCACACAGATGGCTTTTACTTTTTGATTTAAGATGTTTTTAAGTGTAACCGAAAATATGTATCACAATTTGCCCATTATAAAGAACTTAATTTCTTCAAAAGAATTTTTTTTTAAAGTGTATTCTTTACTTTTATTCTCACAGGTTATCCCTTTAAGAATCTCTGTTTTAATGTGGTACCTTTTTTTGAATTAAAAGGAAGGAAGTGGGTTAGTATTATGCTTCTGAAGAAGTTCCTCCTATATGGAATGAAAGTTTTAAAATGTACAATAAAGGGTCTTGTAATTGTCCTTTGTTTATGTGATTATTTTTTCCTCGACCTTTGGCAGTTTAAATTAAGCACCTGATCTGCTTGTTTAATGAGGGGTCTGCCATTCCGTGTACTGCTCTTAGTTTAATATCATAAGTTTTACCATAAGAATGGCTAAACATTCCATGGGGGAGGGGGTTGTTGGTGGTAAACCCATTGCCTGTTTCTACTGGTTAAGGAACTGTTTACATGCGGGTATTGCTTAGTGGTGCATATTTCCACATATTCAGTAAGGTTAATTAGGTTTGGTGGTGATCTGAAGCATGCCAATCTATTACTTATGAGTAGGTAGGCTGTTTTGGAAAAATGTTTAAAGGTATAAGGGGCAGAAGTGTCCACATATACTTTTATTTCAGAGCTGACTGTTTTACGGTCAGACCTACCCAGTAATGAAGGCACACAGGGGAGGGTACAAGATGCCCCAAATTAGTAAGGGCAAAGTCTACGATGTTGCCCCAGTGGGTACTCTGACTAGTTCAAGAGCATCTGTTTGGACAAAGTCCAGGAATGTCTGTGCTTGTGCCCTAGTGTTGGTGTAGGTTCCAGTCTATAGTTGGATAGTTTAGATCACCCTTTTAATGGTATTGGGTTTAATACTGTGTGACTCTAGTTCTTGGATATAGTCATTGTGGCTTTTATAGGTCATAGTTTGACATGGACATATAGAAGCACCAGTGCATTGTACTGCTTTACCAGCGTTGATGCAAGTTTCTTCTGAATGAGAATTGAAATGCCTCCACTTGTTTACCATCTTGTGCCATGACTAATCTAAAGATGTGGAAGGCATTATAGCCCTGTGCAGCCAAATACTCTACCATTTTGAACCATATCTCAGTCACTGCACAGTTATCTACTTTATCTAAAGTGAGAAGGTCTTGTAAGGAGTGAAATTTCTTGTTTAGTCTCATTGTCTTGATCAATAACACCTTCATATTTTTCTATGCTAATTTTCCTATTTGTAGGTATATCTGGTGAGCATTGTGAAAAAAGGCACTATGGGGGTGGTAAATAATATATTTGCCAGTATTCAAAAGTGTAGGGGGGGGGCAAGTGAAGGTCATCCTAGTGAAGCAGCATGGTCTGTCAATCATGTTCTCCCCAAGCTGACTAATACTGAAGCTTCTTCAAATGACACCCAACATTAAGCCAATTATTGAGGTCTGTTTTTTGCTCATATTACAACATTACCCTTGGACTATCAAACCTGTCTGTGATGGGGCAAGAACTCAATGTGTCTTCATATATTCCAAGCAGCTACATCTGAAGTCATAGACACCAACGTGTACTATGCCAGTCATACCGGTGCTTGCTGAAGCTCTTGAGTGCATGTATGATCAGACCGATCCTGGCATCATATGACTACCACTTTTCTGGCTTGGCCTATTAAGAGGTACATCTGTATATCTTACAATGGAGTCACCTATTGATAGAATGTTTGGCTTCGTGGATGTCTGGTTTAAGGGGTTGGCATCCATGGCTGTGGGAATCCTTGCTCTGACGTGATAGGCCTTTGTTGCATTTTGGTGGTCTTTGATGATCTTTAAAATTACAGCATACAAAAGATATGATATGGTATAATATGTTCAACATGTGATTTCAGTAAGGTTACAGAATTAATTACTCTTGCAAAATGCAATCTGTTTGTTGAATATTTGGAAATCGTTACTAATATTATGTGTAGGACATGACAGTTTTTTTTTCATACCTTCACTGAGTTTATTATTGTTTTGGTATTTTATTTATAAATGGTTTATAGTCTGTATATTAAGTATTGCATGAGACAATTTATATTACTCTTAAATATAGTTTAAATCATAGAAATCTAAGATTCTTTCTATATAGAAACACACATGCATCCGTGCATGCTCTTACTACAGGAACTCCATATATCTAGAAAAGATGAGACAAATATTCCACTGTATTCAGCATTCATCAGACCTATCAGTGAGTACAATGCCCCTTTTGTTATGTACCTAACCAGGCATATCCCACAATTGGAACATCCAAATAGGTTCCAAAATAAAAGAATACAGGGCATAAGTAAAATGTCCTATTCAGATCGCCTCAAGGCTCTATCCCTGTATTCTGTCTCCTGCAGGCTTTTGAGGGGAGATCTATGCCTGGCATGCAGTGCATTGTCAGACCCCACTCTGGACTTCCTGCAAATATGCAAAACAAACAACACCAGCATTACTCATTCTAAAGACGTAAACCTTGCTTGTGATATAGATAGGACCTGCTGGAGAGAGAGGTATGTATCCCAGAGACTTCCCTATCTCTGGAAGAGGCTCCCCATTCATGTGAAGCTGAGTTCCTCCATAACCCAGTTCAGGTGTAACTTGGACAATTGGATGTGAAACCAGAAATTCACCCCTGGTTTGATACCTATGTCTGTAATGAACACAGGTGACCTGTAAATGGTTCATCTACCAGGCTAATGCTTACACTTATCAAGGGTATCAGAACTTGTCAGAGATTTGGGATGCATGGCTAGGCTTAAAAAGGCCCTTGCGGTTGTTAGCCTAGTAAACACCTATGAACCTACAGATAACTATATAGATGGATCCTTTCTCATCTATGGCTGAAGTCATCACATCTTAAATTTACATAAAGTGCTCTGATTCACAGGGTAGCAGAACATGCCATCTCAGTGTGAATTCCAAGCAGACTCTCCTGAAAGCATCCAAAAGCCAGTTATAGATGTAACTGCCAAGGGTTAATGCCAACATGCTGAGCTTTAAGACGTACAGAACATATGACCAGTGTTTAATATGCCTAGCAGCTGTATATCACATCACAGTGGAGTAGCACTAATGAAGTGTGTCAGGCTGGCATGCATAACATGACTGTTGTATCGAAAATTGTATATTTATATATTGTATGCAGAGCAGTAGGAGTGGTGGTGCAGTGATCAGGGGATGTCAACAGCTGGTGGCAAATAGTGAAAGGGCAGTGTGGGTATGCACATCAGATTGATAATTGGAACATCATTGTTACTGTGCATGCCACAGTACCACTCTGTTCAACATATAAATAGGGAGGAAATGGGGCACATATGACAGGGAGGAGTGATGCAGCAGAGAAAGGGAAAACACAAGGGTAACAATCTAGAATGAATGGTGAGGATTATCAGGGGTTTTTTTTTTGTAAAAATATAGCACTTGTACTTGGGAAGATGTCAAGGAATGGCTTTGAGAGAGGTATAGAAGATGACAAGTGAAACAGGGAATACACACACAGATAGGGTAGGGTACATACAGATAGGGGTAGAGGGAGTGAATGGATACCTACAGGTGGAAGGTAGATGACTGGGGATAGGGAGAGCGGGTCAATGAATGTTATGGAGAACGACACAGATAGGAGGTGTAACACCAGGAAGAGGATAAGGTATGCTCACATGATTACTAGGCTAGAGCAGAGGACAGCATGCACAGGCATCACACTCCTATGAGGTAGCCTATCATGCACAATCAATGCTGCTTAGCTGCTGGAAAACACATGGCTTACTGCTAGGCATAGGTGGACAAGAACACAGAAGTAAATAAAACAGCAAACTGGAGGATGGGCCTGTAACAAAAGACAAACTGCACCACTTGAGTGTAAACACACTTTAATCATAGACTTCATCAGAAATGCAAAATTCATACAAAATGCCACTTCTAAATACTTAAAAAAAAACAATCAATCTATCAACACTTAAAAAAATTATTGAATCATTAATTTTCTATTAATTAAAAAAAACATTTGATATTAATTGAATCATTCAAGCCCGGGAAATTGTCTGCTCCTAAACTCAATTGCCATAAATTTTCCTTTCTTTCCACTTTATTTTTGATGTTGCCCCCCCACCTTCATCAGTGACTTGTTCTATTATTGCAAAAGAATATCTTTTATGTAATTCACAAGATCGTGAATGTCTAAAAAGGGTGTTGTTAATATCCTTGGTTTTGATGGCATAATAGTGTTCCCTTGTTCTTTTATTAAGACAGAAGCACTTCCTTCTTAGTTCACTGTTACTAAATGAAACGTGGGCAGAGTACACCAAAGTCCTCACTCCTTCCTCTGCCTTAACTACAAGGGCTTTTAACCTCGGCTCTGTTCCTCACTGTGTACTACAAGGATTAAAATTCTTACCCCTTTGTAACTTCAGCTTTGGTGCCCTCTCCAATCTTTTTCTCAGTCATTTCTAAACCGCTTGTTCTTTGGCACCACCCTGCCTCTTGCTAGGATGAGTGCAATTCTGTACATTATGACTAACTTGCTTATTACTGTTTATAAGCAATGGTTTATAAAGTTAGTTATATAATGAATAGGTTTTAAAGTTAAAGGTACCCCATACCTCTCAACTGTACAGATTTTTGCAGAATGTCCAGATTTTTGCCTTGTATTTTTGGTCTGTTTTTCATAAAATTGTGACTTTTCTGGCAAATTAGTGGCAAATCATTCAAGACTGAAATTAGAAAATGACAGACATTTGAGTTTCAGACTTAATACCCTTCAGAAAATTCATGCTAATGCAAAACCTGTTCTACCACCTTTCCAGGTTTGTAAGAGCAATATTTAAAAAATGTCCCTATTTTTGGTCCTTTGTCCCACTTTTATTTATGGCTTTGTCCAGATTTCTTGTTCTAAGAGGCTGAGAGGTATGCCCCTTGCTGAATGTAAATACCACTGTATGGGACTGCATATTGTTGTATTAGTATAGCAGTGGGTTATAGTGTGTTTTATTTTAATTTGTATTTCTATATGCTTAAGTTCATGATGACTGAAATGTTAATGATTTCAGTAAATTATTCACTATTTTCCTTCCAGAATTCTATTCCTGACGAAGCAACACTAACTCATGATCAGCCATCCTTGCTCATTCCTTTGCTGTACTTTATCTCTGTTTGCCTAGTGGCTCCTCACCTTCCCCTGCAGTCACTGTTTATAAAGTACAGTCATCGAGATGCAATTGATTCCAGTTTTAAGCTTCCTCTCCATCATCTGGTACTCTGTACCTAGGAGTGAGGTGGTGGTGGTGGCGGTATGCCTTCAGGTTGCTTGACGCATTTTTTAATCCTGATTAGTATGGACTACTTCATTGTGTGTATTGGAAGATCAGATTCACATTCAGAGTTTAATGAAGACAAGTTCTCATGGTATTGTGATCATCAATGCATGCACTCTGATTCTGTGATTTGCTAAACATTTTTAATCTGTAGCTGACATTTCTGGAGAATTTCCATCAAACTCTTTCCTCCATTACCAGTTTAAATGTTCTGCAGGTTAAAGGACTGCTGAGTAATTATCAAACTTTTTTGTTAATTTTCTGCAGTCCTTTCCTTATTTCAAATATTGTACATGACCAACATTGATATGTGTAAGTTTTATCTATTTGAGGTAAACTATACTTTTAATCTACACCACAAATGGCATTTGAGTCTTCAGGCTTTTCTATTGTGGGTATGGTGTCTGCTTATGTTTGCTTGGTCCACAAAATGTACTGTTATGAATGGCATCTGTTGCCACATTCTCGGATTTGCTGTTTCTAATATTTATCTAATTGAAAAAGACATCTCACCTTTGTTGTTCCTAAGTTTCACCTTGACTTTCTGATCCATGCTTATTTTGTCATCTATGCAGAAGCGTACTGCGGTGGTGGTGCTGCGGTAGCATTGTCGCCTCATAGCAAGACGTCCCGTTCGATTCTCAGCTAGAGCGTCTTCTGTGTGGAGGCATACGTGAATGGGATGTGCCTTCGTTGAAGGTTATGCATCAGGGCTGGTAACCCGGTACGTAAAAATCCACTACCAATCATTAGCGGACCGGAGTTCCGCTGTGGCGACCCCTAACCGAGAAAAGCCGAAAGACACAAACAATGCAGAATCTTTGACATATCATTTCAATTGCTTGTGCTCTTTCTTCAGACTGTTTTGATTTTGAATTCAGTGTTTACATTATTAGAAAACTTTCTCAAGATTTTTTTAGCCAACTGGTTGGATGTGGCAGATCAACAAAGTTGCAGTATGCAAATAGGGCCGCATTACTAGCAGACTCTGGTCAAGAACTTCAGTAAATGATGGAGGAATGCACAAGTCAGTTGTCATGACAGAAAACTGGGGGGATTAGTAGAAGCAAAAAATTGATAACTTGTTCCACCATTTCCTCTTTTACCAGCTTCAGGTATCTGGGAGGGGTGGCTGAGGGGAGGGGGAAGTCTGAAGAAGTCTAAGCTGGAATCAAAGGGGCTTCAGACAACTGAAATAGTGAGTCTGGAGTAGTATTCAATAGAATGACAAAGTGAAAAGTAATGCACACAAAACAGTTGTGACCAGTACTACTGTATGGCACTGAAATGTGGACAGTGAAGAAAGGGCGGTTATGGAAACTACAGATGGAGTGTCTGAGATAAGTGGTAAGATGATCACTACGGGAGATGAAGAAATGGAGACATCCAGAGCAGAAGCCAAAGTTTCTCCAGTTGCACAGAAGGTGAAAGTACAGATTACAGTGGTTCTGGCATGTGGTAAGAAAAACAGAAGACAACCTGATGGAGATTTGGGAGAAAAAGTAAAATGTATCAGCAAGAAACTACGATCCCTCATAAAATCATCTAAGGTGAACTTCGAAAGAAAAATTGCCAAGGACTCCTTCGAAAGAAAAATTGCCAAGGACTCCAAAGATAACCACAAGACATTCTTTAGCTATGTCAAGAATCTAAGTGGCAATGCTCAGATCTGCTCGGAGTTAGTGCAGAATGGCACAAAATATACTGAACCGACTGATATCGCCAACATCCTGGCAGACAGGTTCAGTGTAAACTTCACCTCCCTCTCAGTCCCAGAAGGGCCCATAACCATACCAGAAGAATGTAGAGCCCCTGAAATCACAGACACTCAGGTTAAAACAGCCCTCTCCAAAGCCAAAAACACAGCATCAATGGGACTGGACGGTGTCCCAGGCTGCATTCTACACAAGCTTAAAGACGAACTAACCCCTCACCTAAACACAATGCTCAAATTCAGCCTCTCCACAGGCTGCGTACCAATAGAGTGGCACACAACAACAGTTATTCTGCTCCACAAAGGTGAAGCCACAACAGACCCCGGGAACTATCGCCCTATAAGCCTGACTAGCTTGGTCTGCAAGGCTATGGAGCACATCATCATGGAACTCGTTAACAGAGACATTGGGAACTTCCAAACACTGGACCCTACCCAGTTCGGCTTTGTTAAGGGCAGATCATGCATCCTAAACCTGGTGGACTTCTTTGAGACAGTTACCAAGGCTATAGATGAGGGAAAGGTGGTACATACAGCCTACCTAGACCTCGCAAAGGCCTTCAACACCATTCCCCATTCTGGTATTATAGACAAGTTCACTAGCCTGAACATAAACACCTACATCACAAAATGTGTTGCCAAATGGCTCATGGACAGAACCCATTTGGTGAGAGTTGCAGGAGCTAGGTCCGACTCTAAACCGGTTACAAGTGGCATTCCCCAGGGCTTAGTCCTAGGACCACCCTGTTCGGCATATACTTGTCAAAGGCACAGGCAAGCACAGGAGGACTATGGCTGACCAAGTTTGCAGACGACTGCAAACTAGGGGCTATAATTGACTCTCCGGTTGACACAGACATCTTCCAAAAGGGTCTCACTGAGACGGATACCTGGTGTCAAAATCATGGCCTCAAGCTAAATGCCAAAAAGTGCATAGTCATCCCCTTTGGAAGAAACAAAGTACCCACAAACTACCACATAGGTGGTAGTCCCCTAAATTCGGAAAACATAATAAGGGATCTGGGGACCCAAGTAGATAGTGATCTCTCCTTTGATAATCACATTGCCAAAGAGGTTAGAAAATCCTATGTGGCCCATCTAATCACAAAAGGGTTCGCATCCTGACAAAAGAAGTCATTGTGCCCCTCTACTCATCACTCATCAGACCCATCATAGAGTACAATGCCCCATTTGGTATGTACCTTACAAGACACCTGCAACAACTGGAAAGACCACAGAAGTACCTCACCAAGAGGATCACTGGCCTCAAACAGATGCCCTATGCAGCTTGACTGAAGAAACTCCAGCTGTACTCAGTAGCATACCGCCTACTCAGAGGTGATCTCTGCCTGACATACAAGGCCATGTCCAACCCAAAATTGATGGACATGCTCCACCTAAAGAAAACCTTATCCCCTCGAGCCACATGCTCTAGGGATCTAAACCTCACCACAACAATAAATAGGACATGCTGGAGGGACAGATTTCTGTCCCAGAGACTTCCCATGCCTTGGAACAAGATTCCAATCTACATTAGGCAGAGCTCCTCGCTAACACTCTTCAAGAAAAACCTTGATGAGTGGATGGGAAACAGAAAGTTTACCACGGAGATCACTTCAGTGGCTCTGCTGGACAAAGTCACAGAGAACTAATCTAATGGGGCGGCGAAAGCCAACATATTCTGGCTAGGCTTATAAATGCCTTTGGGCCGATAGCCTAGTACCTACCTATGAACCTATGAGGGCATCTTGCAAAGAACTGGACAGATTATATGACAGTCATGCTTGTCACAGGTCTTTTATCAAAGAAGGTAGAAGAATTGCCTTGAATCAGGAAAGATGGTGACAGATGAAGTGACATTACAACACCATGTACAAAACTGAGGGGGAGTCATTGATTCTCCCTTTTGTTGGAACCTGTGACTGCTACTTGTCCAGACCCTTCCAGGTTAAATATCTTGAGCATTGTTTTGTCAGCTGTAGACAAGGCAACACCTTAGTCTGTGCATCCTTTCTTTTCTGCTGCAGCTTGGCCATTTTCTGCCAGAAAAGCATCCTGGATTTTTGAAATTTGTATCATTTTAAGTTTGCCTTTACTTATAAATACACATACACACACATACACATTTAGAGACTAATTGCTATATAGCTCCATTAAATGAGTATCTATAATGAATCTGCAGCAATGTTGAATGTAAATAACTGCTTTTGTTTAAATAGGTGTCCATGCTATTTTAAATTTGCGGACTGGTCATGTCTCACTGGTCTGAGCCCTTTCAGGTACAACCAGGGCTCTTTGGACAATAACAAACTGCAAGAACAGAACAGAGATCAATGATATTAGATTGGTATAAAAATTTAAATTTGCAAGCAACAGGTTACATAAACTGCAGTAATGAATGTCTACAAGGAAGAGTGCAGCAGAAAGTCCTAAAGGAGGGGTACCGAAAAGCTGAGAAGGAAGGGGTGCACAGAGTTATAGGAAAATAGGGATGGGTGCTTAACAGATTACAACATAATAAAGGCATATAATTTTAACAGTTATAACTGTGCATGGCAAAGCCAAATTAGTTATACTTACTTGCCCAAAACTATTTGCGTCATCCAGGAAACAGATAATATGGTTTTACAGTTTTCATAGGTTCAATTCTAAGCTTACAGCTAGAGGTGCATCAAGATGTTTTGCTGCTTCACCCCTTTGGTAACAAGAGAATAATGCTTATGCTAGCAAAGTTTATTTCATCATACTGCATTCAGGAATTTATTGCATCCCACCAATTGTCAAGTCTAGTTTTCAAAGCAGATAGGGTATTACTTGGACACACTGAATTTATCCCAAAGGTAGGGAAATGTGGTGGGTTATATCTCTGTCCTGCTAACAGATGAGGGTCTTACATTGGCACAGATGTTAGCACTAAGAAAAATGGATCCCAGCACCAGTTATAAATATAGAACCCTCAGAGGTCTGACCTTTTGGTATCAAAGAAAACTGTGCTACATGTTGAATCCTGCAGACTGCTCTTTTAACAAACAAGGCAGCTCAGAAGTATAGTACTTAAGATGTGACAGTATCTCCCCTTGCACTGGTATTTCTTTAGGAAGAGTGGAGTTTCCTCTCTTAAATGAATTTTACATTTATAGTGCAAGTAATTTGCTTATATACCTAGCATTTATATTTAAGCAAAATGTTCATGAAACTGCATACTGAAATATAGTAGTCCCACACATCATTTTGTACACCAAGACAGAAAAATTAATTTGATTTCTCCTGAATGTGTAGAGAATTAACAGTATTTATATATTTATTGGCATTTATGTTATTTAGTGCTGGACAAGCTGATGGATGCTGGATAATTTTATAGGTGGTAAGAAGCTGTGTGTATGTTAGTTGATGGGGTACTTCTAATTAATTTAGGCTAACCACAGTGGTGGTTTCTGGGAGAGGTATTTGCTGCAAATTTTGCATTGTAAAACATTGCTCAAGTTTTGATTTTTGTTTCCTGGAAGTTAGTAAAGATGGTAGTGCCATAGATTAGTGAGAGAAGGAGGTAAGAAGTGGCAGGTGTAGGTTTAGTTGTGTTGGTAATTTTTTTTCTTGGCTCTGTAAAGCATCCCTAGTTTTTGGTGAGTTTTTTACAGTATGGTATATGTAGATCAAATTTAAGATCATCCATCATCTACCCTAACTTGCTATGAGAAGTGACTTCAGTGGTTGTATTATCAAGAGGGGAGGATTTTAATTTGGTTTACTCGAGAAACATTTATGGAAAATAAGTGTGTTTTTTGGGAGGAGTGAACTTGAGTTATAAAGCCATGTTTCAGTGGCTGTTGAAGCTTCCTGAGTAATTTTTTTGAGATGTGCAAGGTTCAAATGTGCATGAGTATGGAGTCATCTGCATATTGTTTTAGGGAGGTCTGTTGTACGGATGTCTTGGTGAGTATGTTGGAGGTGGGGACAAAGGATAGAATTTTGTGATATACCAGTGGTGGCACAAAGGTATGGAAAGAGGGTGGAGGCAAATTTACTGATTTACCTATTGGACAAGTAAATTTTCTACCATAGAAGGGAAGACTGAGATAGATCTAGTGTGACATTGGAGATAGATGTTTAATTTCTTCCTCATTTCTAGACTTGAATAAAGCCTTCAGCACAGTGTTGCATGTTAGTTTTCCATTACCTCTAGTTTTATCAACAGTATCTCTAATGGTTTAGCAATTGTTTTTCAATTGATTTTCAATTAAATCTACACACAGCCTTCCACTTTCCAGAACTCCAGCCCATCTACCAGTTCAATATCCACATCCATATCTCCTACTCACCCAACTCACACCCTCACCAAATATAAATACCTCCTCTATCTCCACAACCT